>NW_006792775.1:82477-108227 GCF_000442215.2 Lipotes vexillifer
GAACCCAGTGAGAAGTCACTTTGCCCTCCCCTGAAAGGTGACAGTACTGGCTCCCCCTCCTCCCTTTAGGATGCCTGTCACCCCTTCCCTTCCTGCACTCTCACACTCCACTCTGGGGTAAATGACACCGCAACTCAGGGGCTTGCTGGCCACTCAGTCCATTTGTGATGCCTCTCCTGACACACAAAGTATCATCTTGGTTTTCCAAAGAACAGACCTCAGAAAGGTGTGTAATGAGAAAGAGGAACATGGCAAGGGAAGGCAGGGCCGAGGGCACCAAAAGGAGAGGCAGAGCCCTAGCTCACTGCCTGTCTCACCAAGTCGCTCAAGCACCCTGAGCCTCAGCTGCCGACGCTAAAAGCAAGGGAGCCAGAGATGATTCCTACAGTCTTTTGAAAAAAATCCATAGCTGTAAACCTCCCAGCAGAAAGCACAGGAAATCGATGCAGCAGGGTAAACAAGGCTTCCCCACTCCCCCGAGGCTCTTGCAGAGAGGCCCCTAGATCCTGCAGAAAGTCCTGCTGCATCAAAGACTTGCATAAAAGCACCTGTCAAGGCAGCTCTTCTGAGTGTGAGTCAATGAAATCTCCAGAGGGTTTTCCAATGAAAGCCAGTCAGATGGTTAGGAAGGAAAGAGAAGGTTCTGGTTCCAACCACAGCTATTAAATGCCCCCCTGCACACAGCATCAACAACATCTATTCACCTAAGATCCTTACCCAAACATTTACTGAGCTCCTCCTAAATGCAAATTATTATGAGAAATACAAAAGGAATGAGAGGGAAGTTGTGATACTGTGATTTATAATAAATATATATTTTGGTCTCTATCCCAGAACCCTCTGAATTTCCTAAGAGCAACGGGAGCATCTTTCGTTACAACATTTGGTCTTTTGGCCTCAGTTCCTAAAATCACTTCAGAGCCGTGAAGGTGAAATGGGTGTCTTGTTATTCATAACAAGCCTCTTACAACTACACTGAGTTTATGTTAATGAGGTGACTATTGGAAATCCCCTAAGGATGGGGATATTGTTGCCAGGGGGACCGACCACAATTAGAGGGTTGGAGCCTTCATGAAAACCCAAAAGGAGGGGGTTCAGAGAGATGTCAGGTTGGTGAACCAGAAAACTTGCACGTGCCAGGCCCTAAACTCCACAGGGACAGAAGCTCCTGTATTGAGAACACTTCCAAACCTCGCCCTATATACATATCTCTCCATCTGGCTGTTCTTTCATATCCTTTAATATCCCTTATAATAAACCCGCCATCTAGTAAGTAAACTGGTTTCCTGAATTCTGTGAGCCGCTCTAGCAAGTGAACCCAACCAGAGGAGGGGGTCGTGGGAACCTCCGATTTGCCATCCGTTCGTCAGAAGGACAGGTGAACCTGGATTGGCAGCTGAAGTGGTGTCAGTCTTGTGGGACTGAGCCCTTAACCTGTGGAAGCTGGTGCTATCTCCAGGCTGACAGAGTCAGAATTCAGTTAAATTTGACACCCGGTCAGTGTCTGTGGAAAAGTGGAGAGTTGCTTGCTGGTGTTGAAAAAATACCCATGTTGTAGAAGGCATTACCATTGTTGAGTGCCTACTTGCGTGCAAGGTATTACTCAGAGTACTTGATGTGTATTTCTCATCTACTTAAGTAAAACGTCTGTCGCTGAAAAACACCCGGCAGAATTTTACCGAATGTCTAGAATATACTGAATGACTCAAAGTATATGCTACATGGAATGAGAGTTACTGGGAGTAGGGGTGCTCTGAGGGGCAAGCATGGGTGCTGCCTGGGAAAGGGCAACAAAGGGCAATTTCTTATACGAGCCCTCAAACACAAACTCCAACTTGCAGACAGCCTGTGCAAACGGACTGCTCCTCGCAGGCACCCTCCAGCCTTCTGCTTGATGGCGGGGGCAGTGGGGTGGGGGGAGTGCAAGCAGGGTTTACTGAATGATGGCGGTCTCCTGATCAGCACCTGGTAGCCCGGGTCACTATTTAGCCATGCCCCACCCACACAACTGCCTGCAGATTCTGAAACTGGAATAAGCTCCATGGAGGCAACAGTTTGTCTGACCCCTGCTCCATCCTCGCATCCAAGCATCTAGAACAGTCTGGTAGATAATGAGTCCAATTAAAAGTTTCTTGGATGAAAGAGACTCCTCCTTGGTATTTCTTTATGAAACTCTTCGATATTTTTAGTAGTTGTGTAAGAAGGCATTAAATGAACGTACCATTATTTACGTAAACACTTGACCATTAGTGGGCATTTAAGTTAGTTTCCTAACTACTCTGATTAGCAACTATGGGCCTTAAGATTTTTCCACTTGTAGGTTCAGTTCCTAGACAAGGACTCAAAATGTGCAATTATTGTGTATGAACCTGTGAAGGGGTATGAACATACGCTGGTGGGAGTATTAACTGCACCACCTTTATGTGGGGCAATAAAATGTAGACGCAGGAGTTCCACTACTAGAAATTTATCCAAAAAGTGAGGTACAAACAAGGTTATTCAACACAGCATTATCTGTAATAACTCAAGATTAGAACCCATTGCAACAAGAGACTCGTTAAAGTATGAAACATCCATATAATGGAATTCTACAGATTAGTGTAAAAGGCTCAGAAAACATTTGTTTAGAATGGAAGGAACTCCAAGACATGTTAAGTAAAAAAGGACAGGTACAGAATAGAATCTAACTAAAAAGGGGGCGGGATGTCAAGAATGAACAAGTAATGTTGCTTATACACGCCCAAAATACCCGAGGAAGAAACGAGAAACCAATGCCATGGGTGTCTCCGCAACACCCTTCAGGGCCGCGTGAGCAGGGACTTGCCATTTTCAGGTCCTCCAATCGTCCCGCCGACCATGCAGGAGGAAGCCTGACTGCCCCGCTCGCCTGAGGGGGTCAGTCTCCGCCCTAGGCCCCGCCCGCCACCCCCGCCGCCGCCGTCACCCGGAACAAACCGAGGCCGGCGGGTCCAGGGCCGCGCACTTCCCAGGCCCCAAAGCCTGAGGACAGGAACAACTGAACAAGCCCACAGCGCCATGTTCCTCCGCAGGCCGCAGCGTCAGGTGCCCAGGGGTCACGTGCGCGCTCCGCCCCCGAGCGCGCCCCACCCCCGAAAGTCCCTCCCCTGCAAGCCCTTATCACACCCTCGCGCTCTCTTTCCCCACCTCCAGCGCGCCCCGCCCCTGCAAGCGCTTACCACAGACTCGCGCTCTTTTTCCCGGCCCCGGCAGCCCAGGTGGAGGTGGACGGAAGGTGGGGCCGGTTTCCTAGTCTGATGATCTCCCTCCTCTGGTACCCGAGACCAAACCAGGAACCTGCATTTCTCTACCCTCGCTCCCACCTTTTTTCAATTGAGATGGCGATGATAACTAACACTTTCTATGCTTTCTATGGACAGGCATCATATTTATACTTAGTCCTCGCAAGCCACTACTAGGAAGGTAGTATTGTTATCATCCCACTTGAATCGGGAACATTGGGTCACAAAGGCCGAGGCCACACAGCCAGTCGATGGCTGGTTCGACCCAGGCGCCCGTACTCTTCAACGCCAGAGTAGCACGGCCAGCTGCCAGGGGATTCCGGTACAAACCTTGAGGAGAACTCTGCCCGAAGGAAATAGGCGCGGTTACCATGACAACCAGCTGGCGCCCCACGTCGCGTATGGCGTTCCCGGCCTGCCCCGCGCGACGCGGCGCCGGAAGTGAGTGAGCACTTCTGGCAGCCCTAGCCCGCGGCCTGACCATCCCAGCAGTACCGCTGTCCCGGCGTCTTCCTCCCGTCATGAAGGACGTACCCGGCTTCTTACAGCAGAGCCAGAGCTCCGGGCCCGGCCAGGCCGCCGTGTGGCACCGTCTGGAGGAGCTCTACACTAAGAAGTGAGCGCCGAGCCAGGGGGACCCGGGCGTCCGGGGATAGGAGAGCGACACGGAGTGGGTACCGGGGAGGCCCGGGACCCTGATGGACTGAGGGCGCTCAGACCCGTGTGGAGAGAGTGGGGACAGGCTAGACCGAGGAGGTGCGCTGAGGAACCCGGAAGGCAGGGCCGACGAGGGAGAGGGGTGA
Organism: Lipotes vexillifer; assembly: GCF_000442215.2. Classification (NCBI taxonomy): domain Eukaryota; kingdom Metazoa; phylum Chordata; class Mammalia; order Artiodactyla; family Lipotidae; genus Lipotes; species Lipotes vexillifer. The sequence continues at coordinate 86,541 of NW_006792775.1, forward strand.
CATCCCACAAGGGCCGAGGAGGCGAGCCATAGGCTGGGTTTGGGGATCTAGGGTTCACTGCCTTCTAGACCGAGGGGCTGTGACTGAGGCTTCGAAACTCCCCTTCCTTCTGGTCTTACGAAAACGGTTCAGGGCTATTTTACCTCTTGATTCCAGTCAAACAAGCAAAACACCCTTTCAGGGTCAGGCTGCCATACATTTTGTATAACAGATACCGGTGTCTTGTACTTAGCTTTGTCATAGTGGCACTGTAGCTACAGTTGTCTTTCTCGGCAGTCTGGAACAGATAAACCAGAGGCCAGTGCAGTTTTGTTTTTTTTCTCCTGTTGATTCTGCCTCAGGTTACACGGTGGGGTGCAACCACTTCTCTCCTCTCCCGTGGCCCATACTTTTTATTGCATTTCATGTTGGGCTTTGTGCCCCTAGAGAGGTCTCAGTGTTTGGTTTTGCTTAGAAACAGGGTGAATTTCAGAACAATTAAATTGTCAGTTGCTGAGCAATAACCTCTTTTTAAATGAATAGAATGAGTTGCTGGCATTGGTTTAGTGATGTTCCATAGAAAAATACACCTCTTGTAATACCTCCCTGTTAACAACCCTAGCTTTTAGCATAGTGCCTTTCACATGGATATTCAGTATATGCTGTTGTTGTTTTGCGGTACGCGGGCGGTACGCGGGCCTCTCACTGCTGTGGCCTCTCCGGTTGTGGAGCGCAGGCTCCGGACGCGCAGGCTCAGCGGCCATGGCTCACGGGCCCAGCCGCTCTGCGGCATGTGGGATCTTCCCGGACCGGGGCACGAACCCGTGTCCCCTGCATCGGCAGGCGGACTCCCAACCACTGGGCCACCAGGGAAGCCCTCAGTATGTGTTTTGATGATGTTCAGCAGCCTTCTGCTATTAGCAATTTTTGAGAGAAAATTCTTAGTTTTTGGCAAATAATTGCATGTGTAGCACTTTGTATTTTTCAGAGCATTTTATTTGCACTCTTAGAAATTAGCCTTTGGTTTCAAATGTGCTATGTCATTGTTCTAGAGGCTTTCTGTATTAGCTCATTCAGTCCTTCATCCTGTTTAAAGATGAGGAAGCTGGGGCTCAGTTTAAGCTTCTTCCCTGAGATACTCAGCTAATAGGTAGAAGGGCCAGGAGTTCAAATTCGGTATGTATGATTCCAGAGTTCTTGTTTCCGGTCAAGCCTCTCAATAACCCTTTGAGGTAGTCTGGAAAGGTGTTCTCCACTTTTAGCTGAGGAAACTGAGTCTTAGAGAGGTTAAGTGATCTCAGGGTGACATAACCATTGAGTAGCAGAGCCAGGGAGAGAACTCAGCTTTAAAAAACATCTGCTTTAGCATTCTTGTATTACGCAGTAGAGACTGGTTAGTATTTGTTATTTGATAGGACCATCAAGGGTGAAGATGTCTGTGACTGACACTAGGTTATAGGTCTTAAGAGCCTTGTGTTTTTCAGGTTGTGGCATCAGCTGACACTTCAGGTGCTTGATTTTGTGCAGGACCCATGCTTTGCCCAAGGAGATGGTCTCATTAAGGTAAATGATTTGCCATGCTAGGTCAGAGTATATAAATGTGTTCAAGTACTTTTTAAAATAATAGGTGGGCTTTACAATAATAATATATATAACAATAAACCTATTCAGCCACCACTTTTTGTCAGGAGCCGTTTGTTCTGAGTGCTTTACACATTTACTCATTCACTCGTAACAGCATTGGGAGATAAGTACTACTGCTGTCCTATTTCTGTCCTGTTTTTTTTTTTTTGCTGTGGAGGCAGACACCAAGAGATTAAGTGACTTGCTATAGATCACAGCTAATAAGTGACAGAAGAGGATTCAAACACAGACATTCTGGCTTCTTCTAAAATCCCAACCTAAAATGCTCTCTCTTGGCATGCCCCTGTATCTTATTGTTTATAGATTTTTTTTTTTAATTTATTTGGCTGCGCTGGGCTTTAGTTGGGGCATGAGGGATCTTCATTGCCACGTGCGAGATCTAGTTGCAGCATGCGGGCTCTTAGTTGTGGCATTTGGGATCTAGTTCCCTGACCAGGGTTCAAACCCGGGCCCCCTGCCCTGGGAACGCGGAGTCTCAGCCACTGGACCACCGGGGAAGGTGGGCACCTCTTATAGCTGCCATCACTCCTCCTCCCTCTCCCCCACTGATGCTGCTTGTTTGCCCGAACACTTTGTCCTGGGCAGTGTGGAAGGTATGCTTCACGGGGGGACAGGAGGCTTGGAGGGGGAATGCTGCTTAGTATCATGCTGCCTCTGTAATAGAGCACTTCTAGAATTTTGTCAACAGAAAAATACACTCTCTGCCCCAGCCTTTCCCAGATCCCCTGACAAACCCACCCCCACCCCAGATTTGTTCACTGGTAGCCTACTCTTTGAAGTCTTTCTGACATCTCTCCTTGTTGTCTTTCTCGTGGATTCTGGATGAATCAGAGGAACTGATTCATGCATTGGAACTGCAAGCTAGTTCATAATGATAGTTTGAATTATTTGCCCTGAATACATTACTTTATATGTGCTCACAGTGGAGCTTACCACTTTGTTATTCCACCATCTGGGCTTCTAAGATTTTCTTGTGGTTTATATCTACCAGTTTGACATTTTACTGCTCAAAGGAACTTGTAATCATCTGTAAGTCTGGAGATTTTGCTGGGCATGCTGTCTTCTGGAATATGTGGGGAAATGATAAATTAGAGCTGTCTTAATATTTGTTCCCTAAGGTTCTGTATCAGGGTTATGCATGATTCATAATTGTTCGTCTCTCTTCTTTGGCTTCTTGTCTTTAAATCACTTTCTACTCATAGCAGAATATTTGTAACCTCTCTCATTGGCTGCTCCAGCTATGTGCTTTTCTCTTTGTTTTTTAACTCACAGTGTTGTCACTTATTTGTTTGCAAGTCTCTCTTCTCTACTAGGCCAGAAGCTCCTTAAAAGCTCAGCTTTTGTCTTATACATTCTCTGTCTGTAGTGCCTAGCAAAGGGTCTGAGTAAGTGCTCAAATGTTTGCTGAATGGCTAAGATATTTGATAATGGGATGTAATTAGCAACCTTCTAACCTCTGTCAGGTTAGTGAACCTTTCAAACTGATAGTCTGTTTTACTCTGCATACTTTGGAGGACGAATAGAGAAGTTGGTCTTCGGGAGATTCTCCCAGGGCAGGGTTCTAATTCCCAAAGCCAGCAAAAAAACAAAACACACACAAAAAACCCGTAGCTTTCTTCAGTAATTTATTGGTGATCATTTATGTGAACTTAATAAGCCCCAATACGGGTCTTCTGTCATTCAGCAAACATTTATGCAATGCCTACTGTGTGATGGGCATCATGGTAGTGTCTGAAGTTTTGCTTTTGCCGAGCGAAAGACGTCCTGTAATTACTCTCCATGTTTTGGTTCTACAGCTTTATGAAAACTTCATCAGTGAATTTGAACACAGGTAAAAACTCTTTTTTCAGTTTTTGTTTTTGAAAATGGATACATTGATATTTGTTGACACTCAAAGATGTGGTTTTTATTTCAGGGTGAATCCTTTGTCCCTGGTAGAAATCATTCTTCATGTAGTTAGACAGATGACTGGTGAGTCTCACTTTGTTTCAGAAAGGAATAGATCCTAATGGTAATTGAAATGATCTTGAAGTATAAGTTATTTGAACTTCTGCATTTCAGTAGAAAATGTAAAATTCTAAGTTTTGTATTTTATGGTCTAACCCCAAAGATTATCCCACCTAAAAATGTCCTGGTTTGGTCGAAACTAGTCTGTAAAGATACTCTGTTGGTGGTTCTTCTGACTTTGTTCTCTCTTTTCTAGATCCTAACGTGGCTCTTACTTTTCTGGAAAAGACTCGTGAGAAGGTAAATGTGAAGTGTGAGCCAGATCTTTTAAAATATGTTTGACTTGGGCTTCCCTGGTGGCGCAGTGGTTGAGAGTCCGCCTGCCGATGCAGGGGACACGGGTTCGTGCCCCGGTCCGGGAAGATCCCACATGCCGTGGAGCGGATAGGCCCGTGAGCCATGGCAGCTGAGCCTGCGCGTCCGCTCCGCAACGGGAGAGGCCACAACAGTGAGAGGCCCGCGTACCGCAAAAAAAAAAAAAAAAAAAAATATGTTTGACTTATAGTTTGTGTCTGTGCTCACTGTTCACAACTCTAGAGAACAGTGTGTCTCTAGTCCTGCAGGTTAAATCAGTGTACAGATACCTTCCTTGTTAGTCTGCTGCCCACAGTTCTGAGGCTCCCTTGTTTCTGATTCTTTAGGTGAAAAGTAGCGATGAGGCAGTGATCCTGTGTAAAACCGCAATTGGAGCTCTAAAATTAAATATCGGGGACCTACAAGTTACAAAGGTGAGATTGCCGCAGTACAGATTTATCGTTGTTTAAAGTTGTAGGGGGCAAAAATCCTATTTTTCTTCATTTATTTTTAAATAATTTTAAATTACAAGAAAGTTGCAAAAATAGCAGAAGAACTCTCCTTTACCCTAACCGCAGACTCCCGTTGTTGACATTTCACCACTTTGCCTTGTCGTTCTGCGTGTATGTGGTTGTTTTCTTTCTTTTCAAGACCACTTAAGAATAAGTTGTTGATACGATGCCTGTTGCCCTTAAACAGAGTTCTCCCCTGTGTGACCACAGCACGCCCATCCAGCAGGAGCCCACACAGCCTCCAGTGGTCCACAGCACGTGGGTTCTCGCCATTCACCATTGACCCAGCCCTCTCTGCTTCCTAATTATCATTGTTGAAGATTCATGTCTGTGTTTATGCCTTTCTTACTTTCATTTTAGTGTAATTTTGGGGATAGGTGTGAATATGGATAGCAGACCAACTTCTGTTGTCAGTGCATCATACAGGCACTCCCGAAGCTCCATACCTTCAACACTTGGTATTTTCAGGCTGCTCAGTTCCTACTGATCTGTTGAGATGAGATGGTATCTCACTGAAAGTTTACTTTACATTTCTTGATTACTGATTACCACTCTGCTCATGTCTCCCCTTCTGTAAATTGCCCGTTTTATCTTTTCTTTTGCCCATTTTTCTGTGTTGCTTATCTTCTCTTGATCTTTAAGAGTTTTTTACTTAGCCTTGGTCATATTCCCCTATGGGTTGCATGTGCTTTAAATATCTTTTCATAGTCTATAGCTTGTCTTTGTTCTTTTTTCTGTGTTTTGGATGAACTGAAGTTTTCCATTTTAACGTAGTCAAATTTATCAGTCATTTGTGGCTTTTGCTTTTTATCTTGTCATGTGTTACTTGAAAAATGTTTCAAGTTACAAAGAAAGGCAATCTCACTTCCTGTGTGTAGGAAACAATTGAAGATGTTGAAGAAATGCTCAATAACCTCCCTGGGGTGACATCCGTTCACAGTCGTTTCTACGACCTCTCCAGTAAATACTATCAAACAATCGGAAACCACGCATCCTACTACAAAGATGCGCTGCGGTTTCTGGGCTGTGTTGACATCAAGGATCTGCCAGGTAACGTGGCCAGAAAGTCCATGTCACACGAGGAGCTCACTCACACGACATAGCAGCTGTGACATGCCTGAGGCAGCCGATCTCAGGAATTATTCAGATGTGTTCATTCCTTTTAGAAGAAAGCCCATGTGGTGGGAAGAGTTGTTTAAGCTTCGTTTCTGCATTGTATTTGTCTTCAGCGTTTAATTCAGGTGGAAATGAGGCTCGCGCCTCCTAGCCCCTTTACTGCCCCTTCTCCAGGTCTCTGTGTTCTCTGAGTCAGAGGCCTCTGTGAGAAGGACAGTGATGCGGGTGCCTTAACCCCTCGCAGGATGGAGGGCACAGTGAGATCCCTGAACCTGGGACTCTTGTCGTAAAAACTGAAATGCTGGACCCAGGGGAATAAATTATGGAATTTTCAAGGGTTTGAGGTTGGAAAGAAAAGTGACCAGTGACTTTTGGGAAAAGTGCAAGGAATATGTGTTTAGAAAAGTAATTTAGCCTATTTCAGCATATTTTAGATGTTTTTCACAGTATATTATTGAAGCTAAGGGGACCAGCAACTCCTAAAATTGTTAGTACAGTTTTAATTGCTGCATCTCAAGAAAGATATATTGGAAAAAGCAACAAATATGGTCAAGAGAATAAGGGAACAAAATATGTTGGAAAAAGCAACTAATGTATCAAGAGAATAAGGGAACAGAGTTCTAGTCAAAAGAAGCTAAATGTGGTGGCTCAAAGGTACATAAGACCTGCTGCTTCCCACGCAGGCGAGGGGATGAGGGGCACACCCGCCAGGCAGCAGACAGGCTGAAGATGTAAGGAGATTCATGTATAGTTTGGTGAAGATAAGCAATGAGTGCCTTTCCCACAAAAGCCATTTATATGGTTCCAGGTATGATCTAAGTCAATCCAATACTTTAAAAGAGATGACTAATCATAGGGCTTTGTAATATAACCATTACACAGAACAGTTTCTTTACATTTTATGTGAGACTTCTAAAGCCAAACGGGACTGATTCTCGTGCCTGGCGTGTAACTGGAGCTGTGTTGTTGCCGTAGTGTCTGAGCAGCAAGAGAGAGCTTTCACGCTGGGACTAGCAGGACTTCTTGGCGAGGGAGTTTTCAACTTTGGGGAGCTGGTAAGTGGGCCTGGGGTGCAGATTCCTTAACACAGGGGACACTGTGACTTTTTGTCAGCTGACCGTCTCCGTCCTCACAGCTCATGCACCCCGTGCTAGAGTCACTGAGGAACACTGACCGGCAGTGGCTGATTGACACCCTCTATGCCTTTAACAGCGGCAATGTAGAGCGATTCCAGACTCTGAAGACCGCCTGGGGCCAGCAGGTCAGTTACAGGCAGGGCTGGCGGAGTTCATCCGTGTGTCTGCTGTCTGTTGAGCGCCTTCCCTCTACACGCCACTTTCCTCTCATTGAGCACGTGGTTCGGTCGCTGATTAGTTGCTGTGGTAACTCGGTTACTGTGGCAGTGCTCAGGGCCACAAGCAGAGAGAGCTTCCCCTGTGTTGGGTGGAGGGGGTGTGACGGAAAGCTTCCCCAAAGAAGGACTGCTGTGTGTGTGACCTTAGGAATGAGTAGGAATTAGCTAGTGATGAGCATGGAAGAGCATATGCTCAGCAGAGGGAGAGGAAGCTTTCCGCATGTTGGCAAAGTGAGATAGGGCGCGTGGGGCTAGAGTGCGTGAGTGACAAGAGTGGGGAGATCATGGGGTGGGGAGGGGACAGGAGCAGAGGTGCGGGGAGTTGCGGGGAGAGGGGTCTGCATGGGGGAGGGGCCGGGGAGAGGGAAGGAGCCTGTGTTGAGTGGGAGTCAGTGTGGAGAGCACTTAACAAGGATTTGAAGTTTAACAGTAAGGTTATTCTTTTTAAATGAAATTATTAGAAGCAAATAATTACTAAAATGTTAGTGGTGATAGGAATTATGGTTGTGTTATAGTCTTTGTACTTTTCTGGAACTTTCCATCTTCTCAAAGTTCAAGGGGAACTTGTAGGACTCACACATAAGGGCACAGAGTAGATAACAATGGGCTGTGAAGAAAGCAGATGCAGCCAGCCTAACGAGCCCTGTGTGTTGGCGTCTCAGGAAGGTGTGCCACTCAGAAAGAAAGACGGCTGGCACGGAGATGTCAGGAAGAGTCGCAACTTGAGAGGTGCTTGCCAGCAGTATCTGTCCAGGCAGCAAGAGCTCGTTCAGGGGGAGGGGCCCTTTCTGAAGAGCTTGACTTGTCCACGACTGTAGCAGAAGTGTCGCTGTCAGGGCTGCCCATGTCGGGGTCTGAGCTACTAAACGTCTGAATCAAGGAAGCCGCTCTCCACGGTTTGGCTCTGTGCTCAGCAAATAACCTTTTGACCTAACTGCAAGGAGATTGTACAGGTTGTGCAGAAGGTCATTCTGGTTCTCATGACAATGCTACTTTTCATGACAAATTAGTAACTTGCTCTTTCAGTTCAGAGCAAGTCTCTGGAACTTCAGCGGTGTGTCCCTCAGAGGCCCCATCGACACCCAGCTGACTGAGCAGGCAGTGCACCCAGACCCGCTCAGGCGTCGGCTGTGCCCTCCCTGCCTTTCCTTGTGCAGGAGCCCTCTTGCAGCACCTGCGTACACCCTGTGGCCCTGCTCGCTGGTGTTGGCGACAGCAGCACAAATCCTACCTTGTAAACTCCTTGTCTTGGAAAATCCTTAGGCCTTCAACTAAGCACTCTTCTAATGATTTCCTGAGAAAAGTGAAGTTCAGATCCCTTGAAGCGAATATTGAGCCTCAGTGATCTAAAGTGTTTGGACCTGCCCAGTTTCTTTTTGTTCAGTTGACGGCTGTAGAAAGAATTTCAAAGCCAGGTCAGGTAACTGGTACCGTTTCGCTTTGCAGCCTGATTTAGCAGCCAGCGAGGCCCAGCTTCTGAGGAAAATCCAGTTGCTGTGTCTCATGGAGGTAAGCGAGGCCCCGCCCACTTCCAGGCCCTCGGGCTCAGCCTGAGCTGGGCTGCTAGCTTTCCTGTCCCGCACCCTCTCCAGCACCTTTCTGCTTCCTCTGCCACCACTTGCTTTTTTAGTTTGTGTTTGGCTCTCAGCTTAGATGACGCCGCCTCAGAGAGGTATTCCCCAATCACCTGCGCTCCGGGAGCTGCCACCTCATTGCCTTGCCGTTCTTTGTCTGCATGCTCATCCGGTTTCCCACACTAAAATTTAAGCTTCTTGAGAAAAGGGACTTTGTGTTTCTAGTTCCCCATGGAATCCCCAGCTCCAGGTACAGCCCTGGCTCATGGCAGCCTCAAGTACTTGTTCAGGAAACGAATAGTGACTCTTGTAGAAAACTACCATAAAGTGTATTTCACCTTCTTATCTAGGAATTGAAAGCTTAGTGAGATAAGATATATGACTAATATTAAGAAAGTTTTAGTATGTGTGGTACTGATAAGATCTGTATTTTCAGAGCAAGTGTTGACAGACATATCCCTTATCAATCAGTTCTCTGACAATCTTTTTTTGGAAAAATAGTTAATAAACAAAAATTTTTTTCAGATGACTTTCACACGACCTGCCAATCATAGACAACTCACTTTTGAAGAAATTGCCAAAAGTGCTAAAATCACCGTGAATGAGGTATAAAGTTCTTAGGCTCGGGATGTGGCAGCAGCAAAGCTGCTCCTCGGGGGCGGTCAGGACTCGTGTGTGAGCCTGCTGCCCCTAGACTCAGATCACAGAAAGAAACTGCTCCTCATTCCCCTCGTGTTTCACAGCTGGCGGGGTCCGCAGGTACGTGCGTGTTGGCACCAGGGTGTCTTACACGACCCCCTCTCTGCACAGGTGGAGTTGCTGGTGATGAAGGCCCTCTCGGTGGGGCTGGTGAAAGGCAGTATTGACGAGGTGGATAAGCGGGTTCACATGACCTGGGTGCAGCCCCGCGTGTTGGATTTGCAACAGGTGATGTGCTTAAAATACATAGTTCAGTTTTGCGGGTGTTTTGGGTTGTGTCTGTGCTGCCTTAGTTTCATTTGGATGGAAGCCATTTAGGAAGAAAGCATTATTAGACAGGAGATTTCAGAGAATGAATTACTGCTCTAGGGACTAAGGGCTTTTCAAAGAACCTAATTTAATGCAAGCTTGAGATTTGAGCCCTGCATTTAAAGCGTATTGTGACAACAGTGCTGGTTGTGCTGATGATGTCTTTTGATCTTTAATTTGGTGCTCCGATCAAATACTTTCCTGGTTCCGTGATTTGAGCTCATATCCATCTTATTTATATTTGCTGGAAATTTAATCCTATGGATTTCCTCTATTCTTGCCTGTTTTCTTTCATGCAAGTTTTTCCTCATGTCCTTCTGATAAGAATTGGCTGGGATAATCCCCTCTCACACACCCCGTTTTCCCAGCTCTAATGCTCTTTTTATTAATGCTGCCCTAAAGGATTAGCTGGAAATTTAGGACTGCCCCGTCAGGTGCTGTGATTCCCAAGGGCCTTAACACACGTGTGTCCTGGTTTGCCCTCAGATCAAGGGGATGAAGGACCGCCTGGAGTTCTGGTGCACCGACGTGAAGAGCATGGAGATGCTGGTGGAACACCAGGCCCACGACATCCTCACCTAGTCTCCCCTGCCCTGACCTGTCTGGAGAGGTGTTTCACGGCTGATAAAACTGGCAGCTGAGAAGACCTGCGTTTAATTGGGGGTGGGGGTGGGGTTCAGTTTGGAGTAGGGACTGTTGTTCTTGCTGTGAAGACTGTCACAGAGCACTGTCATCGATGGGGGTGCCCAGCCACAGGCAGACGCCTCCTTTGTGGGTGTCACCATAGCCTGCAGTGGGGAGGAGCCGCCAGGCTCAGTGATGAGGTAGCAGGAGTGTGGGCACCCCACCCCCGGAGTCACAAGGGGTAGCCCTAGTGTGCAGGGGGCCCACTCCAGGGTTGGCCTCCATTACATCACCTGTGTGAACATGTTTTCCAGCGTGGTTTGAGAATGTTTCTATAACTAATGCCTTGCTCTGTCCTTTTGGTGGTTCTGTTTCCTTAGGCTTAGCGTCCAGGTCAAGCCTATGCCTAAAGTGATTAAAAAGCAGGAGATGGAACCTAGGGAGGGCTTGGTGGGGATTTGGCCTTGCTTTTCCTCACCCTCTGCTCTGAGGAAAGGGCATCCCTGCCCACACAGGGCACAGGGCAGAGCCAGAGCAAAGGGCGGTGGGCACGGCGGCCAAGGAAGCGAGTCCTGCCTTTATTGTTGCTCAGAGAGACGTGGTGTCTATTCCTTCTGACAGGTGTCTACCCCATTGCCACCTAGTTGGCAGCTTCTGTGGCCTGAGTGCCCGGGTGCTGACAGGAACCAGCCCTCAGACAGTCGGGTGCTGGGCATCGGGGCCGGCAGTGCGGGGTGGAGATGCACATACACAAAGAATCACCAAGGAAACGTTAGGAGGAAGGATGGTTTAATCCGATCTTCCAGTCTGTGCCTGGAGCGGTGACCGTGAAGCCTTCATGCTATGGAGCTCTTCCTGTAGCTCTCCAGGTGGTGCATGACCCAGCCTGCAGGGATCAGGAAGCCGAGGAACATCACAGAGAGCCCGATGGCCTGCTCCTGGGTTGAGAAAACGCACGAGTCCGCTAGGCCAAGGCTGACTGCCTCTGAACCTGGAGCCTAACCAGAGCAGGGTGGAGAGCTAGACAGGCTGCCCTGCCCCCTTGGCACCCGTTGGACCCTCAGCCCAGCCGTGTTCACGCCGTCTGCCCCAGAGAGACTTACCGGGTGTCAGGTGGAGAGGCCTGCGAGGTATGAGCAGTGACCCCTGCGGTCATGAGGGAGGACAGCCTACTGGGCTCCAGTCTGTAGGTGGGGCCTCTCATCACAGCCCCGCCCCCTGCCCAAGAGCCTGGCCTGTGCCTGGACCTTGAACTCCTTCCCACCAGGCGTTACGTGCACCCTCCCTTCTGGTCACCTGCGGACTGCGCGTCAGGCGTGTGTTAAGTTGCTTGGAAGAAGTCCAGGGCCCTTTCTCTGAGTGGCGGTCCTGTTTGAAAGCCTGGGTGGGATTCCGTGTGTGTGTGTGCGTGTGCACGCGTACACATGCATGCATGTGTTCAGAGGCCGTCCTACCCGGCACCCTGTGTTCCTTCTCAGTGACTGCACCCTCAGAGCCAGGCTCTGAAGCGCCAGCTATATTTCACCTTCATTGTTTCTTCCTGAAACAGCCTGGACCAGTCGCCCCACCCCTCCCCCAAGTGAATCAGACACCAGGTTGGAGACCAATTCTTCCTTTTGACTTTCACTCCCAGAGGTTTCAGAGCGATGTTTCCAGAACGCGGACAGTAGGCTGTGTTCAGTCCTAGTCCTATGACCTTGGGCAGATGACCTTCTAGACCTTGGTTTGTTTATGCTTAAAATAGAGACAGTTGTTGACTCTCCTGGAGCTCCAGGGTCACAGGTTTGCATTTTCACCTGTACTCTCACAGACCCTCAAAGCAGCCCACTCTACCCCTTCAACGGGTTGTAAACGAGATGCACTGAGCGCCCTCCAAGCCCAGCTGTCAGCACCAATGTTTGCCAGATGGCAAGTAGGGGCCTGAGAACAGAGAGCATCCCACCCCGCAACTGACTCTGCAGGCTGCCTTGGGAGTCTGGCCTACAGGTGATGGCTGCAGGGACCCCTTTCTTGGACTTGGGACACTGTTCCTGCCAAGGGACTGAGACCTAGCACCAGGATCCCCTTTACAAGCAGGCCTGAGAGGACACCCCTCTCCCCTCTGTGTCCTGCCCCAAACCCACCTCATCCTGAGAACATCTCAGGACTGCCCACTCCCCCTGCCCAGGTCAGGCCACCCCCCGACCCCCGACCCCCATGCCCCACTGCCTTGGCGGGACCTACCGTTGGAGAAGTGGGTGTTCTGGCCGGCTTGGCAGAGATGTGTGCCTTGGGGACCACCCAGCCCCCCAGGGGTGCTTTCAGCAGCCTGACGGCGGCAGCCAAGCTCACCATGCTTGCGGGGCCGAGCTCCTCCCTGGCCCAGTGAAGTCCCGGTGTGCGCTTGGCGTGGCCTCTGCTCACTTGCTTGTTGGGGCTTTTTATAGCTCGAGGCAGCTGCAGTTGTCTCCTCCTGTCACAGGGCTTGGCAGAAGGAGACCTGCTTGGAACTGGGAGAGAAGGGGCATCAGACCAGCAGCCTCCAGGCCCAATCCCTGCTGTGGCCCCTCTCCACCCGATGCTGGTGCCTTAGCCTGGGAGCCCTTCCGTCATATTTTCATGTGTTTTCAGGTCATGCAGGCCCTGATCAAACGATGTCTCCTCAGACGTGTCTTGTTTTAGCTGGCGTGTCAGTCCCACAAGGTCAGGGACTGGTGTGTTCACCACGGAGTCTTTGGGGCCTAGATCAGGTTTTCAGTCAATGTTGGATGGATGGATGGACAGGTGGGCAGCTAGGAGGCTGGGTGGAGCCGGGGCTCTATGCCAGGCATTGGGTTAGGCTGGAGGAATGCAGAGTCGAATCAGACATGACAGGAGACTGCGGGATCACACTCCACCATCAGAATGTCTAAGAGGTTATCGGTGAGAGTGATAAAGGCCACATCCCAGAGCGTGCTCCTCAGCTGTCTCCAGACCAGATCAGCGTCGGGGCGAGCCCAGGAGCCAAGCAGCAGCAGGACATAATGACCACGTCAGTCCTAAGCCCCCAGACTCAGCCACAGTCTCTATCCTCACGAAGGATGATCACGCCCGAGTCAGCCTGCTGGCGAATCGGTGATGTGACTACATTCCACAAGGAACATCATCTCACCTTGCCCTTCCCTAGAAACCACGCTTGTTCTAAATGCGGGACTCGCTTCTGGGCTCCCAGCCCCGCCTTGCAGGGCCCCAGCCTGACCGTCTTCCTGTGACTTGGTTTCCCAGGAAGGAGCCAAGTCCTGGGAGGCCGGAGGTGGGAGTATGTCCTGAATGTTTGTTCCAGCCACGCTGGGCCTCGGTGCCAGCCTCAGGCTGTGAGGGGCTCTCCCCCTCCTCTCGAATAATCCCTTCTGCCTGAACCTTTAATTATAGCTTTGGGGTCCAGTTGGGAATAAGGCTGTAGATCAGAGGGTCAATCACCTGGCCTGCGGTGTTTCTTCTTTGACAGATAAGACCACCCGCCCCCGCTCATGCAGGCCTGGCTCTGAGGCAGGCCTCCTCCTCCACCCATCCCGGCTTGAGTGGGGTGGGTGTGTAGGCGGGGGTCAGGCAGCAGAGTGCCCGCTGTGCTCCGGGGCGTCAGCCCCAGTCTAGCAAGCAAGGCCCTGGCCAGCCCAGCGCTGATGGGTGAGGCCTGGGTGAGCACCAGGACCGGGGAGCTGGGGGCCGCCCTCCAGGGGAGAGAGACTTTGCAGGCCTGTGCTCAACCTAGCCACGCCAGCTCCAGCCCCTTCACGTCCACCTCCCTCCTACCAACCTTTCCAAGCGCAAACCTGCCCTGCTCACCTCCCATTCATGCAGCTTCTGGGGCTCCTACCACCCATGGCAGTCCACTTCAGACCACACCCCAACCGAGTTTTTAGTCCCCAGAACCAAACTCTCTGCAGATCCCTGCTGCCCGCACCCACACCCAGGCTGCCAGGGGTGGGAAGCCTGGCCTAGCCTCTCTCTCATGCCCACGGCTGTGCTGACCGCCCCCGCCAGAGTGCAGCCCTGTGTACTGAACCAGCCTTCTCCGCTGGGGTCTGCCTTTTCCTGGAAAGAAAACGATGTGCCCCATGGAGAAAGCAGTGGTGGCCAAGTGGCGGTCACATTGAGCAAGGTAGTGAAAGGCCCTGGGGGTGCAGGGTGGGGATGAGGGGCCCCTGTAACAGCTGGACAAACTGAGCCATGGAGAGGGAACAGGGCTTGGGGCCAGCCAGGCCTATTCTGGCCTGTCCTGGACAGGTTAGGGTTAGCGAGAGCTCTCCAGGGCTCTGGTGGACAGAAGTGTCCCTCGTTCATCCTCAGCACATATCTATGGATCCAGCTCTGATCTAGATCTAGACCCTAGACCTCTCCCTGCTGCCCATGGGTGGGGAGAGGCGGGGATGGGGGGTAGACCAGCCACTGTGCACACCCTTCCCTGCAAAGCTGCGAGGCCACCTGGAAGGTCTGGGGTGGACACTGTTAACACATGGCACCACCCTGTGTCCACACTTGGAACCACAGAAGCTCTTGAAGAAAGGCACTGACCATGTGGCACCGCCCTCTGCAGCAGGCATTTTTAGCATCAAGGACCCAGAAAAAATGCACACAAATGCAAACATTCGCATCTTGTTCTTATCACATTGGAAATCTATTTTCACCACATAAAACGCAGGTTCTCAAAGTGTGGTCTCTAGACCAGCAGCAGCAGCATCACCTGGGAACTTGTTAGAAATCAGTTAGAAACTCCCGGGTGGTTCCAGTCATCTGTTATAAGAAGTTCCCCCACCCAGGGAATTCTGATGCACAATCAAGTTTGAGAACCATTTTCATGTCATATAAAAACTTTATGCTTCATAACTTCATTCAAAACTAAGTGAGCACTTTCCGAAAAATTAAAATCTCATCCAGGTTGCAAAACTCAGCCCCCTCCTTTAATCTACAAAAACACACTTCCACTAAGTACTTCTTAGGTTTTGCAGAACTTACCGAAGCTGAAGCTCACGGCTAGAGATTCTGTGAGAGGCGGGCTGCCCGCTTCCTCCCAGCTCCCTGCTTTGCCCGCCTCTCCTCTGAAACTCAGCTTCTACCCTCTTCATACGGGACGTGCCCACAGAGGAACACTGGTGCCAGTCGGTAGGGCATTTTCACAGTTCTCTCGGTGTGATGGTTAATTTTATGTGTCAGCTTGGCTAGGCCACGATGCCCAATATTTGATCAAACATTGTTCTGGGTGTATCTGTGACGGTGTTTCTGGGGGAGATTAACATTTGGTGGACTGGGTAAAGCAAGTTGCCCTCCAAAATGAGGGTGAGCCTTGCGCAGTCGGAGGACTGAATAGAACAAAAAGTTGACCCTCCCATGAGTGAGAGGGACTCCTGCCCAACTGCTTAGTCTGGGACATCGGTCTTTTCTTAGCTTCGGACTCAATGGAAACATCAGCTCTTGTAGGGTTTCAAGCCTGCCGGCTCTCAGGACGGAGCTAACAGTCGGGTGTCCTGAGTCCAGCTCTCCAGCTGCAGCTCTCAGGACTTCTCAGCCTTCATAACCATGTGAGCCGATCCCTTATAATCAATCTCTACCCATATCTATATCCTGTTAGTTCTGTTTCTCTGGAGAACCCTGACTAATACAACTGTATGCTACACTTGTCACGATCAATGAACCAATATTGATACATCATTATTAAGTAAATAAAGTCCATACTTTATCCATATTTCCTCAGTTTCCCTCTGATGTCCTTTTCCTATTCCAGGACCCTATCCAGGGCCCCACATGACAGTCACTTGTCACATCTCCTTAGGCTCCTCTGGGCTATGACAGTTTCGCAGGCTTTCCTTGTCTTTGATGACCTGGACGGTTTTGAAGAGAACTGTTCAGGTATGTCACAGGGTACCCCTCTATTGGAACTCGTCTCCTGTTTTTCTCAGGATTCTCTGGGGTTATGGGGTTTGGGAGGACGACCACAGTGGTAAAGCACCCTTCTCGTCACATCATGTCAAGGGCACAGACTATCATCAGTATATGGACTCACGGGTATTTGTCTTATGCCTCTTGGATTATAATCAATAGCACTTCATTCTGCTGCTCAAATGTTCCCAGATTTGATGTTGGGAGTTCTTTCTTCTGGCTTCTGTGTCCCTTTGGCATATACCCTTTTCATTATGGAGTTTTTATGTTTTTTTTTTTTAATTTGTTTTGAACACTTTCTTACTTACTGGCACTGTAAACTGCTCCAGACTCACCTTGTATATTTTCTGCCCCAGTGCTAGAATAAGCCAAGGAACCCTGGTCTCTTTTATTGGTGAATGACACTAGAAACCAGGATCTGGGCACCAGGTAGATATACAACATTATGCACCTATCAAAATTCATAGAACTTTACAGCACAAAGAGTGAACATTAATGTCTGCAAACTAAAAATACCGCTTGGGATGTCAGGGGATCCAAGGACTAATGCAGTATATGTCATGAAAGAATCTAACCATATTGCATATGTACGAATGAATCTCAGGGAAGGGAGTGGGGGAAAGATGGTGACTTAAGTAACTTCAGAAATGAGTGGAGTCTGGGACTTCCCTGGTGGTCCAGTAGTTAAGAATCCACCTTCCAATGCAGGTGATGTGGATTCGATCCCTGGTTGGGGAACTAAGATCCCACATGGCGCGTGGCAACTAAGCCCACATGCTGCAACTGCTGAGCCTGGGTGCCACAACTAGAGAGGAGCCCTCACGCCACAACCAAGACCAGACACAGCAAACACAATAAATACATAAATAAATTTTTTTTTTAAATGAGTGGAGTCTGTAAGAATAAAGGCAAAAGAAACTGCAAATAAGCACTGTACTCTAGGTTATAAAGTAGTTTGCCATGGGGGAGTGTGTGTGTATGTTTATATATAATTTTATATAAATATATAGGGCTTCCCTGGTGGCGCAGTGGTTGAGAGTCCGCCTGCCAATGCAGGGGACACGGGTTCGTGCCCCGGTCTGGGAAGATCCCACATGCCGCGGAGCGGCTGGGCCCGTGAGCCATCGCCACAGAGCCTGCACGTCCGGAGCCTGTGCTCCGCAACGGGAGAGGCCACAACAGTGAGAGGCCCGCATACCGCAAAAACAAGTTCATACTGTGGAGAGAGAAAAGTGAATGTGCATTTAGGAGAAACACAGCCGTGGCCTGTGTGCGAAATCTGTCTGTGCAGCATCTCAGGGCTCAATGAGGGGATCAGTGAGGGCCGCACCGGGTCTTCAGGATGGGGCTGTGGCCAGGGACCCCGCGATGACCCAGCACTGTGCAGGGCCAGATTCTGTCCTCAGTCGAGCTCTAAAACATCTGCTTTTGTGGTCTAGGCTGCTGCTTTCCCTGGCAAAGCCCGCTCTGCAGAATCCCAGCGTGTCAGAGGAGCTAACTCAGGGGCAAGTCGAAGCATCTGGAACCCCACACAGGGCTCACAGCAGTCGTCCCTCTGGCAGCTGAGGCCAGACTTTGCTCAGGGCTTGTCTCCAGGACCCTAACTCTTCGGAGACCCTGCCCCCTCCTCTGCTTTGCTGGGCGCTGCCCACACTGTGGTCTGGAGGGAGGGTCCCGTCCCTGCTCTGGGCCTGGCCCAGGTGGGGCTGCTCCAACACACCACGCAGGCACACAGCTCCGTCCTCTCAGGCCTCTGTGGGAACAAGAGAGACCTGTTCATGTTCTTTAAAAAGCACAGAGTGCCCCTCCCACCAGGAAGTGTGCTGGCAGTGTGTCCTCCAGGCTCTCCCGTCACCCATCCTGCTCTGTGCCCAGGAGGCTGCCCGTGTGGAGGGCAGCAGCAGGAGTTTAGGAGCAGGAAAGAGCAAGGAGGGTGTCCTGGGGGAGGTGTGAGTGCGGATAGACAGAGCTTTCCCCTTCTCCCTGCGCCTTCCTCGGGGAGAGGTGGGGACTGTCTGTCTTAAATAGAAACAAAACTCGTAGGTAGAATGGGCATCTCTGTGGACCCTTTCCTCCTGGGGAAGGGGCAGCAGAACAGAGGCTCCCAGGACTCTGGGCAGCTCTCAAGGCTCCTGAAGGAAGCAGGACTGAACACAGGGATGACCTGTGGAGCCTGAAAGGCAGTGATGAGGCCGCAGCCCCTGTTCTTGCAGACACACTCTCACAGAAATGCACACTCAGAGACATACTGTGTTCGTTTCCTGTGGCTGCTTAGCCATTACTACAAACTCGGCGGCTGAAAACAACACACATTTATTCTCTTACAGTCGTGGAGGGCAGAAGTCCAAAGTCAGCTTCACTCGGCTGAGGCCCAGGTGATGGCTCGGCCGCTCTCCCTCTAGAGGCCCCGGGGGAGAATGTCTTCCTTCTCCAGCTGAATCTCCAGCTTCTAGTGCTGTGTTCCTTGTGCTCCTTGCCTCGTGGCCCCTTCCTCTATCCTCAAAGCCAGCAGCCTGGCCTCTTGCCCCAGTGTCACACTGCCTTCTGCCTGTGTGCCAAAGCGCCCCATCTCCATCCTACGACACTGTGATGACATTCAATAATAACTATGCAGGATAATCTCCCCATCTCAAGATCCTGAATTTAACCACACCTGCAAAGCCCCTTTTGACATTTCAGGGAACATTCACAGGTTCCAGGAACTAGGAGCTGATATCTTTGGGGACTATTATATAGCCTACCATAGATACATTTACGCAAACACAGTATTAGGGTGGCCACACCAACAGACACAGACATACACACACACCCACACTGCACACAGGCAGACACGGTCAGTAGAAACCCACATTCATGGGGTCCCACGTGGTCACCCATCAGTCACACACACGCCCCATGTCCAAAGCTCTTCCCATCAGCCTGCTTAAGCCAGGTTTGGGAGGTCACAGAGCACTTCCCTGTCCCATTTTCTCCTGGCTCCCGGGTGACAGCCTTCCTTTCCCCAGTGACACTGTGTATGTCCCTCCTTTGCCCCCTCTACCTAGGAAGCCCTCGCTCACCCCTGCCTTCAGAATTTAACCAATCTTGAGGCCTTAAAGTTGAAGGTCTTGTTCTGAGCCAGCCACCTCCTCCATGCAGCCCACCTTGCTCTGCAGTTACTTCTCACAACCATGCCTCGCTGCCACACGCCATGGGTTCTCAGAGAGCGTGAACTGAATAAAGGAACAGTAGAAAACCAAAGGTCACTGAGCAGAGCTCTTAAACACGAGTCATGCGAAGGTGCCACAGGGCCTGAGTTTGGGAGCTTGGTGACTGTTGGACAGACATCTCAGTGCTGGCCGAGCTAGAGCACCTGGGTCTGGGGGCATGGACGGGGCCGGACAATGCCCCCAGGCTATGGCTCCAGTCAGGCTAGGGAGGGGTCGCCTCTCTGATCCCCACCTCTGCCCCTGAGTGCTAGACCTCGGGGCCAGACTCTGGAGACCAGCCAGAGGCTCCCGCTCTGGGTGAGTGCCGACTTTCAGAGCGGTCGCTGGGAATCGGTCGCTGGGAATCGGCTGGCCTCAGCCCTCTGGGTCCTCCACCTCCCCCTGCTGCCTTCCTGGGGCTTCACGCCCCGTGTCCTTCACACATCCTTCCCCTGCTGTACCCCAGTATTCTAGGGACTCCATCCCCCCAGAGGGCATCTGTGGAGTCTGTCCCCCACCAGGGGCTCAGTCTCAGCCTCTGGTGCAAGGCCCTCAGGCTGGGCCTCACCGAAGGATCCAGTGAGCACGGATGTCCTGGGGAATTCCGGAACACAGCCTGGACCATGTGGTGAGTCCAGCTCCCTGTTGAGGCCAGCTGCCCCGGGCTCCTGGGGAAGAAAACGGAGGGAAAGGAGGAAAGGGGAGAGCACAGGCCCTGGCAGACATCTTATCTTGGACGTTTGACCTGGACGCGGGGGAAAGAATGAGGAGAAAGGGAGGTGCGGAGCAGGAAGGCACCCCCTAACTCGGGTCAGCGGCGGCCAGTGCCCGCCCAAAGCTTCGGACGCCTTGGAGCGAAGTCCTCGGTAGGGGTTCTGGGAGGAGAGGGCGACCTACCGGTAGAGGCGCTATCGAGCGTCGCCTGGAGCCGCCTGGATGGATGGGGGCCGCGTCTAAGCCCCTGCCGCTCGTGGGCGCCCAGGGCTGGGGTCCGGAGCGACGGGGAGGGGCCGGGGTCACCGGGGCACGGCGCGCGTGCTAACCCCGTGCGCCCGCCCTCAGCACGGAGCCCCGCGCTGCCGCCGCCCGGGAGCTGCTCCTGGCTCCGCTCGAAGACCTAAGCCAGGAGCGGTTGAAGCGCTTCCGCCACAAGCTGCGGGACGCGCCGCTGCACGGCCGTCGCAAACCGTGGGGGCGGCTGGAGGGCGCGGACGCCGTGGACCTCGCGGAGCACCCGATCCATTTCGACGGGGCGGAGCGCGCGCTGGACGCGGCGCGAAAAACCCTGAAGAGGGCGGGCGTGCGCGATGTGGCGGCGCGGCTCAAGGAGCAGCGGCTGCGGAGTGAGCGCGGGGTGGGGCTCGCCAGGGTCCCCGCCCTCCGTTCCCTCCCGCCTGGGCAGCGTCCTGGCCACAGGCCTCCATCCTTCCGCTTCCCCAGAAAAGCGCCGGAGCTCTTCCGGCCTGGGCGCGCTTCATCCACAAATTCGCGGGCTCCAGGGCTCCGATCCTGCGGGCGGCCCCGACCCCTGATTGCGCCCCTCCCCGCACCGCACAGTCCGCGGGGCCTCACCGCAGTCCTCCCTTCCAGGGCTCGGCCCCAGCTCCTCGGCGCTGCTCTCCGTGTCCGGTAGGTCTCTCTCGGCGGGAGGCGCGGGCCCCAAGCTGTCCGGGCCTTGAGCCCTGGGTTTGGAGTACGAGTGTCCTCGAAGTCACTCTGAGGTTTCTGACAGCTGGTCCCAGGAAGGAGCGCGGATGGGAGGGGGACTGTGGCGCAACAGGGGAAACTGAGGTCTGAGCCCGGCGGGGAGGGCAACAGGCCCCTGAAAGTCGGCCGACACAGCCCTCCTCCTCCTCGACCCCCTGTTCCCCTCTCCTCTGTCCAGCCCTTCCCTGCCCCCAAGAGTACAAGAAGAGATACCGAGAGCACGTGCTGCGGCAGCACGCCAAGGTGAAGGAGTGACGCTCGCTCCGTGAAGATGAGCGAGCGCTTCACCAAACTGCTCATCGAGCCCGAAAGCGCTGCCCTGGAGCACGAGGCTCCGGGGCCCGCGGAAGAGCCGGAGCCGGAGCGCGCTCGGCGATCCGACACCCACACCTTCAACCGCCTGCTCGGCCGCGACGGGGAGGGCCAGAGGCCGCCGACCGTGGTGCTGCAGGGCCCGGCGGGCATCGGCAAGACCATGGCGGCCAGGAAAATCCTGTACGACTGGGCGGCGGGCGAAGCTGTACCACGGCCAGGTGGACTTCGCCTCCTTTGTGTCTTGCCGCGAGGTGCTGGAGCGACCGCGCACGTGCAGCCTGGCCGACCTGACCCTAGACCAGTGCCCCGACCGCAACGCGCCGGTGCGGCAGATGCTAGCGCAGTCCAAGCGGCTGCTGTCCATTCTGGACGGCGTGGACGAACTGCCGGCGCCCTGCACAGACCCCCTTGAGGCCGCGAGCGGCGCGCGGATGCTGGGCGGCCTGCCGAGGTCCTCCAGGCCGAGTGGA
>NW_006792775.1:108314-114640 GCF_000442215.2 Lipotes vexillifer
CCCCCTGCCGCTCGCGGAGGGGAATGAGACGCGGTTCTCGCCGTGCGCCGGACCGTGTGCCCCGTTCTGCGCCAGCTGCTCCAGGTCCTGAGCTGTCGCGCACCACCAAGACCACCACGTCCGTGTACCTGCTTTTCATCGGCAGCGTCCTGAGCTCGGCGCCCGCGGCCGACCGACCCCACCTGCGGGAAGAGCTGCACAAGCCGTGCCGCCTGGCCTGCGAAGGCGTCCTCGGGGGCGGGCGCAGCTCTCTGAGAAGGACCTGCAACGACTGGAGCTTTGCGGCTCCAAAGTCCAGGCGCGGTTTCTCAGCAAGAAGATGCTGGAAGGCGTGCTGGAAACCGAGGTCACCTACCGGTTCATCGACCAGACCTTCCAGGAATTCTTAGCCGTGCTGTCCTACCTGCTGGAGGACGAAGGGGCTCCCCAGACACCTGGTGGCGGCGTAGGGGCACTTCTGCGGGGGGACCCGGAGCTGCGTGGCCACCTCGCGCTCACCACGCGCTTCCTTTTCGGGCTACTGAACACAGAGAGGATGCGCGACATCGAGCACCACTTCGGCCGCGCGGTTTCAGAGCGCGGGAAGCAGGATGTCCTGAGGTGGGTGCAGGACCAGGGCCCGGGCTGCCCTAGGGCGGCGCCAGAGGGGACGTCGGGGACCCAAGCGCTCCGGGGCGCTGGGGAGTCAGAGGAGGAGGAGGGCGAAGAGCTCAGCACCTGCTGGAGCTGCTGTACTTCCGGTACGAGGCGCAGGAGGGCGCCCTTGTGCACCAGGCCCTGCGCGGCCTCCCTGAGCTGGCACTGCAGCGAGTGCACTTCAGCAGAATGGACCCGGCCGTCCGGAGCTACTGCGTGCGGTGCTGCCCGGCGGGGCAGGCCCTGCAGCTGGTTAGCTGCAGACTGGCCACTGCCCAGGGGAAGAAAATGAAGAGCCTGTTGAGGTGGCTACAGGGCAGCCTGGGAGGCAGCTCGTGAGTCCCCAGAGCAGGGCGGCCCTCTTCTGCAGAGGCCCTCTGTGTGCAGCGCGCGTGCATCTTATGCACTGAAGTGTCCATCTGGGCCTGGGGAGTGCGTCCAGACCTGACGCCTGCTCCCCAGAGGCGAGGCACGACGTCAGGCTGGTTTTTCCCACCTCCTTGCAAGACAGCTCCCAGGGTGTCCTCACCATGACCCGCACCTCAGCACCCACAACCGAGGCAACCCTCCCAGCACTCCCCCCACCCACCGTCATGCCTGCTCATAAGTTCTGGCGTATACCACGCCCTCTGTGTCCTGAGCCTTTGCTTCTACTGTTCCCTCCACCCAGAATACTGTTCACTGCCTATCCTCAAAGCCTCTCCAAACCATCCCAGCTGGCCTGAGACCATTTTGGCCTCAGAAATGCCCCACTGACCACCGTATGCCATGACATCTGCCCGTGCCCACCTCCTCCACCAGACCCTCTGCTCCTCCGGGGCAAAGCTCGTGCCGTTGTTCCTGTGCAGTTAATTCCAACCCAGCACCTGACTCAGGTGCTCAGCATCTGTTGGGAGAACGAATGTCAGGACGTTGACAGGGGCTGGGGCTGGGGATGCCCACTGCAGGTGCAAGGACAGGCCCACCTGGTGTGTGCAGGTGACATGCCGCCATGGGACTCACACAGACAGCTTCAGTGGGGAGGTGCTTGTGGCCACAGTTGAGTGGTTTCACTCTGGGCTTGGGATGAAGAGGGAGGAGGGCCCTGGCGCAGCTTGGGGGCAAGGCAGAAGGAGCTCCGGCACCTCAGGACCGTAGGAAGGAGTCCTTTGCGGGAGGGAGGGCTTGGAAGGGGCTGGGGCCTTCACCTTCCTTTCTCTCTTAGTAGCTCTCGAGCCACCATGAGAAAACCCCCTGGCTCCCCACTGCATCCACTCTGTGAGTGGACTGACCGACAGTGTGGTCTGAACACCCTGACGTGCATGAACATGCCCCAGCCATTCCCCTGGAAGGGATACAGAGCAGGACACCCTGGGCAGGGACAGAGGTGTGGCCCTGTCTGGGGATGGCTGAGAGGACAGGCTGAGAACCTGTGGCCTCTGGTGTCCCTTGCGGGGGTCGACAGGCTCCACCCACACAGGACAGAGGAGGGCAGAGGGGACGGGGCAGGGCTCCAGCACCAGCTTAGGTGCTATTAGGACAGAGGCTTGGCCCCAGTCTGAGCGGGAAGCAGAGCACAGCTGAGCATCTGGCGGGATGAAGAAGTCCACACTGTATTTTCCTTCCCAAGGAAGAGGCTGCTCAGCGCCATTGCAAACTGCTGGGCGGCCCCTCTGGATTCTTACAAGCAGATACGGAAGGCATTCCGGGCACGGGCTCTGAGGCCAGTCTGCCGGCCTCTGTGCCCTTGACAGGTCGGTCTGTCTGAGCTCCAGTTTCCTCCCCTGGGAAATGGAGCCAGTAGCTTCCACCTCAGAAGGTGGATGTGAGACTCAATGAGGCAGTACGTAGTACATAATCTTTCCAATGACTGTTCACCACCACCAAGTAAGCAGAAAGTAAGAAAGGCTGTAGGAACTAGTACCGATGGGGCATGTGGTGAAACAGGCACAGTCCTGTGCCAGTGGTGACAGGGTGACTTAACTTGGCATAAACGTCAGGAGCCAAAACAGCGATCAGCTCACTTGGCCCATCAGTTCTGCTGCCCGGCTAAGTGCACAAAGATGTTCATCGCAGCATTGTTTATAGTGCCCAGCTAACTAAATAAGCTCAGCCCACCTGCACTTGCTGGGTAATTATATGGAGTTAGACGTATTAAGAACAAGGTCTCTTATTGGCTCATCCAAAAGCTGGTGGAGAATGTCCTGAGGGAAGAGGGGAGTGCAGTCCAGCAGGGACACACATGGTGACAAAGGGCAGGAGAAGCTCTGTGGGGCCCAGGTAGGCAGGTGTGCAGCCAGCACGTCTGTAGACTGAACCTCAGCCCCCAGGGAGGGGGCACCTTGCACAGCCGGAGACCCATGTACCTCCTGACCACAGGCTGTCCCGCTGCAAACTGCCCGACTTGGTCTGCAGAGACCTCTCTGAGGCCCTGACGGAGCTGGGCCTCTTCCACAGCTGGCTCAGCGAGGCCGGCCTGCGTGTGCTGAGTGAGGGTGCCGGCTGCAGACACTCAGGTGAGGGCTGGCCTGGAAGGGACCAAGGCGGGGACAGGGGCTCCCATAGCAGCTCCTGCAGTCAGCACTGCCCGCTAGGGTGCAGCAGCTGGGCCTCCAGGAGGCTCCCAGTACGTGTTTGGCCTGCTCCAGCAGAGCCCAGCACTGACTACCCTGGACCTCAGTGGCTGCCAGCTGTCGGGGACTATGGCGACCTACTTGTGTGCCATCCTGCAGTTCCCAGGGTGCCGTCTGCAAAGCCTCAGGTGGGGGCAGCGCCGGGAAAGGTGCGGGAACACAGCCTCTCCATCCTAGCTTGGGGTGGGCGCCAGGGGCTTCCCCCAGACCTCACAGAGGAGTCCCGCTCACGGCCCTCCCGAGGGACCCCGCTGAAACTCAGCCCCTGGAGACCCACCCCCTAAATCCCTGGCCCCCGCCCTGGGCTTCAACCACTCTGCCAGACCAAATGTCCATCTAGTGTCTGGTGCACGTGGCCACAGTCTGGACCGACACGCTTTTACTCCCCTGAAGGCTCTGGACCCTAGTCCCTACCCGCTCCCCCAGCTTCTGACAGCCCCCCTTAGTGGCCACCTCCCGTCACTGTGTGCCTTTGGCATAACCCAGGTCAACAGCTCCCCATCGCTGCCTCCCCAAGCCCTGGCCTCCCTCCCCCACCAACTCCACTTCCGTCCTCTGCACACGACTACAGTCTAACCTCCGTGGAGCTGAGCGAGCGGTCACTGCAGGAGTTGCGGGCCGTGGGGACAGCAAAGGCGGGACTGGCCGTCACCCACCCAGCGTTGGATAGCGACCCCCAGCCTCACAAAGGGCTCGGCAGTGACCCCTGAGGCCCTGGGGGAGGGCTCTAGTCAGCCCTACGGAGTAGCCCTCCCCACTTCAAGGGTGAGAGGTTGGTGCTCTCTGCTGTGGGCAACTCTTTTGAGCCTGAGGGGCCCTGGACAGGCAGGTGGGAGACCCAGACACGGCCCCTTACCTGCTCCTGGACAGCCCCCGAGACCTCCCCACACCCTGGGGACAGGTATGTCTCTGTGCTCCCCACCAGGAGGAGGGGCTCCCCTCCCCTAACCCCACTGCTGCCCCACCCACATCCCTCTCCTGGGGCCCTCCAGCCCTCCCATTGCAGGCGCCCCTCAGCAACAAGCGTGATGCTGAGCGCCCCCGGGAATCGAGAACCTACAGTGTGTTGGCCTTTACCTGGTGCAGGATGACCCATTTGCTGATCCTGTGCCCATGCACAATATGGGCACCCATGGCCCACTACTCGGCTCCAGCCATAGGGGATCAAGCAGGGGCTGACCCTTGGCTGAAGGTAGGTGGGTCACCGTGCCTCCTCAGGAATTTGGGTCTCAGCATTAGGAGTGAAGCCATCCCTGAGGCTGTGTGGTCTGAGCCCAGAGGTGTCCACTCGCTGTCTGAGGACTTCAGAAACAGGCCAGAGGAGAGTGGACAGGAGCGGTAGCCCCTGCTCCGGATGGGAGCTGTGATGGCACAGGTGATGGGCAGCGCCCCCGTGCACTGATGATAAATTCTCCTTGGGGTTTGTTTCTGTCATCTCTGTTGCACTTAGCCAGGCATCCTAACAGGTGTTCATACTCTTTCCTTTGGTCCCCAGCCCATCTCAGTGGGACAGGGTTGTAGCCCCCGTTTCCTGGGTGAGCTCAGGGGAACAGCCTGTTGCAGGAGGCTCTGATGTGAGGCTTGGCCTCCATGGGCAGGGCTAGCGACTGACAGCCCCCGAATCCTGAAGTCTTCTCTGCTCAACCCTGCTGGACTTGGCCAGCTTCTGGGACCCCAGTCAGCCCCTTCACTTCCCCAAATTCCCTTCCATAATCCAGTTATTCATTCCACAGAACAGACCAAAAATCCCTGCCCTCCTGGAGCTGGCATTCTAAGAGGAAGGGAAAGCAGGGGGCTGGGGGGGTGGAGCCAGTGGTTTCCTCTTACATGTAAGTAATCTGGGAACATCTGGTTGTGGATGAGGCATTTGAAAACGGAAGGAAGGGAGGGACCAACCCTAAGGATGTCCTGAAGAAAAGGCAGTGGGACGGCAAGTGTAAAGGCCGCAAGGGGCCTGTCTTGGTTGTGGCTCTGCTGCTATGACAAAATACCATATACACCGCGTGGCTTGTCAACAAGATCAGTTTATTTCTCGCAGTTCTGGAGGCTGGGATGTCCAAGGTTAAGATGCCAGTCAATTTGGTGTCTGGTGAGGAGCCTCTCCCTGCAGATGGCTTTCTTCTGTGTCCTCACAGGGTAGAGAGAGGGCGAGCTCTCAGGCCTCTTCTTATAAGGGCAGAAATCCCGTTCTTGACAGCTCTAAACCGAATTACGTCCCAAAGGCCCCACCTCCAAATACCATCACACTGGGAATTAGAATTCAACGGGTGGGTTTGGCGGGGGGATCACATTCAATCCATAACAGGGAGCGTGCTTGGAATGGTGCAAAAGCAGCAAGGAAGCCAGGGTGGCAGCAGCGGGTTGAGGGAGGGGCTGAGGGTGGGGAGGGGGCCCTGGGTGGCTTGTCCCGCCAGTGAGGTGGGCACCACTGCAGGCTGTGAGAACTTGACCACTCCTGGGGTAGATGTGGCTCTGGCTCTTGACAAGGGCTGTGGGGCCAGAGCAAGGACTGCAGTAACCCAGGAGCACGGCCTGGACTGAGGGTGGACGGTGAGAGCGGGCACGCCCTGGAAGGGGGACGCGCCGGTGGATGTAGGTGTGGGGACAGCGGGCCTGAGCAGCGGGATGGGTGAAGTCACCATGGCCTGTGCTGGGCAGGTCACGGCAAGGGCAGGTTTCAGGGACACGTTGAATCCGAGTGTCTCTGGCTGGGCGAGTGGTCAGAGCACAGTCATTCGGGTCAGACCATGGCCAGAGAGACGAGGTCCAGACAGCCCCAGGGCCTGGAGCCTCCAGCAGGGCGGGGGGCAAGTGGGTAGACAGGCTGAGAGAGGAGGCTGGGGAGAGCCAGAAAGTGGGGCGGGGACAAAGGAAGGCGGGGCTCCAGGAGGGGGACCTGCCTCACGTCTCCGGGGCGGACGGGGGTTCAGGGAGAGAGGCAGGACCCGGCGGCAAGAGAGGGGACACCTAAGCAGAAACCCCTTCCCTCTCAGATCCACCCTTGGAGAAGACTCAAGGCAGAGCTGGAGCTGGGCTCCTCGCGGCCTCGCAGGCACGACGGGTCGAGGCGCCCCCCCC
>NW_006792775.1:114736-121161 GCF_000442215.2 Lipotes vexillifer
CCCCACCAGCGCCCCGCCCCGGGGGTGGGGACGTTCCATCCGGCCCGCGCTGCGCGCCTTGGGGCGGGGACCGCGGGGCCTTCCGGTGACAAGGCCGCCGCTGGCTACCTCTCCCTGCGGTCCGGCGCCCACGCCCTGGAGCCGAGGGACGCTTCTGGGCTGCGGCGAGCCCCAGGGACGCGGCCGACGGCCCGCCTGCCCCCCAACCCCCAGCTGCTGCCGGCACCCCGCCCCGTACCCAGCCGGCCTCCTGGAGGGTGAGGCCCGCCGGCTGAGGCCTCCTCCCTTCCCGCCAGCCGGACGGCTTCGAGGCGGTGCGCCCGGAGAGAGCTGGAAGGGACTGAGGCCGTAAAGTGGGAGTCCGGAGCCTCTGCTGTGTCCCTGGAGATCAGTATTGGGGGCGAGGGTCTCTGAGGGTTGAGGGTGTTCCTGGGGTGGCTTGAGAGTGGGGTTCTGGACAGTCGGGGCTGCCCAGTTGGGTCACACCCGTCCCTCCACCCGTGGGGGCATTAGCCAGGTTCCAAGGCGAGCTTCAGGGTTTACAGAAAAGGGAGGCCCAACCAACGGTGGGGGCCTCTGACTCCCCCTTTTGCAGGCCCCTCCGCTGAGCCAACCTTTCCATGGAGGATGCTGGCAAGGACGCCACCAGATTCACTGCCCATTCTCTGCCCAGTGACCCCCGGCTCTTGGCCACCGTGACCAATGCTTACTTGGGCACACGCGTGTATCATGAGACACTGCATGTGAGCGGCGTGTACAATGGGGCTTGGGGGGATACGCACCGGGCCATTCTGCCCAGTCCCCTCAATGTCCAGCTGGAGGCCCCTGCAGGATCAGGAGAGCAGCTGACCAAGACCTTTGTCCTGGACACTAACACAGGTAGACACTGCCTGACCTCCCCCTCCCCTCCGCCATTGTTCCAAGTGAGTGGGAGACCCGACAGAGGTCCCATCCGGAGGATGCCGACTCCCAAAGAAAAGGAAGCCCTGAGAGGCCACTTTGTGAGGCCTTCAGCCGGACGGGCCTCCTGGGCTGGCAGGAGCTGGCGGCGCCTGTGCAGCTGTCACTTCCCAGGCAGGGCATTTGGGGCTTGGAGGTGACTCCACTCCCCGCCCAGAAAGGCCAGCAGCTTTGGAACTGTCCTCGGCGGCCCCGAGTGGGGTGTGCGAGTTGCCCTGTCTTCCCCTCTCCCCCACCCCGCCCCGCCAGGCTCCTTCCTGCACACCCTGGAGGGCCCCAGCTTCCGGGCCTCGCAGCGCATCTATGCCCATCGCACGCTGCCTCACGTCCTGGCCTTCAGTGTGTCGATCACCCGCTTGGCCACAGGGAGCTGGCCCGTCACTGTGCTGCTGCAGTCAGACTTCTCCCCGGAAAGCCCGGACTTGGACCTGCATCTGGGTCCTGACTTCCAGGGAGCCCGGTGAGGAGGGGGCGGGGGGCTGGCTGGGTAGCCCGAGGAGGGAGCCCGTTCCTGAGACACAGTCATCCTGTTGCAGGTACCTGTACGGCCACACACTCACCCCTGAGCAGCCTGGGGGGGCACAGCAGGAGGTGCACATGCTGTGGACGCCGGTGCCCCCAGCCTTGACCCTTGGGGAAGGGGAGGAGGATGGGACGTGGGAGTTCCTGACGGTGGTGGGTGGCAGCCAGGCCGAAGCCCAGGCCTGCCTCGCCGATGCCCTGCAGCTGCAGGCCAGGCGCACTCTCTACGTGGCCCATGCACAGGCCTGGGCCCAGCTCTGGGCAGGCTGTGGCCTGGATGTGGAGGGGCCCCTGCGTCTGCGCCAGGCCTTGCGTGGAGCTCTCTACTACCTGCTCAGTGCCCTGCCCCAGGCCGGGGCCCCAGGATACGTCTGCCACGGCCTCAGCCCAGGGGGCCTCTCCAACGGGAGCCGTGAGGAATGCTACTGGGGCCACGTCTTCTGGGACCAGGTGCGTACCATCCACCCTTAACGCACACCTGTTGCAGAGCCGGCTGTACACAGAGCTGCTGCCTCGATCCTGCGTGGGATGGGGCTGTGGTTGGGGAGGCCCAGGGACCGTGG
The DNA here is from genome assembly GCF_000442215.2 of Lipotes vexillifer. Taxonomy (NCBI): domain Eukaryota; kingdom Metazoa; phylum Chordata; class Mammalia; order Artiodactyla; family Lipotidae; genus Lipotes; species Lipotes vexillifer. The sequence continues at coordinate 116,782 of NW_006792775.1, forward strand.
CAGACGGAAGGCTTCCTGGAGGAGGTAGCATCTCGGCTGAAGGCTGTGTAGGCATTTGGTGAAAACGCGTGATGTGATTCAGGCAAGGGGACCAGAAGGTTCAGAGGCCCAGAACTGAGCAGGTGCAGGGCGTCTGTCCAGGGCATCTGTCCAGGGTGCCCTCACCGCTGCAGGAAGAGCAGTTGTAGAGGGGGCTGAGGAGGCTGTGGAGACTTTAACTGGGGAAGGACATGGGCAGCCGTGGGCTCTGGGAAGACCCCTGTGGCTGCTGAGTGGAGCGAGGGTGGAGCAAGGTGAGGCAGCCAGGACCAGCTGACGGCTGGGCCTGGGGTGTCCAGGGCGCTGCTGCACATTTCCTGATGCCGGAGAAGCTGCTGCTGTGCTCCCTTTACAGGTGAGGCTCAGAGAGGCCGAGTTGCTCACTCTGGGTCGGGCAGCTAGTGAGCAACAGAGCAGGCACACCCCCCGACCCCCAGGCTGCCCACACCCGGACTCTGGCCTGAGCCCTGGGCAGACGCAGATGCCCGCTGGGGACCAGGCCTGAGGAGTATCTGGGCTGGGGATGGGACTGTGGGGTTGGCAGGCAGAGGGCCCAGGACAGACCCAGACGGGGCAGGAGAGGAGGGAGCTGGATGTGGTCCATGGGGAGAGAGGAGTGAGGGCGCCAGAACTAGGGGGCCCCTCGGCTGTGCTCGCAGGACCTCTGGATGTTCCCCAGTATCCTGATGTTCCACCCAGAGGCCGCCAGGGCTCTCCTGCAGTACCGCATCCGGACGCTCGGTGGGGCCCTGTACAACGCCCAGAACCTAGGCTACCAGGTGAGGGGGACTGAGCACCTACCCTACGGGGCCCCCCAAAGGGCTGACGTCCCATACTACCCCCCAGGCCTTCATCCCTCACCCCAGTCCCCTCTGTGGGTGGGGCTGGAATGTCCTGGATTCTTATAGAGGCTCTGTGGCATCCCCCAGCCTGTACTGTGCGTGTGGGAACAACAGCCTGAGCGGGACCCCGCAGGACGTCCCCTCACTGCCCTGCCCCAGGGCAAGTACACAGTGGAAATGGGGCAGAAGCCACCTGGCCCACGATGGGGCCAAACAGAGGGCACTCAGAGCCCACAGGCCCCCACGAGGGCACCCAGGACAACTGGTGCCCCCACCTCTGTCTGCCCTCCATGGCTGAAGGCTGAGGGCGTCGAGAACTGGGGTGGGCTACCCCCGGCCCCCCGAGAGCAGAGTCAAGTCTACTCCAACCCCACAGGGAGCCAAGTTTGCCTGGGAGAGCGCGGGCTCCGGCCTGGAGGTCTGCCCTGAGGCCGTTTATGGGACCCAGGAGATCCACATCAACGGGGCCGTGGTGCTGGCCTTCCGGCTGTACTACCACACCACCCAGGTGAGGTGTCACTGTACCACCACGTGTGACCCCCCTACCTAGCGAGGCCACGCCCTCCACGCTGCCATGACTTCCTGTCTGGGCCGGTCCGGCGGAGCATCCCACGAGCCGGGCCTTCACTTCTGAGCACTCAGAAGGGTGGGCGTTGGCAAGAAATGCAGTGACCAGTGGGAACTAGAATCACAGGTGCCGCGGCCTCTGATGCGCCACCTCCTGCTCTTCAGGACCTGCAGCTGTTCCGAGAGGCTGGGGGCTGGGATGTGGTCAGTGCCGTGGCTGAGTTTTGGTGCAGCCGCGTGGAGTGGAGCCCTGAGGAGGAGGGGTTCCACCTGAGGGGTGAGAGCGCGGCCGTGGGGGGAGGGGTGCGGGTGATGGGGAGGGGCGGGGGGCGGATGGTCACAAGTAGGGGAGCAGGCGGATGCTTCTCAGTTCAGCATGTGGCCACCAGCACCTGATGCTGCCAGGCCCACACTGGCGACTGGCAGCAGGGGCAGGTCCCTAAGACCCTGCACTGAATTCCACCTTGTACTTATGTGCCCAGGAGTCATGCCCCCTGACGAATACCACGCAGGGGTCGACAACTCCGTGTACACCAACGTCCTGGTCCAGAACAGGTCAGACCCAAGAACCCGCCCCGCCTCCACCATGCAGGGGGCCAGCCAGGAGTGCTGGGGCTGCAGCCCACCTCTCCCCATCTCTACTCCTAGCCTGCGCTTTGCTGCTGCCCTGGCCCAGGACCTGGGTCAGCCCGTCCCCAACCAGTGGCTGGTGGTGGCTGATAAGATCAAGGTGCCCTTTGACCCGAAACTGAATTTCCACCCTGAGTTTGATGGGTACCAGCCTGGTAAGTGGACTTGGAGCTCCTTCAGGGCCCTTCTCCCCTCCCACAGGACCTCGTGTCCACCCTGGATGCCCCCTTTCCAACAGAGCAGCCCCCGCCCTCTGCACCTCACCCCATCAGCAGCATCTCCTTCCTCCCCCCAGGAGAGGAGGTGAAGCAGGCAGATGTTGTGCTCCTGGGGTACCCCATCCCCTTCCCCCTGAGTCCTCAAGTTCGCAGGCAAAACCTGGAGATGTATGAGGCTGTGACGTCCCCCCAGGGCCCTGCCATGACCTGGGTAAGGAAACTGCAGGGTGTGGGGTGGTGGTCCCCAGGGCAGCCCCGGCCCTGCCCCGCTGGCCTCAGTCTTCCTTCCCCCCGGCAGTGGGCCTCACCCCAGCGTGACCTCTGATCTCTGTCCCCAGAGCATGTTTGCAGTGGGCTGGATGGAGCTGAAGGACCCCGGGCGGGCGTGGGACCTTCTGCAGAGGAGCTTCGCCAACGTCACAGAGCCCTTCAAGGTCAGCCTGGCCAGAGCCTCGACCTACACGCCAACCACGCCCACCTCCTTGCACTGACTGCCTTGCCCCTGCAGGTGTGGACGGAGAACGCAGACAGGTCGGGTGCCGTGAACTTCCTGACAGGCATGGGGGGCTTCCTGCAGGCGGTGCTCTTTGGGGTCACGGGATTCAGGTGAGTGCAGTGGCAGGCAGAGGGCAACCACCTGCCGCCACCCCCCTCCTCACAGAACCTTCCCCTCGCCGCAGGATCACTGAGGCCGGTTTGACCTTCGACCCCATGTGTCCAGCGGGGATCTCCGGAGTGTGCGTCTCTGGCATCTCCTACCAGGGGAGCAAGCTTGACTTTTCCTTCTCCGAGGGTTCTGTGACAGTTGAGGTCACTGCCCGAGCAGGGCCCTGGGCCCCCCCGCTGGAGGCTGAGCTGTGGCCATCACAGAATCGGCTCCCCCTGTCCCCAGGTAGGCCGCCACTCCCAGACCCACCCAGGGGTCCAGGGCAGGGGTCCAGGTAGCCCCCAGTGTGTGCCCTCACCCCACAATGCCTCCTCTCCCTGCAGGACACAAGGTCTCGTTTCCCTGCTCAGCTGGCCGGATACAGAGGTCACACCTGTAGGAAGCAGGGGCAGCAAATTCTGCTCCAAGAGTTTCCTGGGAGGATTTTTTGAAGACATGAAACATCTGCGCAGAGCCCACGGGACCCCCTCTGGGACACCCTTGGGCCCTCCAGCCCCACCGAGTCCCCCCCGCCCCCCACCCAGTCCTGGCCACTCCCTCTGCGGGTGCCCCTGCTGGCTGAACCCACCCCTCCTCAACGCCTTCCCAGCCTGCCGCCCTCTCCCACCCTCCTCCACATGGCAGCCAGGCTCACGGGTTCCAAGGAAAGTCTGGATTCTTTGGCCTAAGTTCAAGACTCTGACTCTAGCCTGAGCCCCTCCCCAGCCTAACCCCCCATAGATGGTCAGCTTTCTTGCAGCCTCACACAACATGTCTGTTCCCGCCCTCCCTCAGTGCCCCTTCCCTAGGACCCCACAGGGTGAGGTGGGAGAATGGCCAGCGGTTCTGCGAAGACAGAGGCAGATGCCGGCCTTGATGGGGAGCACGGCAGGATGAGGGGCGTGGGGGAGACTCAGTCTCCTGTGGGATTACTGGGGACACCACATCGCAGCTTCACAAAGGACCCTTCTGTGTCACACAAGGGAGCATCAGGTATGGCTGGGTCCAGGTGCTCCTGGGCTGTTGTGAGCACTCAGCATCCTCAGTCCTTGGGTCCTCTTGCCTCTGGGCCACTTCAGTCAAGTCAGATGGTCTCTGTCACATGCCTTTCCTCAGCCAGGAAGGCAGGGGAGTGGGGTGTGGAGCAAGACCCTGTATTTCCTCTGACCAGCCAGAAGGACTGGGGCCAGGTGTGCATGAGTTCCAGGCCACGGCCCTGGGCCCACCTGTCCTGGGCAGGCTGCCCTCAGCCGAGGCTCTGCCCACTGTCTCCTCCTGGGCTTCAGCCCCTCAGCTGGCACAGCAGACTTGGGTTTCCCCAGGGTGAGGCGAGATGGTGTCTGCCATGGAAATCCCGGCGAGGGCCAAGCCTGCTGCAGCAGGTCTGCCTGAGGGGTGGGCAAGCTTTGCTGCGAGGAGCTGACAGCTCCCTGCTGAA
>NW_006792775.1:121263-148773 GCF_000442215.2 Lipotes vexillifer
CGTGAGGATTTCGTAAAGGATCAAGTTTCCCTTCCACGCGGCTGGGAAGCACAGTCACTTGCTCGCGTAGAGCAAGTAAGCGGGTCCCGTCAATGTCTGCGCCCCTCCTTCATTTGCAAACCGTGCTCTCTGTTCTCAGTGGAGAGTTAGCCTGAGTTCTCCAAGAAGCAGACACCAGGCAGACAAACTGTGATGGACTGAAGCCCCATGAGGGAGAGAGGGAAGGGGGTGGCTGCAGGGAGTGTGGCCGAGCTGCAGACCAGCTCCCTGAGGGCCTGTGGCCTCAGAATGGATCCCGCGACTTGGTGGGGCTCCCACAGGCTCTCGCTCAGCCAGTGGCAGTGCCGCAAAGGCCCAGGCAGGTCTGCTCAAGCACAGCATGGTGGCCAGGGACTGTCCCCATGAAGCAGACACTTGCCTTTGCAGCCCTGGAGCCAGATGTGGGCACAGGCATCACGTGGGGGTGGCAGGTGGCCCTTCACCCACAGGACTGACGTCGCTTGATACGTGCCGCGTGTGTGTGCCGTGTGTGTGTGTGCACGCATACCCACCTGTGCCTTGGAGGGGCAACCCTCCAAGGGGCCGTGACAGGGTGGCAGCATGTGTGTGCTGGCCTGGCTGGTCCAGCCCATGACAGCCAATTGCCTGAACCTGACCAGGGTCCTTCAACCTGCCCAGGAGACAGGCTGGAAGGGTTGCCGGTGACCTGTGCCTGGCTTGACCGCATATTCTCTGTCCTCAGCAACTGGGCAAGGGCTGGACAATGTCTGCTCCCCTCACCAACTGTGGAGACCAGAAGACCATGCCCTGCTTGGAGACATGTACCCGGCTACACACAGGCTGACCCCTGCTCCCAGCCTCTGTGTCCAGCATGGGTTGGTCCCTTCCTGGGCCAAACCTGGAGCTCAGTGTTGGAACGCCGTCTCCATCCTAGTCCGAGCGCTGGCCTTGTCCTTAGTCCAATGTAGGGCCAGTGCCCAGGAAGGGGCACTGCTCCATCTCCACCCCAGGCCCCGGCCAGCACAACCTCTGCCTCAGGGGCTGGCTCAGAGCAGCGCACACTCAGCAGGGGGCTGGGGTACCGCCGGCCTGTGGCCGGGACTCATCTCTGCTGGCACGCTTTGGAGACAGCTGGACCAACTGTTGGCTGTCACAAGAGGGGGGCTACTCTGGGGGCTCCAAGTACAGCAGCTAGACAGAGACCCACGCCCCCAGCCCAGGCAGGGTGGGCAGACAAAGGGCGGGAAGGGACCATGGGTGGGGCATTCAGAGCCCTGAGCCACCCTGTGGTTAAGGCCCCTGCAATTAGCCTGCCCTGTCATTGGCCCGGCCACAGCAAGGCCCAGAGGCCTCACCCCCAGCCACACAGGGTGTGCGTGTGTCTTTGGCAGCCCCCACTCTGCCAGCCTCTGCTGGGGCTGCCGGGGGGTCACATGAGGGGAGTACCTGATGCGAGGATGTGCACCCGCACAGAGGCACTGGGAAAACGCCCTCACCCCCCACGCCTCCCTTTCTGTACAATCGTGCGTGTGCGGAAGGTGCACCTGTGCGTGATGGACATGTGCATGGGTGATGGCGTAACCGTGTCTGTGTGCCTGTGTGTCTGTGTCCATCCCCACTGATCCAGGAAGGAGGGAACCCACTGCTGGGACAGATCAGAATTAAAGGGGCGCAGGGTCACAAGGAGAGAGTGACCCAAAGAAGGAGGTCAGCACAGGCCCAGCCACGGACAGGAGCGTGCAGGACAAGGACAAGTCTCACTGGTCAGGGACTCCCCTTAGCACGTGTGCACACATGCTGACTCAGGGATGGGCAGGCACGTGGACTCGGAGACACACTACACACATTCTGAAAGGCCGCTAAACCACAGAGCGGCAGAGATCAAAGCCCGACTTCTCAAAGTTCATTCTAAACTACTCGGGCACCTCCACCCAGAAGCCGCAGGCCGCCCAGTGCCTGAACATAGGGGACAGTCGGGGCACCAAGCCAACAAGGCAGGGCGTCCACCATGGACGCTGGGGGCAGTCCAGGGGGATTTGGCTGCAGTGGTCCCTAGGGTAGCTCCCCTCAGGAAGATACCCTCCCCCACCCCAGCCAGGAACAGTCCTGGAAGGCACTTTCGGGAGCCAGGCGCTTTTAATTGTGAAACTGAGGCTGAGCCTGGCGACTGGGGAGGGGGGAGCTGGCCTGGGGGTGGGGGGGGAGGGTTAGGGGACTGGGGCCATCGATTGAGGTGAGGGTAAGGCCCTGGGGTCACCGTGGAGGATCTTCAGGGTCAGTGTTAGGTGCCCAGGCTGGGGCTGGAGGCTGGGACTGGGGCCTCAGGCCTGTAGGCAAGTCAGGGTTCCAGGCGATTAGGGTGGAGCCCCTGGGGTTGGGGCCCCTGGGTCAGGGCGGGGACAGGGCCCAGCCTGTCAGTCATAGTCTGAGTCGTCGAACTTGGTGCTGAAGAAAGCGGCGGAGCCCTGGGCCAGCCGGGACAGGTGCAGGGCGCCGGTCACCGCCAGCACCAGCAGCAGCAGGGGCGGCACCAGAGCCCACACTGTGGCCAGGATGTTGTAGCACTTGGCTTTGGAGCCGAGCCGCCGGGCTGCTTCCAGATCTCCAGTCACCTTCTGGTCTCGGGCCTGCGGGCCAGCAGCAAGGCCAGCTCTCTACACCTGGGTGGGGCCTGCCACCCAGTCCCAGGCAGCCGCTGGGTCCACACCTTGGAGGACCCGAGCTGTACCCAAAATCTAGATGGGGGGTGTGGCCTGAAGGGATATTGCCCGGGCTCCACCCACTCCCTTCACTGTCCCCAGCTGGGCACATGGGCTTGGCCCACCCAGGGGGCCTTGGGTCATCAGGGGCTCAGCCTAAAGTGGGGCCGAAAGGAGACCCTGCATCCTCCCACTCCAGCTATGGACCCAGTGGCCCTCCCAGGCCAGCATCAGCCTCCAAGGACCTCTGAGGGTAGGGAGTCCTCAGAGGTGCTCTCAGCGTTTGATGGAAGAGACCCCCTTGGGTAAGGCCCGATCGACCCTGGGCTCTTTGGGACAAACTAGACCCCCTTTTCGTTTTTATGAACAGCACCCCAGCCTCAGTGAAGCCCTCATGAGGGAGGGGCTCCCACCACCGTCAGGCTGACGGACGGCCCCGTGGAGACTCCTGCACCCCAACTTGATAAGCAGCCCCCATGAAACGCTCTTGGGCCCCCTCGAAGCGCCCCAAGGCCCACCTTGATGGAGTAGGCCAGCGCCAGGAAGCCGAGGCAGCACAGGTTCAGGTAGAGGGTGCTGAACACCGACCAGATCAAGTGGTCTCGAGGTGGGGGCAGCGGCGCCCCCAGCGTGAGGGCCGTGTGGGCCGTGCCGTCGGCCTTGTTGGGCGTCGGGGCCCGGGGGTCCTCGCGGGGGTACGACGTGTCCATGGGTTCCAGCGCCGTCTCCTCGCTCGGACTCCTGCTTCGAGGGTGGGCGCCCCGGCCGCTTATAGTCCCCGCCGCCGCCCGACTGACTGGCCCGCCGCTAAATTTAACGACAAATGACAGCCCGGAGCTGAGCGGTCGCCCCGACCGCCCCGCCGCCCCGCCTGCGCAAGCCCACCCCCCACTCCCCCACCCCCCGCAGAGTCCCCCTTCCCCACAGAAAGCTCCGCCCCCCTCGGAGAAACACTGACCCCGTAGAGGCTGGGGGCCGGTGCGGGGCCACCAGAGCCCCTCCTGTCCGGGTAGTCCAGCCTAGGGAGCCCCCTCCACGGCTGCTGGTGGGGCCATGCGGTGGCTGCGGTCTGCCCCCCAGAGCCCCCGCCCCCGCGGACGAAAGGAGGCGGACGCACCAGCTCAGGGCCATGGTGGGTGGGCCGCTGCCTCGGCTTGAGGGCAGGGCTAGGCGGGGCTCCTCGGGACCAGGGCTGCTGAAACCACAGCCCCTCTGTCCCCAGAACTGCCCGCATCACCTGGCCATCAGTGCCCACCCTGCCGGGTGAAACAGTGCTCAGGAGGGAACAGCGGGGAAGAGGGAGAGCTGGGGCGGGGGTGGCCTGTTGGGGGACCAGCTGTGACCTGGACTGTTCCTGTGCGGGTGCTGCAGTGAGCTCTCCAGGGCCTGCTTTGGGGACTGCCCTCCTCCCTCACAGGCTGGCAGCCGCTTCTCAGGCTCCTTGGCTGGTTGCTTCTCTTCCTGAATCCAGAGCTAGGGGGCTGGGAGGGCGGGGCTGAGCTTGTGTCTGCACCCCGGTCTCATCTCCCTCCAGAGGACCCAGCAGCCTGTTGGCTAAAAATGCCAGGTATGTGCCTGTCAGTCTCGTTTATGTCAAAGGGCCAGATTGCCATGCTCCGCGGAGGAGGGCTCCCAGGGTCTCCAGCCTAACTCCTCAACAGGAAAGAAACCTCAGGCTCTCCCAAACCTTCTGTCTGAGCTGGGACTCCCATCGCAAAGTACCTAGACTAGTGGCTCACAAATAATAGAAATTTATGTCTCACATTTCTGGAGCCTGAAGGTATGAGATCAGGGAGCCAGCGTGGATGGGTGCTGGTGAGACCCGCTTCCTGGTTGCAGAGGGCCGGCTTCTCAGGGCTCTTCACTGGTGGAAGGAGCTGCGAAGCTCTATGGGGTCCCTTTTATAAGAGCACTAACCCTACCATGAGGGGTCCACCCTCATGACCTAACCACCTCCTAATACCGTCACTTTAGAATTTCAGTGGGCGAGGGGGACACAAGCATTCAGTCTACTGCACCCTCTGCCCGGTCTCTGTGGGCACAGGTGGTAGCCGCTCCACCCATCCAACTGCTCAGGCCAAAAGCCTTGGCTTACGCCTGCACCTTCTGCCGCTCACCCCGGATCCATTTGGTCCCACCTTCCAGAACGTGCAGAATCTCAGCCCCACTGTGACCTCTGAGACCAAGCTACTCTCACCTTCTCCTGGGTTAGCATGGCCCCTCCGCGGCGTTCTCACTACTCCAGCCAGAAAACAAGTTGTGCCCCCCAAGGGCCCCCACCTCACTCCAGATCCAGGGTCACTGCAGTGGCTCACAGGCCCTGCAGGGTTACTCCAGGCCACGCTCCTGGACTCTGAGGACATTGAATAGGGAGGCTCTTTGTGTCCAGCCCTGAAGAAAGGAGGAAAAGGAACAGGATGGGGTGTCAGTAGAAGCTGAGCTGCAGTGAAGGCCCAGCAAAGGCCTGAGCTGAGCCCTCAGGAGCTCTGGAGCTTGGAGGACACTTGAGAGGTGTCCAAAGCAGGGCGACATTCTGCTCACCATCAGCTACCAGCCCTGCTAGGCCCAGTGGATCACTGTGTGATGTGGCCCCTTCTCCGAGAGACCTAGGCCTTGGTCACCGTGACCGTCTTGGGCTGGCCATTTACCACACTGGGCAAGAGGGGGCCCAGTGTGGAGCATCCCTCCCTCGACCTGCGGACCAGAGGCAAGTGGCCCTGCCTGTGACCCAGGCGTGGGAAACAAAGGGGCATCCAGAGATCGTAGGTCAACAGCACATTTTTGTGTCACTTGAAGGAAGCTTTGGGAGACAGAACTTCTGAACCCACAAAGCCCAGAGCAGCAGAGGGCTGAAGAACGTGAAGGCACCAGTGGTCCAGGAAGTGACAAGAGGCAGAGCTGCCCGGTCCTGCCCTGGGGCCCTTGGCCCATGTATTCTACCCACAGCCACACGGCACCTCCTAACGGCCTTTGACCTGAGGGCTAACTGGAGCCAGGAGGGGTGCCCACCCTCTGCTTGGTGCAGTGGGGTGGTAAGGTGTGGGACATGACTGGCAGACCTAAGCCTGTGTTCCCATCCCGGGGGATGACATATGACGTGGACTCCTGTGCAGGGTCGGTGCTCCGAGTTCCTGAGGGGTACACGCTGCCCCTCTGGGGACAAGGGTCCAATGAAAGTAATTCACTTGCAGCTCTGCCCCTCACCCCGGTGTTCAGGCCACTCCTGAGTGGGCTGGAGTGCAGGACCCATCCTGCGGCCAGCTGTCTCCCTCACACTAAGCTGACCAATGGAGAACCGGGCTGGGAATTCTTCCTTCCCCACCATCTGGTCCCAGAGGTTTCCCCCTGCAGCCCCAGGTGTGAGCAGAGAGACAGGCCTTGGAAAGCAGTGGTGGATGACACAGGGTCAGGACAACCTGCTTGTTTGACCTGGAATGTTGCACGTCCAGCCTTGAACGCATTGCTGCTGGACTAAACTGTCAACTGAAAGACAAACACACGACGCAAGAACTGTGAGGTAAGTTTCATTAACGGTGTTACTGAGGACTGTAGCCTGGGAAGCAGCCTTTCGGTGCCTCTGAGAGACTGTAACAGGGAAAACAGGCCTGGCACTGCCCCCCCACCCCCCACCCCCCACCGCATTCGGCCCACGCAGTCCATCACTTTCGTCCCCACACGCCAGGAGTTAAACAGTAGAGAAATGTTGTTTGTTCCCAAATAGCCCATTAAGTTCCCTGAAGAATGTTCCCATCCCGTGGTCCTGGGTTACTTATGGCCATTACTTGTTATAGATAAGTTCGCTTTCAGCCTGGAAACCTTGCAAATAAGCAGAGATAAGACTGTAAAGTAAAAATAACTGCTAAGGACTTGAGGATTTGCAGGCGCCTTGTGATCCAGCCCGCGTGAGCTAGCAGGAGAACGCAGCAATGCTACGCTTCCTTGAAGGCCAGGCGGCTCCGAGAAGTCTGCAATCTGCCTTCACCCTCTAATCTCAGATCCTCCTGCTTCCCCTTTCCCCTTCGCACAAAAGAAGCCTGAATTCTACCCCGAATTAAGATGGTTCTTTAGGAACCATCTTGGTTTGCTGGCCTCTGATTAAAGTCACTATTCCTTCCCCATCACCTTGTCTCTTGACTCATCGGCCTGTTGTGCGGGCGCAGCGCAAACTTGGACTCTGCACTCAGTAACAGAACTGGTCCGAAGAGGTAGGGGAGAAGCCAGTGCACGTATGGTTTTAGCTAGAAAATGTGTGCAGTGGAGCACACAGCTCAGTAAAAGGTTCCTGGTAGTCATGAGGATCAGACATCTCAGTTAATGATTTTAGTGCTTTTCTATATGAGAAAATGCAAGAAATTGGGTTCATTAAAATTTCTTCTTGGGACTTCCCTGGCATCCAGTGGTTAAGACTTCACCTTCCAAATCAGGGGGTGCGGGTTTGATCCCTGGTCGGGGAGCTGAGATCCCACATGCCTCGGGGCCAAAAACCAAAACATAAAACAGAAGCAATATTGTAACAAATTCAATAAAGACTTTAAAAATGGTCCACATCAAAAAAAAAGTCTTAAAAAAAAAATTTGGGGCTTCCTTGGTGGCGCAGTGGTTGACAGTCCGCCTGCCGATGCAGGGGACACGGGTTCGTGCCCTGGTCCGGGAAGATCCCACATGCCGCGGAGCGGCTGGGCCCGTGAGCCATGGCCGCTGAGCCTGCGCATCCGGAGCCTGTGCTCCGCAACGGGAGAGGCCACAGCAGTGAGAGGCCCGCGTACCGCAAAAAAAAAAAAAAAAATTCTTCTTGCGATTACTCTGTCTAAGCGGCCTGGTTTTCCAAAGCACAGAGAGGCTTTTCGTCCTGTTCTTCGTCCCGAATTGCCCTCAGGATGAACTGTCAGTCAGAGACTCCAGTGGCTAATGGCCTGATCCTTGTAGAACTGGATGGTGGGCAACAGTATTTGTTTTACAATTTGCCCCTCTTGGTCATAAAGTTAACCAAGGTTTGGGAGGCATTTGCCCCATGGTGCCTAGAGGACTCCATGTGCTATTGCTGGACCAGGCCCTGCCGTGAAGTCTCTGGACCCCTCGTCACTCTAGTCTGTTACAGTCCAGAAAGTGACTCTCATGTTATTTCTTCCCATATCTAGAGTTACGTTATTACGATCATTGTAACCTCATATAGAAACTATATATTTGGTCGACCATTTCAGGTTGCTTAGCTATTATTTTTGTTGGAAGCTCACTTACACATTGGTCAATACGAGGAACAACAATCTTGTAGAACAGGCAGAAAACAAGTGCTATAGCTCTAGTAGCATTCATAAAATCATAAGTAAGAAGTTAGGCCAAGAATTTCCATTAAGTGTGGCCGAGTATACTCCCAGCCGGCTGACAGCTTGTTCTGAACCAATCGCTATCCTTAGGGGTAATGACATATTGGCATTGTTCATAAGACAGCCCCATTTCCTAGTGTATTTTTTTGATTTTTGTTTTTTTTTTAAATTTTGGTTTCTGCTCTGTTAGATTCTTTTTTTTTAATTAATTAATTGGCAGTAATTAATTAATTTTTGGCTGCATTGGGTCTCCGCTGCTGCACAGGGGCTTTCTCCAGTTGCAGCAAGCGGGGGCCACTCTTTGTTGCAGTGCGCAGGCTTCTCATTGCGGTGGCTTCTCTGGTTGCGGAGCACGGTCTCTAGGTGCTCGGGCTTCAGTAGCTGTGGCACGCGGGCTCAGTAGCTGTGGCTCACAGGCTCTAGAGCGCAGGCTCAGCAGTTGTGGTGCACGGGCTTCGCTGCTCCACGGCATGTGGGATCTTCCCGGACTAGGGCTCGAACCCGTGCCTCCTGCATTAGGCAGGCGGATTCTCAACCACTGCGCCACCAGGGAAGCCCCCCATTTCCTAGTGTTTTTAGGCTGATTATCCTTAGTATGATCTAATTGTTCCCAGCACAAGGGGACCCTTAAACTTAAATGACTGTAACCTGGTAAATCTACCCCATAAATGAGGGAGGGTCCCTCCTAATAAGCAGGTGATTATGGTTTTTGACTGAAATTTAGCTCACTGCTCTGATTGAACTTGAGTAACTTTTAAAGAAAATTCATATTTCTGGCCAGGGTCAGAGCAAGTATGATTAATTAGCCAAGTGAGGGGATCCCACCTAGTAATTCGATAGTGGCCTGAACAGAACTATAATTTTTTTCTTCTAGAATAGATCTCCTAAGGACCAATCAGTCAGAGCCATAGGAGAAATCCACCAAGATAACCAGATGTACTGAATGTAGTTAATTGACCATCAACCCAACAACTCTGCATAGGATTGTGCCCATGATAGAAAAACATTCGATTCATATGCAAAAGTTCAAGAAGTTAAGGAAACACTATAAATGGTCGTCCGGGTCAGGTCTGGCATCTTGGGCCAGCTGACTGCTTCTGATGTCATCTCCTTCTTGTCCCCGTGTGGGCATATGGTTTCTCTTCTGAGTGAGCGTCGTTTTTTGTTGTTGTTGTTTTTACATCTTTATTGGAGTATAATTGCTTTACAGTGGTGTGTTAGTTTCTGCTTTATAACAAAGTGAATCAGTTACACATATACATATGTTCCCATATGTCTTCCCTCTTGCGTCTCCCTGCCTCCCACCCTCCCTATCCCACCCCTCTAGGTGGTCACAAAGCACCGAGCTGATCTCCCTGTGCTATGCGGCTGCTTCCCACTAGCTATCGGTTTTACGTTTGGTGGTGTATATATGTCCACGCCACACTCTCACTTCATCCCAGCTTACCCTTCCCCTCCCCGTATCCTCAAGTCCATTCTCTAGTAGGTCTGTGTCTTTATTCCTGTCTTACCCCTAGGTTCTTCATGATTTTTTTTTTCTTAAATTCCATTATGTGTGTTAGCATTGGGTATTTGTCTTTCTCTTTCTGACTTACTTCACGCTGTATGACAGACTCTAGGTGAGCATCGTTTTAAGGTGAGTTTGAGATCAGCAGTCCTCTATAGACCAGTCAGTCGGGTGCACGGGCCCTTTGTAAATGGGGAATATAAATCCAAGAACTAATTCACTTCAGTTTTGCTGTGTGTGAGCTAGTTAAGAGCACCCGATGAGGGTCCTTCTATCTGGGTTGGAGAGAATCCTTTAAATGATGTCTTTTCCAGTATGTATAATCTCCTGGTTGCAGGTCATGGGGCATCCGATGTTCATTCAAAGATAGATTATTGTGGGCTTCCCTGGTGGCGCAGTGCTTGAGAGTCCGCCTGCCGATGCAGGAGACGCGGGTTCGTGCCCCGTTTCGGGAGGATCCCACATGCCGCGGAGCGGCTGGGCCCGTGAGCCATGGCCGCTGAGCCTGCGCGTCCGGAGCCTGTGCTCCGCAAATGGGAGAGGCCACAACAGTGAGAGGCCCGCATAACGCAAGAAAAAAAAAAAAAAAAAAAAAAAAAGATAGATTATTGTGATAAGCTTCAGAAACAAGCTTAGAGTGTCCTTTTAACAATTTAATTAAACCTTATGGTAATGCAACACAGTAACAAGGAGCCATCTAGGCAGTGAGTCTCAGGCAGTAAATACAAAACCTCAAAGACAACTAACAACACTAGAACTTAATATCCACTGAAACAAAATTTTTTTCTCTCTAAAATTACCCTCATTTCTACAAAATATAGCCAAATTAAGACTAATTGGTTTACAAAATAAGCCTGGTTTCAATAAACATGACCTGATTATTTACTAAGTGTAATTGATCCTATAGGCTCTTCTAAATTGGCCTTGCTGGAACTTTTTTTTTTTTTTCCTTTGGCTGCGTTGGGTCTTCGTTGCTGTGTGCGGGCTTTCTCTAGTTGTGGCAAGCAGGGGCTACTCTTCGTTGCGGTGCATGGGCTTCTCATTGCGGTGGCTTCTCTTGTTGCAGAGAACAGGTTCTAGGCGCGCGGGCTTCCGTAGTTGTGGCACGCGGGCTCAGTAGTTGTGGCCCACGGGTTTAGTTGCTCTGCAGCATGTGGAATCTTCCCAGACCAAGGATCGAACCCGTGTCCCCTGCACTGGCAGGCGGATTCTTAACCACCGTGCCAGCAGGGACGTCCCTGCTGGAACTTTTTATAAGGAATCTCAGACTGAACTTTAAAAGTCCTCTCAAGGCCAGGAAAATCACACCAAACAGTTGCCATCAGATTCTGCCTGTAATACCTATAGGTTGGGGTAGATTCTTCTCTTCTCAAGGTCCCCCAAAATATCTTGAGATTCCTGCACCTGCCAGGAGGTGGCCTTCCTTATTCACCTGATAAGGCTGCTAGGAACCCCGTAAACAAGGTACCAGGTTGTTTTTCCAAGGGACTTCAGGCTCCATGAAGTTCACCTTAGTTCTTTAAAGCTGTCTGGTCATATCTGATTCATATCAGATATCATATCTGATTCTGATTGCATATTGTCCAATATGACATTTCAAAGCCAGGTTAATACAACCAGTGTTCCCAATTGTGTCTTGTTATAAGGAGAACATATTCTTACTGAACTTATCCAAATAACTGTATTGCCATGAAAATAAGAATACTCACTAGAAGTTTCCAAACTCTGGAGGGATCAGGTAGAGAGAAAAGATAAATGATTCAATTCTGCTTACAAAGGTATAATTTACCAAATTGCCATAAGTCATAGCAACCTTCAGGAGAAGGGTTTCCTTAGAGCTGGAAAACAAAGATGAAAAACCAGGAATATTTCAGACAGAAAGTCATAAAAGTTATCATTCAGCCTATGTGCTAATTCCTCTTGATCTTGACCTTCTGTTAATGGCTTTATGAAGCCATCAGGTTTTTCGTTAGAATTCTGTCATTTCTTCCCCAGTTCAGTGGTATGATCTGAAAGTTATCGGAAATTTTTTACCTTCAGATTTTGTCCTATGCTTTCCCCTTTTTTCTCCCTCTTTTAACCTCTCTTTAGAACAAAATTACTTTCTTTTCCCTTAACAAAATGCATTTCCATTACTTACACTTTCTTTTTCCTTGCATACAAAGATGTTTTCCTCATTAATTTTTAATAGTTTAATTACATTTTTAATTAGAATCCTTAACCTTTAAAAACCTTAATTTCTAGTGAGAACTAAGAAGTAAGCAATTATGAACTATCTTTTACCTTAGCACTCTGTAAATTGGCAAATTTATAAATATTATTTATACTTTCAAAAAATGTGTGCTTTCTTATAGAATATGCCTCAGTATGGCACCAAACATATTTACTAATATCGTTAATTTTTCTGTAAAAGGAAGCCTATGTTTTGTAATTAATGTTTCAGTATTTTATCTTATTTGGAAATAATAGAGACATTCAATAAATTTTCATCGTGTAACTTTATTGAGCAAAACTCTCAAGTTTCAAGTTATCAAAAATCTGGTAAGTAGACATATCATAAAACATAATTATTCTTAAAAGGTTTACCTGAAAGCTCTTACCCCATTTATATCTCTTTAATTCACTTGCTCCCAACAATTATGTTTAGAATAACCCCAAAAACTTCATGAGACATTACAACACGTCAACCATCGTCTGAAGCTATTTTTCTTGCTGACAAATTTTGTAACAGATGTAACATAAACTTATCTGACTTTTAGTAAATCCAGGTACAATAAAAGTAGTGTACTTAGTGTTGGTGACTCTAAAGACATGTCTGTGTTAATTAAACGAAACAGACAAAACTTCACACTGAATATTAATTTAATACTGGATATTTCCCTGATCACATAACATGAGATGCATTTGGGTTAGTTTCTATTACATTTCTGAGAATTTATGTAAGCACTTACCTTCTTTTAAGTCAATTAAATAGAGCCCATTTACAAATTAAATTTGAAAATACCACCTGGAGGTAGAAACATTTATAACGTACATACATTCAGATAGACAGAGATCTCATCATTTTCATTTTAAAACAGTCATGAATCAGGTATTAAAATATAAAACTCACTAGTTTATAAATAACAGGTGAAATAGACTAAGTCTACTTGCTTGAGTTTTTAAAAAGGCTTCTTGCCTTCCCCCTTTTTTCTGTTAGTACCAGGAGCTGGAGATGGCCTGGATGTGTGTTCCCTGACCTGGTAGAACATTAATATCTCAAAGGCACAGGGAGAGAAATGCAAGTTTCTTCTAGAAGGAGTTTTGTTCCCTTAGGGTCAGACTTCTGAAAAGACATTTTATCAAGCCAGCTTTCTCTAACTGCTTATGCGAAAAACAGTTTTGGAATGTTGAAAGAGCTTCACCTTGGCCATTGCAGGGAGAGCTTTTTGAATTTCCCAATTAAGTATGTACTTGCAAGTATAAGTCCCAAAAGTACATAAGCCCAGCTGGCGGGTTATTGGAGGTTATTTGGCATGCCTTTTTCTTCCGTTCTGAAGGCTTTGTTTCCCATTTCATGGTCAGTTGAGATAAAATTCCTATTAAAAACTCTGTGTGGGTTGGTGTGCTATTTGTGAGCTTAACTCCTTCAGGTGTTACCACAGAGCCGTTTAGCTCTCTCACATGTCTTGGTCTCTCTCTCTAGTAGTCTAAAACCTGAGCACCAGATGGCCAATCCTCTTGTGCACATCTTCAGACGAGTGAGTTGTTTTTGTTTTTGTTTTTGTTTGTTTGCTTAATGAGAGGCTGTCCCTTTGGGACCACTGCATGGTATGAAGATCCAGCCCCACCACTCCTATAACTTTCTCAGTTGCCCGAGAAAACAAAGCCATAGCTGGCTGGGAGAAGCTGGGTCCCTTATCTTTGGAGCTGAAAGCTCTCATGTGATATCGTCACTTTCATTCAGACAAACTTTGTTAAAGTAGCCAGTTCAAGGAAAGACACAGGGCCAGCCTCCTACCTAATCACCCAGAGTCCAGACCTTTTCAGTGTCTTTCAACTGGGGAATCCAGGTACCCCTTCTTGAACTTAAGCTCAAAGAAAGAGCTACTCCTTGTAACGAGGAGTTTAATAACCACCAGATATTGTAAAACTCAGGATTGCCAACCAGGATGGGAGACCTGAGACTCAGGAGAAACTTATCCATTCCTCTGACTCACCAAGGAGGTGGATGGGCACAAGGGACCCTCGCTAGTACCAAGGCTGCCTATCCTCTTGGAGTTCAGGCAAGGAGAGACGTCTGCTCTGGGTCCCTTCGTGGTCACCCAAACTGTCAACTGAAAGAAAAATGTACAACGTAAGAGCTATGAGTTGAGTTTTATTCAGGGACCTTACTGTGGACTGTAGACTGGGAAACAGCCTCTCAGTGGCTCTGAGAAACTACGAGGTAGGGGAGAAGCCAGTATACACATGGTTTTGGCTAGGAAATGCAGTGAAGCACACATCTCAGTAAAAGTTCCTGCTAGTTATGAGGATCAGATATCTCAGTTAATGCTTTTAGGGCTTTTCCATGCATGGGAATGATAGGGATAGAGCAGGATGGTTACGCAGGTAGTCGTAGAAGTCCCACTAGGGAATTATAGACAGAGAGGGAAACCTAGGGAACGTTGGGAGACCACTGTAGGTTCATGATCACTCAAGAAAGCTATCGGAACTTAATGGAATGACGCAGTCTTGCTTAACTATAAAGCCATAAATAAAAGTATGAGATATGCCCCAGGTCATTAAGTGAAAGAATGAGGCCTGCATTCTGCTGGTTGACTTCAGCAAGATAATGATCCTTAGGACCAAGGACAGGAATTTAAGGGAAAGATGACATTCCAAAGTAGGAGACCTTCATTATACGGAAACCTGAGATGATTCAACATATTTTAGAATAGGTTACCCCCCTTCTGCTGATTTGAATGAGCGCTATGCCAGTGGTAGTTTGACCTCATAGGGTCAAACACTCTCCTGCCCAATACGAAGGAAGAGCTAGTGACTTCTACTCAAAGAATGAGGAGGAAGGCGGTCTTCCCCCCTCCCTGCTTCCCTTTGGTTATAAAAATGTAGCCTGCTTAATTCTTGGGGCAGAACCCCCTTGCCTGCCCGCCTGTATCCCTCACGAGCGTTCCATATTAATAAGTCTATCACTTTGCCTCTCACCGAATTCCTTCTGTGCTGAGCCTCAGTAAGTCCAGACACCAGGTGAGTGATTCTAATTAAGAGACCGTGGGTTCAAGTCCCAATCTGAGGTGCACAGTTTCAGGAAGATACAAGAAATTGGGTTCATTAAAATTTTTTCCAGAGATTTCTCTACATCCAAGGAGCCTCCTCCTGACCTTTGTCCCGAACTCCTTTCAGGACGCCCTGTTGGTCCGCAAGTGCCGTGGCTGACAACCTGACCCGTGTAGCGTTGAGTGGTGGACATTCTTTGTTTCACACACAAAGCTCTGTTTTGGTGGATCTGACACAACCCTCCTACGGCTGGCAGATCTGCCACGAGGTGGCCGGGCGGCCGTGTCCAACTTGAGAGACAGGATAGGAAAGACCGCCTTCCCCAGAACACTGTCCACACACCCTAGCCCGGGCCCGGTTGACGTACGTCTGGCACAGCAGCTGCACTTGGACTCCCACGGCTTAGTCTGCCGCGGCCCTGAGTCTCCACCAGGTCCATCTGGGTCTGGGGCCAGACAGGTGAACGAAATGGAGGTTTGGTGGGGGTGACACCCCTGCACCCTTTAGGCTTTGAGGTGGCTTAATTTCTGCTTCACTCCCAGTCTGGGATACAGTAAGTCCCTTACATACGAATGAGTTCTGTTCCAAGAGTGTGTTCATAAGTCCAATTTTTTCTAAGTCCAACAAAGTTAGCCTAGGTACCCAACTAACACAATCAGCTGTATAGTACTGTACTGTAATAGGTTTATAATACTTTTCACCCAAATAACATATAAAAAACAAACACAAAAAATAAAGAAAATATTTTTTTTAAGATTTTAAAAGATTTTTAATCTTACAGTGCAGTACCTTGAAAAGTACAGTAGTCCAGCACAACAGCTGGCATCCAGGGGCTGGCATCAAGGGAACAGGCAGGAAGAGTTACTGACTGGAGGAGGGAGAGGCGGTGGGAGATGGCAGAAGGATCGTCACCCATAGGAGCTGGAGGGCGAGCTGCAATTTCACTCACGCCTGACGCCTGACGCTGATGGCACAGGTTCCAGTTCCTTGCTGGATTCAACTCTATCTACCCTCTTGAAAAAACCATCCAGTGATGTCTGGGGAGTAGCTCTTTTTTTCTTATCACAGGTGACATGGTAGCACTGGATTACATCCTGAACGGCTGCTGAAACCTTCATGTTCTGTTCTACGTTCGGGTCCTGTGCCTCCTCAGATAAAGAAAATCCTCTCTTGCCGTTTCCTGCGCTGTGAATCTCTTCCGCTCTTCAGCTCCTCTTGTCTCTCTTCGTCCTTTCTCTGGGCCTCCAATTCCATCAGGTCTTTGTTAGTAAGCTCCTCGTGATGCACAGCAACAGTACCGAACGGTAAAGTACACAAAAGCACCACCACTTGTAGAGGGTGCACGCACATGACAATGTGCACCAGACACGTGAACTAACTTACGTGACTGGATATGTGAACACACATTCGCATCATTTTAAGTTCGCAGCTTGAAGATTCTTATGTGGGGGACTTACTTATGGGTTTTGATGTTCCTCCCTGCTGGGGTGGGCACTGGGGAGCAATCCCAGTGTCCCCACCAGCCAGCCCCATGACCGTGGCTCCTACCCAGAAGCCACTGACCCCACGTGAGGATGTGCCGAGCACCACTTGCTTCCATTCCTGTCCCACCCCAAGGGTGGGAAATGCCTGGATGGGGCCGGGCCCCACTCAGAGTTTGATTAGGGCCTGGAGCCCCCTGATTCCTTAGCCCCATGTGCCCTGTGTGAAAGGGCAGCCAAGTGATACTTTGTCTGCTGAGTTATTGTGATTTATATTAAGAAATATGTGTTCGACCTCCTTCCTGTTTCTTGCAAAGAACTCCTCAAACTCTTACAATTTCCTAAGTGATGAGAGTGACAAAGGTATCCTCGTGTGTAATGAGGTGACTTTTGGACCCCACCTGAGGATGAGCGCTTCTCAGGGGAACCAACCATGTGTTTAGACGGTTGGAATTCTCAGTCCCAGTCCCCAGGCCTCCAGGGAGAGGAGAGGGGCTGGAGGTTGAGTCAATGGCTAATGATCTATGATTTAATCAATATGCCTATGTAATGAAGTCTCCAAAACCCCCAGAAGGACAGGGTTCCAAGAGCTTCCAGGTTGGTGAACACATGGAGATTCCTGCAGAGGCAGGGAAGCTCTGTGCCCCGCGTCCCCCATAACTGCCCTGTGTGTCTCTTCCTTCTGGCTGTTCCTGAGTCATATTCTTTATAATAAATAAGTAAAATGTTCCTCTGAGTTCTGCGAGCTTCTGTGGCAAATAAATTGAAACCAAGGAGGGACTCGTGGGCCCCTCTGATTTACAGCCGGGGTCAGAAGCCCAGGTGATAACCTGGTGTCTGAAGTGGCCGGGGGGGCTGTCCTGTGGAGCTGAGACCCTAGCCTGTGGGATCTGGAGCTGTGTCTGGGCAAACAGTGTCAGAATTCAGTTGAATTGAGTAGAAATTCTCAGACACCTCGCAGGAAGCCCCCTCCCCCTCCACACATGCACACATTGAAACTGGGTCCAGAAACCTATTAAATACCAAAAACTTCAACGGTGTACATTTGAAGATCTAATTGTCTTTACTGAAGGATTCACGAATGGGGTAGTATCCCGTCCAACAAGTACAAAGGAGCTCCAGCGGGCTTGCCAACTGCAAATCGGCACTCGCCGTCTGCCTCTACGAGGATTAAATCATGAGCCACTGAAGTTGCTGACTTTCATTCAACACACCCTGAAAGGAGTTCAGGGTGGAGATCAGTAATGAGGCCCTCTGTACTCTGGGAAAAACTGGCAGGACAGGTCTTCAGAGAGTGAGATACTTTCAGGAGATTTTAGGAGGCTTATTCTTGAGTCTCCTTGTATCTAGAAAAGCACTAAAATCCTTCAAGGTGACGTCTGCTCCTCGTGACCAGCAACAAGCCTCTGCCAGAATGCATGCTTGACTGCACGTCGCCCCCACCCCGCCTTCACTAAAATCACATATAACACTGACCTTCCCAGCTACCTCTTTGGAGCAGTTTCTCAGAGCTGTCTGGGATGCTGTCTCCCGGGCTGCAGTCCTCATTTTGCCCCAAATAAAACTTCACTCGCAGCTCTTCACGGTGTGCATTTTTTTCCCCATCGACAGGCTACAAAAATGGAAAAGATTTTAAAGGCAAGACAAGGAAGTCATAAAAAAAGGCTTAGATAATTTAGATTTCAGGCTTAAATAATTCACCTATGGTGGGGGAAAGGATCTTATTGGGGTTTCCTCCTAATACTGACCAGGAAATTCCAGGTTGACTGGTTAACGGTTACTCTCCTGGGGAAGGTTGAAACTGCAATTAGGTTGGGTGTTAAGTCTTGGTTTGCCGGCGTGGGGCTTAGCACAAATGACTCCATTTGGGGCCTGTTGTTTCTTTTTAACAGTCCCCCCTTTTGCTCAGACTCTCAGCTTAACTGGGAGATGTCATCAACATTTAAGGCATTAGCACTACTCCCAGCTACCGCTCTGAAGATTCTTCCTGTGATGTTCACAGGTCACAACTTCAGATTCCAAATTTTTAAGAAACAGGTGAACTTTGAACTGTGTCTGGAGCCACATTTCTGGTTTTCCAAAGATTTGTAAGATAAGGACACTTGTTTTTAATTCCTCAAAGAACTGGGTTGCAACTTAAATGACACCATAGGTTGATCCACTCATAAATCCTTTTACAAGGGCTTCCCTGGTGGCGCAGTGTTTGGGAGTCCGCCTGCCGATGCAGGGGATGCGGGTTTGTGCCCCGGTCCGGGAGGATCCCACATGCCGCGGAGCGGCTGGGCCCGTGAGCCATGGCCGCTGAGCCTGCGTGTCTGGAGCCTGTGCTCCGCAACGGAAGAGGCCGCAGCAGTGCGTATGCGCAGCCCGCGTACAGAAAAAAAAAATTCCTTTCACAAGAGCTTTAGGAGGTTTTTCCCTTCCTCTTGGTAGATTTAGCTTAGGGGAGGAGGCCTAAAAAATTTCTATCAGGCTTTGAATATCAGCTTCCAATATAGCCAAATTTCTGATCCTAGTGTGAAGTTAAATTCATATTTTATGGCAAGACAAGAAAAATTTAAACATACAAAATTTTCTCTGCCCTTTGGCCTCCGCTCTCCCTGCACTGCGCATTGTGTACCGACCTTACGCATCAACCAACCTCCCCCATTGGCAGAAATACTGGTTCAGCCATAAAGAGCAATGTTCACCCATCAGCAAGGCAGCTCCTTAAAGGTAACACTCCTTCCTGACCTGGTAAAAGGGGCCACTCTGTTGCTCAGCTCCGGATCGTGTAAACTGTCGATAATGCGTCATTTAATGTACAGCCCTCTTGTCTCAAAAAACTTATGTAACTGTGCCTGGACTTCTAATGGGCAGAACAGTTCTCTGTACTTTCTGAGACGCACTTCCCAGGTTACAAGCCTCAAATTTGGCTCAAATAAGACTTTCCATTTCTTTCTTAGTTTGACTGATTAATTTTTCAACGACACTAGAGTATCCTTTTAAATATCTTGTCAGGTCTCAGCCAGGACAAACAGTAAATATTCCCGGCAATATCAAACAACTCCATGGACCCAAGAGGCATCCTCAAAGAAGGTGTACAGGTTACCACCTCCCCAAGATCCAGAGTCACTCTCAAAGACAGCCAAAAAAAAGAGCTGACAACCTGCATGTCCCAGGCAGGCAGAAAGCCAAGCCACCCTCCTAGGACACAAAATGAGACAAGCAAAAAGACAACAGCAGTCCTTGGGAGAGAAAGGATCCATAATCCATAGGTCTGGCTTGGAAAGGAAGGAACACCATGACATTTTGTTTTCCTGTCTCGACCGGGCAATAAAGACAAAGACGCAGGAGAGCTGACTCTGCTAAGAACCCTCACCTTTCTCTGGCTTCTGTCAGCTTTCCCAGGATCCCCTGTGCAGGCTCCAGTTTTGCATTAATTTTAATTTTAGGTTCCTTGTCTATTTAAGGGAATAGTGTAGCAGTTTACCCGAGACCCCTCGGAGTCCCATCAGTTCTGGGAGGGGCCTAGATGGGGCCTCCTTTGGGGATAGATAGGAGGGCATTTGAGTTGATGTTGAAAAATCCCCTTTGAGGACAATCTCTTTTCCATTGCCACAGTTGACTACAACTGACACATCACTCCCTGGGCCCCTAGGTGTCTGGTCTTGGAGCTGTAGTAGCTGTAACGTTAATACTTTGGTGGACTTTTGATTATGAGGTGTGTCTTTAAATTTTCATTAGCTTTTTGCAAATAATTTTTTAAGGAAGGTATTTTGGAATTTTGAAGCTTCCACATACCAATAAAAACAGGTATCCCATTTGCTCTGTTTGATTTGGGAAACTTTGCTTTCAAGTACACCTCTTAAATGATTTTATCTAATTGGAATAGTCCTTATAAACGCCCATTGTGATTCTAGGTTGTTTTAGTAAGACTTTTCCCATTTTTGTGATATCTACAGCTTCCGGGACAACAGTTCTTAGATATACAATAAACGGTTGTGCCGGCAGGTGGCAAGTTCCTTTCTTCTAGCTAAGCCTTGGGTTCTCTCTGAGCCAAACTAAAACCTCAAAGGGATGTGCCTCTGGGATGCAGATTGTGTGTGGTTCATGGTGCACCTCGCTGCTCGGAAATTTTTCTTGACGTTGGTGGGTGACCTGGAGTCAATATAACCCGTTCCACGATCAACTTATCCTAACATGGGAGTCCTTGGGTTAGGAGACAAGTGGTCTAACAGCTCTTAAATGCTGCACTACCAATTTTTGCACCTTTTTTTTTAACTTGCAAATTTCGCATTCGCGGTTAGCCTTTGCTTAAGATTTTACTTGCCCGAGGACCTGCGCTGGACCCAGTCCAGCTTAAATTGGACCTAGTTCATTTCGAAACCCCGTTTAGTTTTTAAATCAGACCCAATCTGACTCCAGCTGGTAAACACCAACAGTTCCTACTGTGGAGTCTGAGAACTCGTCGAGGATTGTACCAGCAGAACTCCACACATGAGGACTGCTGCCTGGGGGTTCCACGTGGATGGGAAACTGTGCACTGCCACTTACAGTTCCCAAGTAGACGTAGACGCAGATTCAAGGGAACTGTGGAACCTATGGCTTGGGGGGTCATTCCCAATGAGAGTTCATGGCGAGGCTGCAGGGGTGCACATGGGGATGGGGGTGTAGCTATGTCTCCACCGTCCCAGGAATTTCTCCTTCCGAGCCTTGTGAGAGAATTTACATCCTTCACACTTCGGATTCAGACCTCGAGTCTGGTCCAGAAAAGAAAAAGGTACTGAAAGGACACTGACCCCTGGTGGGGTGAGTGGCCAGCAAAGGGGACAGAGCAGAGGGAGGGTGAGTGCTGGGGCCTCCCGGAGAGGCTGAGAGTCCGTGAGGAAGCAGATCGAGGCCCCAGGAGGGGAGGGGGGCCCACCGGGCACTGTCCTGCTTGGGCTCCGGGGAACGGGCAGGGGTGGGTCCCCATCTGGGTGAACGGGCCCTGGGGGACGAGCAGGGGAGGCCCTGAGTCACAGCACCTGGCTGTCACCTGGCCCAGCTCCAGGTCCCCCCACCGTCTCTTCTCCCCCAGTCTAGGGACCGGAAGATGGTGGGCGATGTCACTGGGGCTCAGAGCTATGCCTCCACCGCCAAGTGCCTGAACATCTGCGCCCTGGTCCTGGGCATCTTTCTGATCATTGGATTGGTGTTTGCTTACCTGAAAGCCTACCAGATGGCTTTACAGATGGCGAATAATAGAGGCTACTAGCCGCTGGACATGGAGGCAACCCAGTTCCTCCACTGTCCACGGCTGGCCCTGCACCTGGGGCTGTGGGCCCGCCTCCTCCCCCCACCCCTTTATACAGCAGTTTATGGAGACAGAGCTGTTGACAGCTGAATTCAATAAAGTGCACTCATCTGTGAAGGTGCTGTGATGTCCCCTACGAGGAGACACTGCTGTGAGTCCCCGGTGGCCTCGGGGAAGCACAGAGCACTCAGCTGTGGGCTGACAGCAGAAGCCCAGAGCAGAGCTGGTGACCCCGCCCCGGTCGACAGAAACCCCCAGAGGAAAGACCACCCCCTCCCACGCAAACGTGGCTGCCCTGCTGGGTGGAAGTGTCTCGCAGACACTGGAGACCCTGGGGCATTGGGTGTGAGCCTGGGCTGTACACGGGGAGGTGGGGACCTGCCTCAGCCCAGTACAGGGAGGGACACCCCAGGCAGGTATTCCTGTCTCTGAGCCCCAGAGGGAGTGGGCGCAGGGGACGCACCCTACCGGCTGACCCACCGTGCCCTGCACAGTATCCCAGGTGTGCTATGCATCACCCAGGAGAGGCTGGAGGAGTCCAGGCAGCCACAGGCTGGTGCTGGGGCAGTGACCCCTTCTCCACAGGCCCCTTGGGGATCCAGGCTCTTCTGGGCTCCCTCACTGGGCTGAGGTCCAGTCCTGTCCGGCTCTCATTGAATTCAGCATGCTTTACAGTGGATTTCCTTCCGTCCTGGCACCTAGGACTATAGACACCAAACCCTCACAAAGCCCTACCTCGGGGGCTATGTAGGTTGGGGTCCTCCCTGGAGGATGGTGACTCAGACGAGGTTGCCTGCTCTCTCTTGGGTCCCACATGTGAGCTCGGGAGGCTTGGCCCCAGGGAAGCTGGGTCCCGGAGGAGGGGAGGCTGGCGGACCTGCCTCTCTGAGTCCAGGAAGGACACTCTCCCAGGCAGGGGGTGGGGGGACAGACGTGTGACCCCAACCCCCCAAACCCCCGACCCCGGCTGGCTGACTAGGCACGTCCCACATCCCCCTGTCGGGTGGACAGCAGTGGCAAAGGGTGGGTGGCACCGAGTGTAACCCCATCAATCTTCACGGATTTGGGGTGAGGATCCTGCTAGGTGGCAGACCAGCTGGTGCAGGCAGCAAAGATCCCGTGGTCTGGAGCTTCCGAAAATTCACAGGAGGCCCGAGGCATCAAGCAGGGGAACTGAGGGTCCTTCGAAGGTCTTGGGCATGGACTACTGGGTCATGAGCCGCTTAGTTCTCAGATCCACCCCAGCTCTGGCTCTGATGTGGGCGGCCACAGTGTCCTGGCTCACCTGTGGGCGGGCGGTGCTGGTTGGGGTGGGTGATCTGGGCTGGGCGGAAGAGAGCGTTCAGGGAGCTGGGAGGACGCAGAGCTGGGAGGACGCAGAGCTGCAGGGAGGACGCAGAGCTGGGAGGACGCAGAGCTGGGAGGACGCAGAGCTGAGAGGACACAGAGCTGGGAGGACGCAGAGCTGCAGGGAGGACGCAGAGCTGGGAGGACGCAGAGCTGCAGGGAGGACGCAGAGCTGGGAGGACGAAGAGCTGGGAGGACGCAGAGCTGCAGGGAGGACGCAGAGCTGGGAGGACGCAGAGCTGGGAGGACGCAGAGCTGAGAGGACGCAGAGCTGGGAGGACGCAGAGCTGCAGGAAGGACGCAGAGCTGGGAGGACGCAGAGCTGGGAGGACGCAGAGCTGCAGGGAGGACACAGAGCTGGGAGGACGCAGAGCTGGGAGGACGCAGAGCTGCAGGGAGGATGCAGAGCTGGGAGGATGCAGAGCTGGGAGGACGCAGAGCTGGGAGGACGCAGAGCTGGGAGGACGCAGAGCTGCAGGGAGGACGCAGAGCTGGGAGGACGCAGAGCTGGGAGGACCGTCAGAGCCCTGGGCAGGGCCTCACAGGTGGGCCGGCAGCAAGGGTGAGAGGCGTTTCTGGTCCTTTCTCCCAGCAGCCCTCAGGAGAGAAGTCTGTTTTCGCTTTGCCTGGAGTCTGGCCTGGAGGAAGTCTGCCCTTAGGATTCCTGAAGATGCCCCGCCCAGGTTTGGTCCCGAGGGAGTGAGGGCAGAGCAGGACAGACGCGCTTGGGGTGGGGGTGGGGGGGCACGAACATCTCTCCTGGCCTCGCCCCTGGCTTCCTTCCTGAGCGCTGCTGGTCCGGAAAGCTTCCACCTGCCCAGCCCACCCAGCAGGGGTCTGAGTCGCTGGGCAGCGCCCCCTGCCTGACTCCAGGGCTTTACTGGCTGCTGGCCCCTCCTCACCTTGGAGTCAGTCCTTCCCAATCCAGAGGGGCAGGTCTGCCAGCCTCCCCTCCTCCAGGACTTCCTTGGGGCTGTCCCCTCCCTGCTCACGTGTGACAGACCCCCAGGGAGAGGGGCTCCCTCATGGCCACCCTGAGACCCCAGCCCCTCGGCCATCTCCTGGAGTCAGGGGACTGCAGCTGGGGACAGATAAAGGGGCGTGGGTGCGGGTCGGGAGGGGACCCACAGCTGGGGTCAGGTGTCAGGGGACGAAGGGGAGGCTAAGGCCACCCCACCTCACACCGCAACTGCCCAGCTGGTTGTGGGCAGGGTCTGCCCTGGGGCAACCCAAGTGCCCACACATCTGGAGGCCTGACAGAACCAGGGATGGGGGCTGATTTCCAGGGCAGGGCAGGGGTTTCTCCTCCTCCTGGGGGCTGTCTCTGCAGCGGTGGCCCGTGCACTCTTGTAGCTTCCTGAGCTGACGGGATCCTTGGGGCCATGGACCAGGAACAGCAAAGTGGAGACACATGTCAAAGGGTCTGCAAGGGAGCAGGGGAGCCACTGCGGACCTGGAATTTGCACACGTCCTGGCCGTCCTGGGACCACCTGGAACTTGTTGTCTTTACTCCCTGGAAACCTCAGTTTAGCAGCCAATCAGCTGTCGACATGTGACCCAATGCCTGCTAGCACCGATCTCGCTTTGTAAAACAAGCCCTGTAACTTCTCTGGAATGTCTTTGTTGTGTTTAGAACCCCCCATCGTTTGTACTTTCCTCGCAGCACGTTTGACTTACTACTTGAATCTGCACTTCTCCGATTGCAAATCCTAAAACTCCAAATAAACTTTTCTTATTTGCGGGTCTCGTTTGTTTTGTTTTGTATTTTGTCAACAGGGCCAAGGTTGTTCTGGACCCAGCATGACCCTTCCCCAGAGGAAGCCACCACCCTAAACCCCTGTCCAATTGCTGCTGCCCCAGCTTGAGGCCAAAAACAGGAAAAGCCTTAGGACTTGGCAGGTCCCACTCAGAGCAGCAGAGCAGATGGGACGGCAGGGGAGGGGCTCAGTCTCAGGGGCAGGCTGGGACTCTCAACAGGGCCCCCTCCCCAGGTCAAAACACAGCACCCGGGCTTCCCTGGTGGCGCAGTGGTTGAGAATCTGCCTGCCGATGCAGGGGACACGGGTTCGTGACCCGGTCCGGGAAGATCCCACGTGCCGCGGAGCGGCTGGGCCCGTGAGCCATGGCCGCTGAGCCTGCGCATCCGGAGCCTGTGCTCCGCAACAGGAGAGGCCACAGCAGTGAGAGGCCCAAGTACCGCAAAAAAACAAAACAAAACAAAAACACACAGCACCCTCACATACAAATGCTTTATTTTATTCAACTGTGGACAGATGCGTGTATAAACTGCAGTGAAAAGGGGTGACTGCCTCAGGCTGCCGGCAGCTACTAGTAGCCTCCATTATCCTTTACGAGCTGGGAAGCTGCTTGAAAAACCATCAGGGAGCCAGTGGCTAAAATAACGATGAAGACGGTGATCAGAAGGATGCCCAGGACCAGGGCGCAGATGTTCAGGCACTTGGCGGTGGAGGCATAGCTCTGAGCCCCAGTGACATCGCCCACCATCTTCCGGTCCCTAGACTGGGGGAGAAGAGACGGTGGGGGGACCTGGAGCTGGGCCAGGTGACAGCCAGGTGCTGTGACTCAGGGCCTCCCCTGCTCGTCCCCCAGGGCCCGTTCACCCAGATGGGGACCCACCCCTGCCCGTTCCCCGGAGCCCAAGCAGGACAGTGCCCGGTGGGCCCCCCTCCCCTCCTGGGGCCTCGATCTGCTTCCTCACGGACTCTCAGCCTCTCCGGGAGGCCCCAGCACTCACCCTCCCTCTGCTCTGTCCCCTTTGCTGGCCACTCACCCCACCAGGGGTCAGTGTCCTTTCAGTACCTTTTTCTTTTCTGGACCAGACTCGAGGTCTGAATCCGAAGTGTGAAGGATGTAAATTCTCTCACAAGGCTCGGAAGGAGAAATTCCTGGGACGGTGGAGACATAGCTACACCCCCATCCCCATGTGCACCCCTGCAGCCTCGCCATGAACTCTCATTGGGAATGACCCCCCAAGCCACACACACACACACACACACACACAGAACAATACACACAAGGGCTCTCCACACCCCACGTGCCAGCCAGGCAGGGGGGGCCTCTCCACGCTCACACACACTTCCTTGGAGAACCCCCCAGGCGCCCACCCACCTTCACGGAGTAGGCGAATGCCACGAAGCCCAGGCAGCACCAGTTCATGAAGATCGTGTTGAACAGGGACCAGACGATGTGGTCGGGCACCGAGGTCTCGCTGCGGATGTTGATCACCGTGGTCGTCACGGGGGCCTGGCTCGGAGCCCCCAGCACGCTCACCTCGTGCTCCTCCTTGAGCATCTCATAGCTCGGGGGGATCCCACCGTGGGCACCATTGAAGAGGGGTTGGGACGTGTGGTTCATGGTGGACGTGAGGCAGAGGTGGTCCAGGTGCCTGGACACTCTCAGGGGTCCTCCCTTTCCCCAGTAGTTTCGATTTCTCTGAAGTTTCCTTTTCCTGGCAGTTGGGGAATTGGGGATGGGCTGGTCCTAGGAGGCGGGATGAGAACCACCGAGTGTCAGGTTACACCAGCGTGAGTGGGAGGAAGGCTGAGGGCTTGGAGGGAGCTTCCCGTCCCAGAGGCTGGAAGGGGCAGAAGACTTTCCTTCTACCTTCCCAGGTTCTTGGTTGAGACCTCACTGTAATAAAAAGACAGGTTAACAGGAGAAAAACAAAAGTTTAATAACACGTATACCTCCTGTATACATGGGAGAGACCCAGGAAAACTGAGTGACTCACCGAAATGCTGAAGCCACCACCTTAAATGCCACCTCCAGCTAAAGACAGAAGGTGTTGCCGGGTGGGGAAGAGAGGCCCCTCTGGGAGGTGACAAGGAAAAGCACACAAACAAGGGTAAGGTTTCCTGCGGGGCTTCTCCATCCACAAGAGTCTCTAGAAATGTGGCCGTCCCCCTCATCCCCATACAAGAGGAGACACACTTGCGTGGAGGTTTCCCTTGTACATGTAAATGTCTTTCAGAAGGCTGACTTCTACTCAGTTTCAGAGCTTCTCCCAGGTGTCCTGTTGCTTAAAAATAAGCAGCTTAAAGTAATCAATACGGCAAAGAGGCACGTTTGGGGTAATGAATTCTGCTTCCCTTCACACCGAGCCAGGCCCTGTCTCAGCCACCCCACCTCCCTACTTAGGGGTGTGGTCGGGCCCCAGGACCCTTCCCCAGCCCGGGGGTCTCAGGCCCAAGCCTGCTGCAGCCCCGCTGTCCCCACACAGGGCCCCTCCCAGACCCTCACTCAGCCTCCACACCCCAGCCCCCAGAGCGAGCCCTGGCCCACAGCCCACCCCTCACTGCACCGCCCTCCCCTAGGAAATGCACTGGCCTTCCTGGCCCTGAGTCCCTGCTCCAGGCTGGTTTGGGTCCTTCCTGGTTGCAGGTCAGCAGCCAGCAGCCTGGGTGGCCTGCCCCAAAGGAGCCTCCCATGGTCTCCCAAGGGCTCCTGGGTGTGGGGACACTGGGCCCCGCGTGACCTGAGGAGGCAGCTGTGGTGGGAGACCCCAGGGTCCAGAGCATCTGGTGGCAGCTGGGAGCCCAGGGCCTGCATATTTGCGCAGCCCCGTCGTTCCTTCCTCCCTCCCGCCCCCCCCCCCCCC
>NW_006792775.1:148797-176903 GCF_000442215.2 Lipotes vexillifer
CCCCCATTTGATATACCGACCATATATTGACCCCTCGGGAAGGGTCAATGCCTCCACCGCCCAGAGCCTTCCTGAATTACACGCTTTCCTCTTACTGACTCTGTCCACCCCACAGCAAGATGGTGATATTGGAGCAGAGAACGGTGTGTGTCTTGGGGTGAGGCCGTTCCGGTGTCTCAGGGGCAATGAGCGCTGTGCTGTTTCCCCGTCACAAAGAAGTAACACACATAGTAGGCCTGGCCCCTGACCTGCCTCTCCTGCAGCCCCCCTCCATGCCGATGTCCATCTGGCTGCTCTGCCGTCTGAGAGCCCCCCACCCAGGGCAGGGTGGCTGCCTTTTCTCCAGGAGCTTCCAAGTCCCCTGTGCCCTCCCCTTGTCAGGCTGGGGGAATGAACTTGGTGGCCGCCCTCCTGCTGCCCCACCTGGGGGTCCTCCCTGCCAGCTCCCACTCCTACAACATCCTCCAGGGTGGCTCTGCTCCAGCGCTTCACAGTGGCCACCAGGCCCGGGAACGTGGCGGGTTCCAGTGGAGAAAAGATGTATGCATAAGTCTCATATCAGCTGTCCTTGAAAGCTTCGTGAGAAAAAAAGAATTTTTTGTTAAGATATAAAATATTTCATCAATAATATCGTTCATGGGGCTTCCCTGGTGGCACAGTGATGAAGAATCTGCCTGCCAATGCAGGGGACACGGGTTCGAGCCCTGGTCTGGGAAGATCCCACATGCCGTGGAGCAACTAAGCCCCCGTGCGCTACAACTACTGAGCCTGCGCTCTAGAGCCCGCGTGCCACAACTACTGAGCCCACACGCCACAACTACTGAAGCCTGTGCGTCTAGTCCACAATACGAGAAGCCACCACAGTGAGAAGCCCGCCCGCCGCAACGAAGAGTAGCCCCCGCTCGCTGCAACTAGAGAAAGCCCACGCGCCGCAACGAGGACCCAACACAGCCAAAAATAAGTAAATAATTTATTTGTTAAAAAAAATACCTTTCATTAATTATATGTTGTTATAATATTTTCTATATATAGGTTCAAAGAAAATAGATCCTTAAAATAAATCTCACCTGTTTTTTTTCTTTCTTAACGTGGCTACTGGAATATTTTAAATTGGGTTTGCAGCTCACACTCTACTATGCGCATGCCCTGGTGATCTGTGGGCAAAAGAAAAGAGGGTCTGACCCCTTCTACTTGCAACGGTAGGCCCCAGCAGGGACATGTCATCTTGTGGAGACGACCCTCCACCAGCTCCCCAAGTCTGAGGTCCTTTCTCAGGCGGGGCAGGGTCTCTCGGAGTCTGTGCTGGGTCCCTGCGCAGCAGGCGAGGTGGAGGAGGCAGGAAGGGATGGTACAGCTGGCTGATCCCCTTGGAAGGTGCCATTCCTCTGCAAAGTTTTAGGGGTTTTACACGACTTTTCCTAATGAATTTCCAAGGACCAATAATCAGAGAGACCAGAACGACCTGTAACAGTTAGGGTCACCTAGCTTTCTAACTACACAGGGAAATAAGATCCATCTGTGAACCTGCTCAGATTAACACGGTATAAAACCAGATTTTTGAACATGTCTAGGATGTAGAAAGATATCTCTTCCTTTTGTTCAGCCTAGCCTCTGGAGTTTCATGAATTAACATTTTAAGGAAAAAGCAAGTCTCTACAGGGCCTCTTGCTGGCCAAAATGGAGTAGAGAATAAACAGAGTTCTGCTTCACAGAGAAATCAGGAGCACATAGCATCCGTCGCGGCCACAGGAACTCTGACGCGCTGTCCTGGAGGAGGTCCCCTCCCCCCTCTTGGAGGTGTGAGGTCCAGCCCCTCGGGGTGGTGCTGACGCTGCAGCACCCAGTCGCAGGCTGGTACACGGCGGAGCGACAGCGGGCCGGGAGCCCGCGCTCACAGACCAGCTGCCCCCGGACCGCAGACAATCAGCACAGACGTGAGAGCAGCCGGAGGCAGGGCCGGCGGGGCCGCCGTCTTCGGGAGTTTCGGGGGAGGCTCTGGCCTCTCACACCCTCATTCCCAGTGCGCGGAGCGCGGAGCCGCATCGTCTCCTCCGGAAGCCCGCCAAAACCCCACCCCCGCCACCCCTCCGCCACCGAGTCCCGCAGCACCGGGGACGCGGGCCCAGGTGCGGGGTCACTCGCGGGCATCACGCGAACTCCGCACATCCCTGTGGCGGTCACGAAGCCCGCGATGGGAGCTTCACCCTGGGCCCTGGGGGGTGAGGGCGACCCGCCGCTGACGGCCGCCAGCCCACGTCAGGTGGCAGCAGAAGCAGGAACAGAGCTTTCTTGGCCGCCGTTAAGATCCGAGATCACTCGTCGTCAGAGCACCGTGCAGCTCGCCCCGACCGCCGCGGCGCAGCGCCGTAAACGCGCCTCGGGCCCGGGCCCGGAGGCCGCAACGAAAAGCCGCGTTCCCGAGGCGGGAGAGATCCAACCCACGTGGCGAAGCGTGATGTGAATTTCCTGTGTCAGCCCGGCTGGGGCGCAGGGCCCAGACGCCGGGTCAGAGGTTATCCTGGCGTGTCTCGGGGGTCTTCCTGGATAAGCTTCACTTTGAAGGGTGCGCTGAGTAAAGCAGACCCCCTCCACAGTGTGGGCCGTCTGTCCAACCCCTCCGAGGGCCGAGTAGGAGAGGGCGGAAGAGGGGAGAAGCTCCTTCCGACTGGGCCCTGGCCTCAGCCTGGCGGCCCCGCGGCTGCCCTGGCCCCCCTCCTTATGACAAGTCTCGTCTAAGTGTACAGGGGTCTGTTTCTCCAGGGAACCCCGACTAATACAAGCAGCGAGGAAAGGGAGGGCCAGCTGGCTCCCTGTGATATTTGGAAGGCGGACCAAGAACCTAGAACCTTGTAGCCCTAGAACCCCCAGCTGCTGGCTGCTAAAGGCCTATCGCATGCTGTTCACTGTTGGCTGCGTGTTCTGGCCTCTGGGCTCAGAGAGAAGAGCTGGCGGGTGGGCAGGAATGAACGGAAATGGAGAAAGTCCAGGGCAGGGACTTGGGGGGTTAGAAGAGCGATAGCTTCTCAACCAGAAGCAGTAAAAGATAAAATTACAAAGCTCTGGAGTTATACTCCAGTCAGGGCGCAGCTTGTCCACGTCAGCCTGACACGCCCGGTTACCTGCCTCACGCAGGGGGAAGGTGGGCGGGAGGGGTAGGGGGTGAAAATGCAAAGAAAAGCAGCAGAAACGAGAACTGTGGGAAAAGGAGCTCCGGGCATGACTTTGACATCTGAACCTGACTGAAATTAAGTCAAAGTTTTAAAAGTCGATTACATATATGAAAGAGTGATACTGTCCCCCCAAGAAAAGTCGGCCTGGACCCGAAGAGACTGTGCTGGCTCGAGACTTAAAATAACCCTGGGACCCCGACTCTCTGTGGGCGAGAAGGGGATGGGAAAGCTTTGGGGTCTCCAGCGCCCACCTCAGCACCCAAAGGCCATGGAGGACGGCAGGCGGTGTGCCCCCGCCGGTCTAGTCCAGGAACGCATCCACCCTGGGCCACCCAGAGGGACTTTGGGACCCCACGTCCGTGTCCACCGCCTTTCTGCTCCTCAGTTGACACTGCGGGTTTAGGGGTCAGTGATTTGGCCTTTCAGCCGTGCTGCTTGCCAGGAGGCATGGCTAGGCCTCCTTTGCGTCACTTTTGACCTTCGTGGGGCTGGAGGAGCCATCCCCAGGGGGATGGCCCCCCTGGGGGAGAGTGTATCCTGCACACAGAAGGAGCGCCCCCAGGTCTTCCTGACCAGGTGTGAATGTGGGGCTCCTTAGTGCCGCCCAGTCCAGGCGTAACCAGGGTGTGAGTCCCCGAGTGGCCTTCCTGTGCCTCCAACCTGGAGGTGGCACCTCCCCTGGTCCCTGCCTGACCGAGGGAAACAGCGCCCCTGTGCCCCTCCTGGGGGTGTGGTCAGATCAGGACGTAGGGATTTGGGGTTGTCCGTTCCAGCCTGTCCTAAGCAATGCGTCCTTCCAAGCGGTCGCCTGCAGGCCCCCAGCTCATCCCCCACCCACGGGAGACCCTAGCCTTTTGCCTTCACATGTTTCCCAGGCCTTTTCCTGGCAGAATTTTGATGACTTCAGAAACACAGTTAAGAACAAATCCACTGCTCCCAGCGTTTCCATTTGTTGGTGCCTGATGTGTTCGGTCTGTGTTGTTAGGTGCATATACTTTTAACCTTTCCTTATTGTGAAATTTCACAAATACACAGCAAAATGCATGAAACATGAACGTTCTGCCTAGCAAACTGCTAAAATGCAAATGCCTACAAAACTACCAAGTCACAAGTAGCGCACTGCTGCCACCCTGCCGGTAACCGCCATGCCTGCCCCAGGAAGGTCACCGCTCTCTGGGTCATTATGCTGTGTACATTCTTGCTTTTCATATGCGGTTTAACCCCCAAGTGTGGGTTAAACTGAACATGATTGAGTGGAGGTTGCATCTGAACACCATGGTTTACTTCTGCCTGTTTTGAACTCATGTAAATGAAACGATGCTGTCTTCTTTGGTGCCCGTAGTCCTTCACTCAACATTACATTCATGAGCCTCGCCGAGGTTGCAGCTGTAGTTCATTTATTCTGATTTGTGTTGTGTCCATTGTATAACAGCTTGTCTGCTCTCCTGTCCGTGGGCAGTGTCGCTTGCCATTTGTGGCTATGAGGGACAATGCTGCTGTTGAGAGTGCCCCTGACCCCAAGGGTAGCCGCTCTGGGGGTTGTGTAATGCTGTCTCTTTGTGATTTCAATTAGATTGTAGCAGTTAACTATTGCCACAATAAGGTTGCATAATGACAAACCACAAAACCTCAGTGGTATATATCAATAAGCATTTGCTTTTGCCCAAGAGTCCAGGAGCTTTGGCTGACCTGGACCGCCTCGGTTGGCCTTGGCCAGGGTCCTCATTTTCTGCTGTCAGCTGTGGGTTGAGGGGACAATGCCAGCTCTCCTATGGGAGCCCTCACCTTCCGGGATGTCAGGCTGGGCTTGTTCTTAGGGCCACGGCAGGGTCCCCACAGAGAGCAGAGGTGTGTGAGGGGCTCTGGAGTCCGGTCTGGGAAATGGTCGTGTCACTTCCTCCATTCATTAACCAGACAAGTGTTGAAGGCTGTTTGCAAAAGTGGCCACAGTGGCTCCCAGCCCCGCACCCAGGACCCTTGTCGGGGTGAGCGGGGTGGGCTGGAGACTAGGGGCCACTTCTGAAATCCACCCACCAAAGAAGTTTGACACCTTTCATTATGCTTTATGGCCATTTGCTGGCTGACGAAATACAACCGGTGTTTGGATCTGAGCTTTGCATCCAGCAACTTTGCCAGACTCTCTTACTAATTCCAGTAATATCTCTACTTTGGCTGGTGTTTACTGTTTTATGATTTCATCTGATAGTGTGGATACTCAACACTCCTTTCCTATTATCTTACCTGTTACTAATAAATTACGACATCGCTCTGAGACCCTTAGGTGCTTTTACCTGCCCAGCGACGCAAGGGCCTTACCTCCCTCCTGATTATGCCGTTGTTGCCGTGCTCTTTAATTTTTCATTTTCTGACAAATCAAGATGTTGTCATTGTTTGGTGCAACTACTACCTACTGACACTGACCACACGCAGGTTTCGCAGCTTCTCACCCCTTCCTGCGTGCCCAGTCCGTCCAGGTTGTTCTCTTCAGCGTGAAGAGCTCCCTTTAGTGGGGGCTTACTGGTGGCCAAAGTCCATCAGTTTTTGTTTTCCAAAAAAAATCTTTATTTCACCTCATTCTTGAAGCGTGTTTTCACTCGGTAAAGAATTTTAGGTCAGCGCTGAAGATACAAATCCACTGTTTTCTGCTTCTGCAGTTACTATGAAGTCAGCTACCAATGAGCTGTTCCTCCTTATTAGGAAATCTGGGTTTTTATCAGGCTGTTTATGATTTTGTTTACACCTTTTGTTTGCTACAGATTTACTGTGATGTGTAGAGGTGTGGATTCATTTTTATTTATTCTGGTAGAGACTTCTTGGGTTGCTTACACCTGTGGGTTAATGTCTTCCAACAGTTTTAGAAAATTCTCATCCATTGTATTTTCAGATATTGATTTTCCCCCATCTTCCACATCCTCTCCTTCTGGAACTCCAATTAAACATAGATTAAAGCTTTTCACTGTCCTCAGTGTCCCTTCCTGCTGTCTGTGGTTTCCTCCACTATCTGAATGGTTTCTTCTCATGCATCTTCTCCAAGTGAGGTCCTTGAGCAGCAGCGTTGGCCTCACCTGGGAGCAGTATTCTGAGAGATCCAGGACTCACTGCATGTTCTCTCCAGGTGTGCTCCACATGTTGTAAACCGCCCACTGAGTTCTTAATTTCTGTTACCGTATCTTGCAGTACTATGATTTCTAATGAATTCCTTTTCAGATCTGCAATGTCACTTTTTATGGCTTTCCCTTCCTGCTAAAATGTTTTAGTTTACCTTTCACCTTCAAGAGCTTAGCAAGCACAGCTAGTTCATTATCTGGAAATTCCAGTATCCAGAGTTTCCGTCATCTGTTTTTCCTGCCGATCCCCAAGCAAGTTTTCTTGTCTCTTTGGGTGCCTATTTATCTTTGGGTTCTGGGTTCAGAGCTAATTTCAGGCCTGAGATGGTGTCTCACCCCAGAGAGGATCCTGATGATTCTGGCAAGGAATAACCTAAATCCAATTTCAGGGACTTCCCTAGTGGTCCAGTGGTTAAGACTTCACCTTCCAATGCAGGGGCTGTGGGCTGGATCCCTGGTCAAGGAGCTAAGATCCCACATGCCTTGGGGCCAAAAAAACCCAAAACAAACAGAAAACAGAAGCAATATTGTAACAAATTCAATAAAGACTTTAAAAATGGTCCACATCAAAAAAAAAAAAGAAAAAGAAATCCAATTTCAGAGCCTGAGATTTCTCCGTATTTCTGGGTCTTTTCTTAAATTGTATCCCTTTTTGGATCTCTGTCTTTTAATTCACATAATAATTCTTCTGTTAGGACTTATTTCTGTCATATTTTTCACATTTGCTATTTGCTCTACTTTTTTGTTTCTTTTTTCATTTCTGTTGATTGTCATTTGGTGATTTTTTTTCTTCTTATAACTTTTTTTTTTTTTTTTTTTTGCGGTACACGGGCCTCTCACTGTTGTGGCCTCTCCCATTGCGGAGCACAGGCTCCGGACGCACAGGCTCAGCGGTCATGGCTCACGGGCCCAGCCGCTCCGCGGCATGTGGGATCTTCCCGGACCGGGGCACGAATCCGCGTCCCCTGCATTGGCAGGCAGACTCTCAACCACTGCGCCGCCAGGGAAGCCCTCTTCTTATAACTTTTATAAGAAGATATATTCATTCATTTATTCACCAAATACTAAGTACCTACTTTGCCCAGAGCTGTGGCAGACATGAACATTCTGGCTGTGTCTGCTGGCCTCTGTCCACTCCCAGCACTGAGCATCCAGGCCCCTGACACCTTTGCTCTTTGGTGTCCCTTCCTGTGGCCCTTTATCTTCCCTCCTGTCACATTGGCATCACCCAGAATTTTATGTGGGGTTTGTACGGCTGCACATCCTGCACTTTTTAAAAATATTTATTTATTTATTTATTTATTTTATTTATTTATTTATTTTTGGGGGCTGCATAGGGTCTTCGTTGCTGCACGCGGGCTTTCTCTAGTTGCAGCGAGCGGGGGCTACTCTTCGTTGCGGTGCGCGGGCTTCTCATTGCAGTGGCTTCTCTTGCTGCAGAGCATGGGCTCTGGGCGTGCAGGCTTCAGTAGTTGTGGCATGCGGGCTCAGTAGTTGTGGCTCGCAGGCTCTAGAGCTCAGGCTCAGTAGTTGTGGCGTACAGGCTTAGTTGCTCCGCGGCATGTGGGATCTTCCCGGACTAAGGCTCGAACCTCTGTCCCCTGCATTGGCAGGAGGATTCTTAACAACTGTGCCACCAGGGAAGCCCACATCCTGCACTTTTGCCCTTTGTTCCGGCCTTTTCATTGGTGATGGTTTGTTCCTAAAATAGGAAAAGGCTTCACAAAGGCATTTGGCCTCCTCACTTCCGTTATGACTCATGGAGTTTTCTGGGTGTGTTTTTCCTCTTTTTCAGTTCCTGCTCCAAAAATGTTATCAGTGTAGGTGTTTGTGAGGGGCACATTCTGAGGCTTTCTGGAAATGCCTTTATTATATTCTTACATTTGAATAACAATTTGGCTGGATATTAAATTCTAGATTAAATTCAGTTCTTTAAAATATCACCCTGTATCTTCTTATACGATTTGCTCAGAAACCTGGTGTCGACACGATTCTTGTTCCCGGGTAGGCGTCTGCTCTCTCTCTGTGGAACCTGCTCTCTTTTTGGAAACTGTTCTCTGATCCTCTTAGACGCCACTGCAGCATCTAAGTGTGGGTCATTTCTCACCTTGCCTCTTTGTGGGCTGAAGCCCTTCATCTTTCTTCAGTTCTGGGAAGTTTAGCTTCGTTGTCTTGTCCAAAAGTTTCCCTCTCATTTCCTTTCCTCTTCTGTCCCAGGACGTGAGGTGCTTCTTTCCCGACACGGCTCAGCTCCCCTGTCATCCCCACTATCTGCCTCTCCCACATCACCTCCCAGGACCGCTCTAGCCTGATGTCCCACACACTAACCTGCCCTTCGGGGGGTCCATCCCTGTTTACAGCTCCGGTCATCATAAGAGTGGTAAGTCTGTACCAAGCACTGCTCTAAATGCTTCACATATCTTAATAGCTTTAAACCTCAGAACAACTGGGTCAGATAAGTGCTGTTATTTTCCTCATTTTAGAAAAGAAGAAATGGAGGCACAGAGATATTAGGTAAACTGCCCAATGTCACACAGCTGGACAGTAGCAGAGCAGGCTTTGGCACCGAGGCAGGCTGGCTCCAGGCTCCAGCCACAATGCTACCTTCCTTATCCCACCTCTTTATTACTTATTTCAACAAGCCAAACATTGACTTTTTCCTGGCTTTGTATTTTCAAGAAATTTCAGACATATGGAAAACTTGCAAGAGTATACAGAGAGAGCTTCTGTACCTTCTCAGCCAGGTTCCCTGCGGTACCATGATCAAAACCAGGAAATTAACATTGGTATGATGCTATTGACTAAACGGAAGGCCTCATTCAAGTGTCACCAGTTTGTTGCCTAACATCCTTTTTCTGTTCCATGATCCCATGTTGCATTGAGCCGTTATTTCCCCCAGCCTCCTCCAGCCGATAACAGTCTTCACTCTTGCCTTTTGCCCTAAAACGTTTGAAGAGTATCCGTCAGTTATTGTGTAGAACATTCCTCAGTTTGTGTTTGTGTGGTGTTTGGAATGAGGTGCTAATAACAAAAATTCAACAAAGTAAACTTGAGATCTAATTGGCTTTGTCAAGTGATTCCTGAATAAGGCAGCATCACATCCAGCAATAGAAAGAAACTCCATTATAGCTGCAGAAAGAAAAGGTTTTTAAAGGTAGGGAGGGAGAAGAAAAAAGGAAATTATTAGCAAAGGATGCATTATTTTAGGCAAGGTTGCCCCCCTAAGGGGAATGGAAGAGGTCTATCAGCATATTTCCTCCTAGGACTGACCAGGAAATTCCAAATTGACTGGTTAAAAATTACTCTCCTGGGGAAGGTTGAAACTGCAGTTAGGTTGGGTGTTAAGTCTTGGTTGGCTGGTGTGGGGCTTAGCACAAATGACTCCATCTGGGGCCTGTTGTTTCTTTTTAACAGTCCCCCCTTTTGCTCAGACTCTCAGCTTAACTGGGAGATGTAACTAAAATTTAAACACCACCCCCAGCTAACACTCTGAAGTTCTTGCAGTTTTTGTGGATCCTTCATGTCATATTCACAGGTCCTAATGGTTTTTGCTCAGTCTCTGTGATATTCACGGGTCACAATTTCAGATTCACAATTTTTAAGTCAATAATGCTCTTTGTTCTTTTCTTGACAGTCCAGTCTTAGGAAGATCATTTGCTCAGTGGTGAGCAGCTGCGAACATGTATGTAAAGCCTTTGAGAGGACGTGGAACACCAGGGAGATACTATGATTTTTATAAGCAGGAATATTTCCAGTGTCTGCAGGGTACTTTGGAGCTTGGTCCCTATGACCCAAACAAATCAAAATCACATAAATCAAAGACCCATGGAAGAAGTCACCTTTTTAAGCCACGCGGTTTGCTCAGTGATCTTAAGTGACTGAGTTTCAACCTCCCCAGGAGTGTGAACCTGGGTGGACGGGTGGTGATGGCCATGCCCAGACACCTCCTGGCTCAGCTCGAAGATAATCGGGGCTGTCCTATTACCAAGAACAACACTGCCCAGAGAGTCTAAGGATGCTTGTTGGGCAGCTATTGACCTAACAACAGATTCTGCAATATCTTCAAGCATTAAGGAGAGGTTTCTGATCACATCCTCATTTACATTTACTCCTAACCAGGGAGGTATGAATCCTGACTCATGAAGTCCTCCTGGTAGGTCCTTCCTAACTACAATGTGAATCCAGGGGAGTCACCAATGAGGAGTCTTTGTTTGTGGAAAGCTAAGGGCACAGTTACATAACCTAAGAGGCATTACCTGGCTGTGTGCCAGCCATCTGGACAACCAAAGGCCCAAGAAGAATGATAACCATCACAGACAGAGATAAACCCAGACCATTCCCATTAGGGCACATTGTTCATGGATTTGTTCACAGGAATTGCTGGCTGTGTTTACCCGTTTAAGCCAGGGGTCAGCCAGATTTTTAGCACATGTGGTAAGAAATCTCCTAGTCTGAAATAAGGAGTCATTCTGAATATCTTGCAAATATGTGTGCTGCTGGAGAGATCTCTTAGTTGGTGGGGGCAGCCCTGGTCTAGATAATCATGAGAAGGTGAGGATGCAGAAGTGCTAAGATTTATTTAGGTATTTGTGTCTAACTGGACAGGTACAGTTATAACTGGAGAATGGTTAAAAACAAGGCACAGGTGTTCTGGCATAAGGTAACAGAGAAGAACAAACCTGACTCCGTGTCAGATCTATTCCCTTAGCTCTAGCCTTTGTGCTCTGTCGCCTGTTCTTAGTCATGCTGGCTCTGCATCCTGTCTCCTCAAACACTAAGTGAATGTTGCCTTGGGAACCCCCTGGTGGTCCAGTGGTTAGAACTCTGCACCCTCACTGCCGAGGGCATGGGTTCAATCTCTGGCTGGGGAACTAAGATCCTTCAAGACAAGCAGCATGGCCAGAAAAATTTTTGTTTACTTTTTTTTAATTAAAAAAATAAAAGAATGTTGCCTGTAGCCTGAAATATACATAATATTTGAGCCTTGAGCCTTCCTCAAGGCTCTGCCTCCCAGGTTTGAACTTTAAAGGCATAACAATTTTTCATTCACATAGAGATAAAAAGTTGCCGAATAGAGAATAACACTTGTCTTGTTGGAGGGTTAATAGAAACATTGTGACCAGACCTACACAGTGCTGCAAGAACAAAGAATTTTCACATCCCCCCCA
Organism: Lipotes vexillifer; assembly: GCF_000442215.2. Taxonomy (NCBI): domain Eukaryota; kingdom Metazoa; phylum Chordata; class Mammalia; order Artiodactyla; family Lipotidae; genus Lipotes; species Lipotes vexillifer. Next base: position 160,243 of record NW_006792775.1, read on the forward strand.
AGGTCTGGAAGAAGTTTGCAACAGCCAGCCGCACCCCCTCCCCTTTCAGTATAAAAGAAAACCGAATGCTAACTCAGGGAAGGTGGTCATTTGGGACACGAGTCTGCCGTCTTCTCCATCTGCTGGCTTTCCAAATACAGTCACTATTCCTTGTCCCAACACCTCATGTCTTGATGTGTTGGCCTGTCATGTGGTAAGCAGTATGAGATTGGACTCGGTAACAGTAAGAGTTGAAGTCAATAAGAGATTTCTAAGGGGTCAATTGTAGTTTGCGGTGACATTTGGAATAGAAGAGAAACTGGCCTCAGGGAGGACCGGGGGTCTCCAGCATCATAGGTGGGTCAGAATCTTTGATGATGGAGCCAGCCGTCTAAAAGGCCACCCCCTTAGCAAAGCCCGGGAGATACAGATGAGGGTAACACCTGTAGCTATAACCGAGTCCAAGCTCGCACAACAGGCCACTGAGTTGAGAGACACGGTGTTGGGGAAGAATAGCGACTTTATTCAGAAGCGAGCAAACCGAGAAGGTGGCAAACTAATATCCTAAAGAACCATCTTGATTCAGGCTTCTTTCACTCCAGGGGAGGGGGAAGCGTGCAGAGGTGAGGTCAGGAAGCAGAAGAGGCTGCAGTCCAAGGTCTTTGTTCTTGGTCAGTTGACTCCGGTTGACATTGACCTGGTCTGGTCATGATGTTCCTTCAGAGAAAGATAAGACATGTTAATTTTTCTTGTTCATGTTTCCTTATCACCATGGGGGTTTCTTGAAAGGGGGCTGTCACATACACCCCAAGCTGTGGGCAAAATTCCTTTAGTGACTAACGTGTATGTGCAGGGCTGAGCAGAGGCTTATGACTCAGAGGCTAAAGCAGCAGACGACGGGGATGTCCAGATCCACAAACAAGAGGCGGGCAAGGGCGAGGTTCCTGAAGAACAAAGAATTCTGTCAGACTGTTGTGTACATCCCTTGAGCAGAAGCTATGACTCTGATTTATCCTGAACTATTGTCATTACTTTTCTCATTTAACTGCTTTTCCTCTGTTTCTGCATTCCCTCACTTCCTTAATTAGTAACTGCCTGTCCCTGCTCTTTGGAACTCAGGGAGGGCCTGGGAGACCAAAGCCTTTTTCTACAAACAAGAAACAGGAGGACACAGAGGGGTTTTTGTACTTGGAAGGGCCCCACAGGACCCTGCTTAGTTTCAATCCCCCCTTTTCTTTGACACTCCTCTATCCTGAGGCAAACAAGGGGTGGGACAAGAAAAGGAGTAAAGTTTTGGATAGAGAGGCTCATCCTAAAGTCTGCCGAAAAATTCGGTTTAAGGGGGACTTGGTTTCAATGCCAGAGTAAAGGAAAGAATAAGAAAGGGTTTTGCATTTTAGTTAGAAACCTTGATCCAGCGTCTCGGTTGGCAGCCGGCACTTCTCCTTGTCTGTTTGATCCTGAGGTCCCCAGCGTCTGCACAGGACCAGATGTCGGGTGGGACCTTCTTTAGCTGTGAGATGTGTACCCAAGGCTCAGTACCTTCTAATTTTGCAGCAGTGTCAGTGGTCAGGAGCACTTAGTAAGGTCACTTCCACCAACATCGAAGGCTGTCTTCCTCTGGTGAAGTTTCCAGAAGACCCAGTCATGAGGCTCCAGACTGACCAACAGGATTCTTTGAATTGGGACTGGGAAAGTTTCCTTAAAGTGTTGATGAGAAGCTTGAGCATATGACATTGGAGACTTACAGTAGCTGATCGCACTAGCGTGGGACAAGGGATCAGCAGAAAGTCGGATACCAATAGACATCGGTCTGCCGGTGACTCTCTCCTGTGGAGTGAATTTATGTTTCCCAAAGGGGGTCCTATGAACAGCCAGTGAGACCTTAGGCCAGCGGAGTCCAGTGGGTTTGGCAAATTTAGACATTTGAGGATCCCTTTAGTTCTCTCAGCTTTGCCTGATGATTGAGGGTGAGAGAGACAGTGATAATGATGCCAGAAACTTGGCCTGTGTGCGCCAGTGCTGAATTGAACCTCAAATCCAGAGCTTTGGGTGAAGTGAAAAGAATAGCTTTACTGCTTTGCCAGGTAAAGGGGGGCACAGGGGGACTGCGCCCCTCAAAACTGTGTCCCGACTCAGGCAGACTTGGTAAGGAGTTTTATAGCAATGGTTCAAGGGCGGGGTTGCTGATAAGGATCAGGGTATGTGCGCTCCTTTAATCTGGCCTCAGGTGGTCTCCTGATGAGCTTCTATGGTTCTCAAGGTTATCAAACTGTGACCTTCTCTGGAATGAAGAATGCTTCATCAAGTAGTTAACATCTTCCATTTCTTGGGGGTTTTAGTTTTGCAGAAGAGCTCAAAGATATTGTTCTGTGCATCCCTTGAGGGGGACCCAGGACCTGTCCTGAGGCTGCGCTAGTGTTTCGCGGCTGCTCCTCCCTTCCCTCCCCCGATCAACAACTGTTAGAAGCTGCTTTCTGGAAATCAGGGAAGGTCAGAAAACGGGGGACACAGAAAGGCTGTCATGCCCAGGAACCCCATAGGGTCCTGCTCACTTTCACTAATTCCAAGAAGTTTGCAGGGGTTTCATTAAGGCTTTTGTGATTTTGTTAGAGACCCCAAATTCCTGTGCCCGATGCATAGTGAAGACAAACAAACTGAAAAGTCAGAGTTTGGAGCAGAGAGAGGTTTATTTCAGGGCCCAGAAAGGAGATGGGCGGCTCGTGCCCCCCCCAAACCTCAAACTGTCTGAAGGGTTGCAGCAAAGCATTTTTAAAGCCCAGGTGAGGGAAGGGGATCGCAGGGTATGTGATCAGCTTCTGCGCAATTCTCTGATAGGTTGATGGTGAAGTCACAGGGGGTAACATGATCAGTCCTGAGGCTCCAGGATGACTGGGGCCCACATGCTCCTGCTCATCAAGTAGTTAACATCTTCCATTTGGTGGGGGTTTTCACATCTGTAAAACAACTCAAGAATGTACCTCAGATACTGTTATGCACGCACTTCAGAGAGGGGCTACAGCAGAGGATATGGGGGAAGGGCCTGCCCCAGGGAGGCCCCATAGGGTCCCGTGCAGTTAGTTTGACTTGTGAAGTGGGTCCCTCAGTCACCGGAAACTGCGGAAGGTCCACCCCGAGTGGTAGAGAGACACATCCTCTAACAGTTTCTTTGCCATCGTGAGGGCATCATCCCTGCAGCAAGGGAAGGCTTCAACCCTTCAGGAAACCATACAAGTGATAACGAGAACATTGATAACCCTACTGAGTGGCAGTTGAGTGAATCCAGCTGCAGGTGTTCAAAGGGTTCAGAGGGAGGAGGTTTGAGGCCTCTGGGAACAAAAACAGTTTTCCCAGGGTTATGCACCTGGCAGGTCAGACACTGATGGTAAAGTGTCTTCACCATTTTATAGATGTCTCTCCACCAATGCTTATTTATAATTTGAATCATATTAAATGCACTATGGGGGTGAAGGAATGCAAAAGCTGAACATGGGGTTTGCCAGGGAGCCGGGAAGAACCAAGAGGCTGTCTTGGGTTTCCCACAGCCCTGACTGTTCCCTTAATTCACAGCCATTATTTATCCATCTTAATTTCTCTGATGCAGGAACAGATTGTTGCCATGTTACAAGGATATCAGGGTGAAAACAGTCTGGCAACAAAGGGCCGTTTTTTGCAGAAGCAGAATGGCTTCATCCACGTGGTGCCACAGTCTTCACAGATGTTAAGCTGCTGCCTTTGCGTGGAGATCAGCTGGGGCATCCCCTGATACTCAGGGTCAGTCTTTCCAGTGGGAACCCTAATTTCGATGACAGCAACTTCATAAGAGAATAGCAGTAAGAAGGTCATTTACTTTCTGCCCATTTTTTATTGGAGTCCCAGAAGATGAAAGAAAATCCCTTTGTTTCCATAACATCCCCAAATTATGTGCGACCCCAAGGGCACACTGGCTGTCAGTATAAACACTGACAGTTTGTCCTTCTGAGAGCTGGTGTGCTCAGGTGAGGGTGTGAAGCTCTGCCTGTTGGCTGACTCAGCTGGTGGGAGGTTTCCGCTTTCCAGTAGGTCATCTAGGGTAGTAACAGCATAACCACCTTGAAAATCCCCTTTCTGGTTTCCACGGTATGGCCCGTCAGAAAACAAAAGTAGATCAGCATTGGTTAAAGGGGTGTCTCATGAACCAGGATGTGGTGTCACGAAATGGGACGTCATCACCCCACAGTCATGGGGGTCCCCTCGTCAGGCAGAGCAGTAACAAATCAGGATTAAGGATGGGGCAACATTTAAGAAGCAGATTAGGAGGTGGAAGCAGAGGGATCTCATAGCGGGTTAGTCTCCTTGCCGAGAAATATTGAGTCAATTCAGAGTTAAGACTTTGCACAGTGTGAGGAGTTTACAAATAAACGTCATTTCCTAGGGTCAAATCTGCTTCTACCAAATTTGCAGCTGCCAGGGAGGAGCCAGCGCTGAGTCAGGCTGTGAGGCCACAGGCCAGTGTTTATGGCCATTTCTGCCTGAGGCTCCCAGGGCCTGGCTCACTCTCTGCTGCACAAATAAAGTGAAAGGTTTGGGAGAGTTGGGTACCCGAGGGAGGGCGGTTCTCACTACTCGTTTTAGTCTTAGAAAGGCCTGTTTACATTTATCTTCCCAGGGAAGGGGCTCGGGGACTGAAATGTAAGCTCATAAAGTAGGGAAGGAAATAGAGAAAAATTAGCAGCCCACAGTCTACGATATCCAGCCAGGCCTAGAAGCTCACGAGGCTGCCCCTTTCTTGTGGGTCTAGGAAGTGCTTGGATTAGCTTCCTTCTTTTCAGAGACAGCTGAATTCCTCAGTGCTTAGATGATGACTGAGGTGACGAACAGTGTCTAGAGATCATTGTAATTCTCCCCGAGGCTCTTCAGTAACTGAGCACAGCAGGTCACCTGCATATTGTTAAAGGGGCCTGGGGGCTGCTGACGTCATGGTGGAGCCATTGGGAGAAACCAGGAGGGGCTTCCGTGAACCTCTCAGGCACGACTGTCCAGGCCCATTGCCGGTTGACTGTTCCAAGCAAAGGCAAACAGATATTGGTCTTTGGGGTCTGAGGGATGCAGAAGGCTGACCAGAGGCCCACAGCAGTGGAGCCATTTTGAATCCGGCAGAACATGCAGCAAAGGGTGTTCAGGCTCCGAACAACTGGGAGGCGGGGCGTCACTGGCTTGTCAATAGCACTCAGACCCCAGGCAAACCACCATCCCCATTGGTCAGGCTTCCAGTCTGGCAGCTACAGGGCCTGGTACAGGAAGCCCCTGGTGGTTAAGTCTTCTACTAGGTGTGAGGCCTCATATGGCCTGAGTCCTTAATGGACAGTAAGGTCATTGAAGGAGAGGTTTGGTTATGTCTCTAGATTTTTATAGGTTCAGCCCTTTTTATTCCCCCAGTGTCTGTATTAGAGGTAGCCTGCAGATCAGGGGAACTTTGCTGAACTTCGTCCTCTTCTGCATCAAGGACAGAATGTGAAGGCCGTAAAAGACCAGGCTCAGGTTGGTCAGGAAACTATAAGGTGAGGCCTCCACTGCAGGCCAATCAGTCCTTTCCATTTAGAAAGGAGGCCTCTGCCTAATAGGTTGACTGGCGCTGTGTCACATAGCAAAAAGGAATGTTTTCAGTAAAAGGTCCCAGAGTCGTGTGTACCAGTTGAGGTAGAATCTCTCTCTGACCCCAATACCTCACTATGGAAACTTGTTTTCACTCTGAGGGGTTTGTTGTCCTATGAGGGTAGGGCTTAAAGTAGAAAGGGCAGCCCCAGGATCTACCAGAATTTGTCAAGGTTTCCCATTAATTTTAATTGTAGTTTCCCCTTGGCTGCCTAAGGATATTTTCCTGGTAGCAGTTTACTGGAGGGTCCCTTGCGACCCTGTCAGTCCTGGGAGGGGCCCCCCCACATTGGGTCAGTTGAGTGGATATTGATGAATTTGCATAAGACCTTTGAGGACAGTCTTTTTCAGTGATTACAAATGGAACATCATATCAATCTTGGGCCATCGTTTTGATGGTGGACCCCAAGGGTGTGCTGTGAGGGCCAGGCATTATTTTCAGCTCCTGGCCTTGGAGCTGTTGTAGCTGTGAGGCCACTAGTTTGAAGGACCTTTGTTTATGACCTCGATCCAAAGTCCTTTCAAAGTGCTCAGCCACAGATACAAGTTCCGTCAGACGGGTGGCCTCCCCCATCCTATTTTCTGCCTTTTTATCAACCCTCTAATCTCATGGGATAATCCACTTACAAACAGGGCAGCCAGAGCAGGCTGGGCATCCTCGCTTATTGTATAGCAACTGGGATGCCGTAGGAAGATCTTTCAGCTGCTACTGCATGAGCTTTGTCTGGTCCACTAGAGGACCACGGATCTCGAATGTCATCCTGGGACTACACTATTCTGCTTCCCGAATCCAGTTTGGGATGTCCCTAGGGTCCTACCAACTCATGCACAAGCTGATAAAGATCTGGCAGCTGGGGTTAGAGGCTTCAATAAGGACTCTAAACCCAAAAAACTTTGGGGGATCCTCCCTGGTTTAGGAAATTTTTAAACTCTGGCCCTCGGTTTGGTCTTTGAGCAAAGAGTGAACGCTATCTGAGTAGGGATCCTGCAACCTCGGGCGGCTTTATTCTAAAAGGTACCTGTGTCAGAGTCTCGTCTGAGTTGAAAGTCCGTCCAGACAGAGGATTAGTACAACGTAAGTGCCCAGGTGAAGGGTGGAGGGGAAGGGGGAGGGGCATGTCAGTCCTGTCACCGTTCCAGGTACCTCTTGTGTCTTTAATTTTTCATTAACCTTCTGTAACAAGGCTTTTAATGAAGCTATTTTAGAGTCTTGAAGACTTTCGGAGGCTTCTGTACACAAATTAAAATAGGTGTCCACCTGTTTGTGGGACTTGGGAACACTTGCTCTGAAGTGCACCTCTGAAATGAACGATCTTATCTAACTGGAATGTTCCCCATGATGGCCACTGTAATTCTAGGTTGCTTTTAGTAAGATTTTGCCATTTTTGTCGATATTTATAGCTTCTGGGCCCATAGTGTTTAGATGTAAAATCAGCGGGTGTGGGCTTCCCTAGTGGTGCAGTGGTTGAGAGTCCGCCTGCCGATGCAGGGGACACGGGGTCGTGCCCCGGTGCGGGAAGATCCCACATGCCGCGGAGCAGCTGGGCCCGTGAGCCATGGCCACTGAGCCTGCGCGTCCGGAGCCTGTGCTCCGCAACGGGAGAGGCCACAGCGGTGAGAGGCCCCCATACCACAAAAAAAAAAAAAAAAAAAAAAAAAAATCAGCAGGTGTTTAGGAAGGCCGGGCACCTGACTGTTCAGAGTCCAAGGATCCCGTGAGCTGAGGCTTCAGGTCTCTTGGACCTCAAAGGGATGCCGCTGGGCTGGGGACGGTTCATGTGACGCGGTGGCCTTTGCTGCTGGGAAGTTTTCTTGAGGTTGGCAGGTGACCCAGAGTTGATGGAGCCCGTCCTGTGACCAGCTTATCCTGACATGCAGGTCCTTGGGTCTGATAACAGGTGCACTAACAGTATTTAAGAGTTCAACTCTTGTTCACCAAGGTTTGCAGCTTTTTGGCCTCTGAGACCCCCATTAGCAGTAGCTTTTATCTACACAAAAGAAGACAAATAAGTGTGTACACCTTAACACACAAGCAGCAACTGAGGGCTGTGACTGCGTCCTGGCCAAGAGAAGGCCCTGCGTGCACCCGTGCGACTGCCCGGGGAGCCGTGGCCTGGGGAGAGGGCTGGACCCACAGACCTCAGTGAGGGGGCCTGCAGACTGGGGGCTCCACACGGGGGGTGTTCCACACAAAAACCTGGGACGTGGGGTCTGAAAGCCCAGGGGCTTAGCTCCGGGCAGAACCGGCTGCCAGGGGACTTCCCCGGTGGTGCAGTGGTTAAGACTTCACCTTGCAATGTAGGGGGTGCAGGTTCGATCTCCGGTTTGGGAGCTAAGATCCCACATGCCTCAGGACCAAAAAACCGAAACAGAAAACAGAAGCAACGTTGTAACAAATTCAGTAAAGACTTTAAAAATGGTCCACATCAAAAAAATCTTTAAAAAAAGAACCGGCTGCCAGCATGAGCTGTCCTGCCCCGTAGGCCAATTAGACTGGGGGCTTGACACAGAGAGCAGAGCTCAGAACTGAGAGGGGATGTACCCACAGCCCCTGGAAGACAGTGAACTCAAAAAGGGGTTCACGGTACAGTGACTGCCTTTCTCCTTGTCACCAAAGCTGCTGGAAATTTCCTTTGATTCTACCACTGCCAGCAAATCTGTTAAATAACAAAAATTCATCTGGGTAAATTTGAGAATCTAATTGGCTTTATTAAGCGATTCATGAATCAGGCCACATCCCACCCAGCAATAGGAAGGAACTTCATTATAGCTGCAGAAAGGGAACAAGAGAAAGGAATTATTAGCAAAGAATGCATTTTTTAGGCAACGTTGCCCTCTTAGGAGAACGGAACAGGGTCTATCAGCAAATTTCCTCCTAGTGCTGGCCAGGAATTCCCGGTTGGCTGCTTAAATGTCACATTTCTGAGGAAGGTTGAAACGGCAATTAGGTCCTTTTCTCTGTGTCTTTCTGTGTGTAGGTTACAGGCCACTAGTTTACACAGACCACGAGACGCCCCCCCCCCACCCCGCAGGGCTCCGGCAAGCCTTCCCTTCTCCTAACTTCTTTCTCCAACAGCAAGAAGGTCAGTTCTCATCTACAAAGATTTACGTATTTGTTCAGTTCTCATGTACAGATAAAATAGTTCCAGAAGTCCTAGACCACAGCCCTGAGGAAAGGCCTGTTACCACGTATTCACCGGCAGCCCTTTTTGTCGTTAGCCTTTCGGCTTCCTGTCAAGTTCCTGTTACCACTCGACGTGGCTGGTTTTTCCTGCCCTGCCCTCCTTGGTGGAGTTCCTCCATCTGCACTAGACTCACTTCTGAGGCTCGGATCCCATTCTGGATGCTCCCCAGTCCTTATTGGTCCAAACTGCCTGTATACTTTTGGGGTATGTGAAGCATTGCTTTGGTTCCAGCAGTTGAATTTCCATAAAAAGATGCACTCAGTGGGGTCCACACCACCCTGTGCGTCCCTTCCTCACCCACCTAGTAGGTAACCAGTCTCTTCGGTTTCTGGTTTACGCTTCCTGTGTCTTTTTCCACAAATGAGCAGACGCGTATCATCTTCCTTCTTAAAAGAAAGGGGGCACTATAGGTGATCTGCTGTCCTTTTTCGCTTCACGGAATGCGGCCTGGGAACCACACCCCCTCCATTTAGAGTGACCCTCCTCCTCCTTCAGGGCCTGCGCGCCAGTCTGGACGCGCCTGTTTATCCTACCGCTCTCTTAAGTATAGACATTTAAGTTGCTTCTAATGTTTTGTGATTAAACAATGTTGCAGTGAATCCCCTTGTGCACATGTATTTCGCATTTTATAAACATTGCTGCAATGAATCCCCTTTGCATATCTATTTCCCATTGTTTGAGGTGCATCTCCAGGGTAGATTCCTGAAAACAAGGGCTGCTTGGTGAAGGCTAAGTGCATATATATTTTTGTCAGGTCTCACCCAATTTCTCTTCAGGATTTACCATTTGTGGTCCCCCCCAGCGATATATGAGTGTGCTGCTTTCCCTGCAGCTTCAACAAAAGATCAGGTCATAATTTTAAATTTCTTGCCACTTTGATAGGTGAGAAGTGGGACCTCAGTCTTATATTAATTGCATTTCTTTAATGATGAGTGATTTCAATGTTTTTTCATATGTTTAGGTTTTTTTTTTTTAATATAAAGTTTCTGCTCGCGTATTTTCTCCATTTTCCCTATTCAGCTTTTTAAGACTTCTTGACATATTAGGGTTATTAGCCCCTTTTCTGGGTGTCTGTTCCGAATATTTTCTCCCAATTTGTCAGTTGCTTTTACTTTGTATATGGCATTTTTGTCACACAACTTTAAAAACTGTTTATGTAGTCAAATTGATTCACCTTTTGTTCTTGTCTGGTTATGTAAAAAACAAAGTTCGACTGAGCAAATCTGAACCTCTAACTGGCTTTCTTTGGTGATTCATGAATTGGCAGCGTCTCATCAACAAGTGCCAGGGCGCTCGGGGGAGCAGTACAAAATGGACGGCTTTATAGGAAGGAGGGTAGGGCCAGGACATCTCCTCCTGGGGAGCGGGGGGAGGCGGGACGGCAAGCTGCTCCTTCATCCTCCCGGGACGCAGAGGGACGCAGAGCAACCCCCGGGGCAGATCACCGCCTCGGTGCCGACCAGGAAGCTCCAGCCTGGTTGATTAAGATCGCATTTCTGGGGAAGGCTGAAATGCAGTTAAGTCGGGTAGAAGGCTAGGTTTGGTATCTTGGACTTTAGCACAAATGACCCCGTTTTGGGCCTGTGCTTTTCCCTTTACCAGTTAGAAGGACTTCCTTTACCCTGAGATCAAAGAGGGATTCACCCCTGTTTTCTTCCAGTGTTTGTGTGGTTTCAGAGTTCAGTCCATCTGTACCCCATGCACGAGCTTCCCACTGCGCTGGGCCTAGTCCTATTCCATTCCTGAGGTCTGTCTCTGCTGCCCCAGCACCACCCAGACCTGATTATGGGGAATTATGTTAACCACATTTTTCAGTGTTCTGGGTCCATCTTGTGTTATGACTCAGTCAGATGGCTATGTCGGTCAACTGGCTGTTTTTCTTTCAAGTCTCCACTTCCTGCTATGGGGGAGCTGCTCCCATTTCCTGGGGATCCTGGGGACGGGAGGGTGAGGCAGTGACAGTCCCAGCCCTTCTGCCCACTGGGCCTCCTCACCAAAGCCTGGGGTCCAGGCAGGGTCACGATTCCTGGCGCCCAGCCTCTCACAGTGCAGGAGGGGCAGGAAGCAACAGCCTGTGCTGTTTTGCCACCTGAAGTGACCACTGGCCAGACGGCCTCCTCCACGGTCTCTCCTTTTTCCCTCAAACAGCCCCAGTCTCTGCTGCTGGAGAGTCCTGGGTTTTTCCTGGAAAATCTCTGCGAAGTGGAGAGAACCATGTTCTAAATTGTGTGGTTTTAGATCTGGTGATGTGAAAATCATATTCAACCTAGTAACTCTTGGGCCTTTTTTTTTTTTTTTTTTTTTTTGCGGTACGCGGGCCTCTCACTGTTGTGGCCTCTCCCGCCGCGGAGCACAGGCTCCGGACGCGCAGGCTCAGTGGCCATGGCTCACGGGCCCAGCCGCTCCGTGGCATGTGGGATTTTCCCAGACCGGGGCACGAACCCGTGTCCCCTGCATCGGCAGGCGGACTCTCAGCCACTGCGCCACCAGGGAAGCCCAACTGATTTGTTTGAGATTGTTTTCCTTCCTAGTACTTGAGCTTGTTTGGACTTGAACTTAAGAATTTTAGTTCAATTCCTTTGAGGCTTATATTACTTCGGGAAAGGTTTAATTCTTGTACCGTAATTTCTCCTGGAATACTGGATATTGGGAAAAGATTTATACTCAAATTTGGGCTGTCACAGCGTCAGAGCCTCTATGCTGCCATTGACCCGAAAGTGTAATTTCTGCTGCACTGAACGGGGTTAAGGGTAACCTGGGTGGAAAGTAGGCACAATGCGAACTGGGGCCAGAATACAACGTGGAGTTAATCTGATATACAGACTGTTCGCGTCCATGTCGGGGTATAAAGGAGGCAAAAGCCCCCGGCCACCAGCAGCCCCAGGAGGGTACCCACAGGGCTGCTGTTTGCAGGGAGGCCTGGCCCCCGCCCTGAAGGATGAGGCTTCTGAGCGGGGAGGGGGCGGCAGCCTGGTGGTGGGCTTAGCCTCAGTTCTAATTGGTTAAGAGAACAAAGGCCAGGGCCTGGGGGGGGGCAGGGGGAGGGGTGGCTTGGGGGAAGGGGGCATTGCAGTAAAACCCAGGGTTGGAGGGTCCTTCTGTGAAGAATTGAAGGGTCTGAGATTTCACCCACCTTGCAAGCTGACAAGTGAACCCACCACAGTTTTAGAGTACATGGACCCTGGGTCAGAGAGAAAGGACACTTCCCTTCTCATAACAATTTCCAGGTGTCCCTCACAGGGGGTCTGGAGACCGGAGAGGGGGCCTGGGCAGCGGGAACCAGACACATCTACACCACACCGGCACCACCTCTGCCCCAAGGACGCCGCTCCCCTCACCAGCTAGCCCCTTGTCTAGGGAGTCAGGGTCCCCCTAATCCTCACTCCGCAGGCAAGTCTGCGGCTGGCCTGCGGGCTCGGGATCTAAGGTTCCGGGCAAGCTGGAGGGACTGCCGTCCCACCGGGGAGGTTGGGGCGGTCTCATCCCCAAGGCTCAGACCTGAGGGGAAATGTCAGGGCCCCAGCCGTGGCCGCTTTTCTAATCTGGGCTCTGTTCCAGCAGCGTCACAAGCTTCAGCAGAGGCGATGCCCCCTTTCCCCAACGCCCCCTTCCTCCGCAGGGTCTCCGCGCAGAGCGGAGCGCTCCCACAAACCCACCCACGTGTCTCTCTACTTTCACCATTTCTCGGACACAAAGCTCTGCCGACCGCAGGGCCCATCTGTCCCCAGTGCCCGCGCCCCTCCCGCTTCCGGCCGCAGCCCCTGCCTCCAGGCCTCCCGCGCTCCCCCGCCCCCGCGCGCCCCGTCACTTCGGGGAAATGGGAGGCTCGGAGGCTGCAACCAGGCCATCGCCCCGCACGCCCCGGGGTCCCCGCCCCAGTCCCTGCGCCCCGCGCCCCCACCCCCTCCCCCCCGCCCCGCTTGCCTCCGCCGCAGTCCCCGCCCCCGCGGCCAGGCCCCTCCCTCGGATTCTCCGCCTCTTACCGGGGCCTGCAGCGGTCGGGGGTCACGGGGCCCCCCCAGGGACCCTCTCGACAACCACAGTCCCGCCGGCGGCCCCCGGGGCGCACCAGGAAACGTGTCGGCCCCTCCGAAGACACCACCCGAGCCGTCCGGACGACTCTGGCCCGCTCGGCCGCTCGCCAGGCGCAGACCCTCACCTCCTACCCCGGCCCCACCGGCTCCCGGAGAGAGGCGCCCGGCGGCCCTGCGCCGAGCCCTCCGGCCGTGCGTGGGCCTGCGGCGCCACCTGGTGGCCGCGGGGACAGAACGCGGCTGCAGGGACAGCGAAGGGTAGGGGTGGGGGCGGCCGCCGGGAGAGGAGGCAGCGGGGACTCGCTGGACCCGGGTGCGGGGTCTTGTTTCAGCCCGCGGCTGCTGGCCCAGCGCAGATGGATTCCGACCGGCAGACACGGCCGGCGGAACGGTGGCTGGCCGAGCCCTGCTGCCGTGGGTCAGGGCCAGGGTCTGCGGGAGGGGACTGCTGATTTCCCCCAGGGAGCCGGCCAGGGAGGATGGACGCCCTCCCCCGCCAATGCGCTGGGGACCCACCGGGAGGAAGGACCAGGCCCTACCCTCATGAAGCTTAAAGCATATACATCAACTGTATCTCAGTTTGCCCCACTACTCCCACGCACCGCGCCGCTTGCGCTTGCGGGATCTTAGTTCCCAGACTGGGGCTTGAACCCCGGCGCTCCGCAGTGAAAGCGCGGAGTCCTAACCACTGGACCGCCAGGGGATTCCCTCTACCTCAATTTTTTTCATTAAAAAATACAAGTAAGCAGGATAATTTCAGGATTTGGTAAGGGCTAAGAAGCTCATAAAGCAGTGTGACGTACAAAATGCGATGAGACGCGAGGGAGTAAGGGCGAGGTCAGTGAGATACAAGGAGGAAATTCCCTAAGGGACAAGCCTAGGGGGACATTCTGGCCAGAGGAGACAGCCGTGCAAGGGCCCTGGGGCACAGAAGGGCTGTAGTCCCTCCAGTGACGCGAATCCAGAGAAGTGGTCAGACGCCAGATCTGGATGTGTGTCGGGGGGTGACTCAGGAGGACAGCCACGGGGCAGTGGCGAGGCCTGCGTTGTGCTGGTCCAGTGTTGGGTGAGTGGTCTGGCCTCCCATGCAGGGGCTAAGCAGCCCCTGCAGGGGAGGTGGTAGAACTGCAGGCTCATAGAGGATGCCAAGAACAAACCGCTCACCACTCCACAGGTGCTGACAGGAGCGGCAAGACTCGGGATCACAGCACACAGGCCTCACACGGCAGCATCAGGTCCCTGCCCTGTGTTCCAGGGGGATGTGATGGGCTGCATGCAAGGTGGGTCGTATCACAGTTGAGGGACTTGGGGCCCTGGGGCAAGCAGCAGACACAGAAGTCTCTCCTCACAGGAGTGGGCAGTCGATGGTGGGCCCCCTGGGTCCCCTTGACTTGCCTAGTGGCAGTCGTCATGGCGACAGAAAGCACTCGGCCTCAGACAGTCAGCCCTGCAATCCAGCCGTTCAGCAAGGACACACAGGGTGCATGGGGGCCCCCCGCCGATAGCTTCCCTGGAGACAATCCTACCCTCAGCCAAACTCAAATTGTCACAGGTCGGAGGGGCTGACAGGGGCTGGGCCACTCCTGCTCAGTGTGTCCCACACTTGCTCGATAGTCCACTTGCGGGGTGAGGCGACCCGCAGAACTGACCGCTGCCATGCTCCCGTGATGCTAACTCAGACCCTCACGAGTCCCAGGTGGGGTGCAGGTCGCATCTCCAATGACCCTTAGCTTCTTTTCTGAGGGCCTGACAGTGGTATCAACCTAAACATGGGAGGAGACGCTCCTCCCCACTCAGCCAAGGCAGGCTCAAGCTGGCCATCTGTTGCCATTGTGACCCACCCAGGTGCTGACTTGGGCTGGGCCGTCTCACCAGCCTGGTAGACGGGATTCTGACCATTGTCTCTGGGCATGAAGACAGGAGTCTTTCCCCCACCCAGGACAACCTGGGGGTCCAATGAGAGCACGCGGTTGGGGATGCGGGTTAAGTGGCAATAATCAGAGGTGATGATGGCTGGAAGGTAGCCCCATTCCCCCATGCAGAGGCATCTGAGGCCCACCATCCCCACATCCGAACAGGTGGCCCAGCTTGAATCTGGTTTGGATCTCCAGCACGTGGGTTTGCTTAAACATGGGAGCAGTGCCACTGAGCATTTGCCGCCTCAATTGCTGCATGTAGCTTAACCCAAGACCACTTGGGCATGAATCAAAAAATAAGTTCCAAGAGGAATTTTTAAAAAAGAATTTGAACTAAATTAAAATGAAAACACAGCTTACCAAAATTTTTGGGATGTAGTGAAAGCAGCACTTAGAAGGAAATCTATAGTATAAATGCATATATTAGAAAAAAAGACCTAAAATCAATAATGTAAAATTCTTATTTAGGAAACTAGAGAAAGAAAGGTAATATAAACCAAAAGAAAACAATATAAAAGAAATGATATAAACTAAAACAGAAATCAAGGAAATTGAAAATAGGAAATCAATTTTAAAAAAACGAAACAATGAACCAAAAGCTGGTTATCTGAGGGAAAAAAAGTAAATAAGATTGATAAACTTCTAGGAAGGTTAACCAGAAATAAAAAGAGAAAACAGAGATTACTACAATGAGAAATGAAAGAGTGAAAGAGGGGCCATCACTACAGTTTCCACAGACATTAAGGGTTTAATAAAGGAATACTATGAACAACTTTATGCCCACAAATTTGATAACGCAGATGAAATGGACAAATTCCTTGCAAGACACAGACTACCAAAACTCACACAAGGAGAAATAAACTAAATAGGTCTGTATCTATTAAAGAAATTGAATCAACAATTAATAATCTTCCAAACAAGAAAGCCCTAGGCCCAGATGGTTCCACTGGTGAATTGTACCAAACATTTAAGGAAGAAATGATACCAATTCTCTGTAATCTTTTCCAGAAAATAGAAAGAGAGAGAATGCTTCCTAACTCATTCTGAGGCCAGCATTAACCTAATAAAACCAAAAGCAGATAAAGACATAAGAAGAAAGGAAAACTATAGATCCATATCTCTCATGAATAGAACTGCAAAAATTCTCAACAAACTATTAGCAAATTAAATCCAACAATTAATTATACACCACAAAACAATTACATACTACTACCAAGTGGGATTTATTCCAGGTGTGCAAAGCTGATTCAATATTTTTAAAATCAATTAATGTAACCTATCACATCTACAGGCTAAGAAAGAAAAATAATATGATCTTATCAATTGATGCAGAAAAGAGTTTGACAAAACCCAACACCAATTCATAATTAAAATTCTCGGGACTTCCGTGGTGGCGCAGTGGTTAAGAATCTGCCTGCCAATGCAGGGGACACGGGTTCAAGCCCTGGTCCAGGAAGATCCCACATGCAGCAGAGCAACTAAGAAGCCCGCGTGCCACAACTACTGAGCCCATGTGCCACAACTTCTGAAGCCCACGTGCCTAGAGCCCGTGCTCCGCAACAAGAGAACCCCCTGCTCGCCACAACCAGAGAAAACCCATGCGCAGCAACGAAGACCCAACGCAGCTATAAATAAATAAATAAATAATAAAATTTTTAAATTAATTAATTAATTAAAAAAAATTCTCAACAAAATGGGAATGGAGGGGAATTTCCTCAACTTGATCAAGATCATCTACCAAAAAGTGCACCACTGACATCATACTTAGTTGTGAGAAACCAGATGTTTTCCCCTTAAGATCAGGCACAGGCAAGGATGTCCCCTCTCATTACTCCCATTCAACATCATACTAGAAATCCAGGATAATGAAATAAGACAAGAAATAAAATATACACAGATAGGGCAAGAAGAAA
>NW_006792775.1:176913-180609 GCF_000442215.2 Lipotes vexillifer
AAAGAAGAAATAAAACTATCTTTGTTCACAGATGACAAGAGTGTCTATGTAGGAAAACCAAAGAATTAACAAAACAAAAAATAAAAAAACACCTGGAATGCATAAGCGATTATTACAGGGTTATTAATGTACAAAAGTACATGGCTTTCCTATATACTAGCAATGAACAATGGAAATTTTTTTTAACATTTTTATTGGAGTATAATTGCTTTACAATGGTGTGTTAGTTTCTGCTTTCTAACAAAGTGAATCAGTTATACATATACATATGTTCCCATATGTCTTCCCTCTTGTGTCTCCCTCCCTCCCACCCTCCCTATCCCACCCCTCTAGCTGGTCACAAAACACCGAGCTGATCTCCCTGTGCTATGCGGCTGCTTCCCACTAGCTATCTATTTTACATTGAACAATGGAAATTTGATATTCAAAGCACAGTACCATTTACAATAGCACCCTAGAAAAATTAAATACTTAGGTATAAATCTAAAAGAAAAAAATATGTACAGGATCCACATAAGGAAAACTACAAAACTTTGATGAATGAAATCAAAGATCTAAATAAGGGGAGAGATATTCCATGTTCACTGATAGGAACTCAATATTGTTAAGATGTCATTTCTTCCCAACTTGACCTATAGATTCAATGCAATCCCAGTCAAAATCCCAGCAAGTTATTTTGTTGATATTGACAAACTGATTCTAAAGATTATAGGAAAAGGCAAAAATCCAGAATAGCCAACATCATACTGAAAGGAATGACAAAGTTGGAGGACTGATACTATGTGACGACTTATAAAGCTACAGTAATTAAGACAGCCTGGTTTTGGCAAAAGACAAGATAAATAGATCAATGGAACAGAATAGAGAGTCCAGAAATAGATCCATACAAATATAGTCAACAGATCTTCGATAAATGAGCAAAGGCAATACAATGGAGAAAGATAGTCTTCTCAACAAACTTCCTGGAACAAGTGGACATCTATAGGCAAAAAAATGACTCTAGACACAGATCTTATACTTTTCACAAGAATTAACTAAAAATTTATCATAGACCAAAACTATAAATCTAGAAGATAACATAAGAGAAAATCTAGGTGAGCTTGGATTTGGTGATGATTTTTTAGCTACAACAACATAAGCACAGCCCCTGAAAGAAAAAAATTGATTAGTTGGACTTTATTAAAATTTTTAAATTCTGCTCTGCTAAATATACTGTAAAGATAATGAAAAGACAAGCCATAGATTAGGAGAAAATATTTCCAAAATATATATTCAGTATAGGATTGTGTCCAAAATAAACAAGGAACTCTTAAAACTCAGTGATAAGAAAACAAATAACCCCAGGAAGGAATGCAGACTGTGACAGGAGAATGTACCTGCCTTATTTACAGTGTGTGAAGCCCCCTCACGGAGGGGCCAGATGAAAGGTGCTGACCTGAGTCACTCTGGAAACGAGTGGGGTCTGGAGGCCTGAAGGCAAGGGACGTGCACACAGCACTGGGCTCTAGTGGTGAAGTTGTCTCCCGTGGGGCCTCTGGGTCAACAGCCGTGTCCCTGCTGTACACGTGCGCTGGGACTGGACAGGAAAGCGCACGGATGCTGGGGGCCGGGAGTCTCACCCCGGAGGAGTGGGAGGTTACAGGCGACCAAGGGGAGAATGATCCGTGGATAACAGATGCTGGTTGGAGACGTCAGTGAGAACTCAACGTTCGTTTAATGTAGAGACAGGTGGTTACACACAGGAATATTTGTAACATGCGTGTGTATGCAAGGTTGGCACGCAGATATATTTCTTTGCTTTGTCTGCTGAGAGGGCACAAAGAAACAAGACCGCAGCAGCAATGAACACATCTATCTCCCAGATCTGGGTTTCTAAGACCATTCTCTAACAAAAGGAAGGAGCCAGAATTCCTTGAAGAAATGGCTGACCCTTGGGCTGGAACTAGAAATATACAGGATGAGCCTGGAGCATCTTGTAGCCGGAAGGTAAGGAGGTGCTCAAAAAAACAAAACAAAAAACACAAAGATGGGGTGAGTCAAAGGGACACAGGAGCCACTGACAGAGTTCCCAGCAGCCAAAGCTGGAACAATTTGAGAAACAAAATCAACAAAGTAATATTGTACCATAACCCAAAGCACAAAATACGCGTCTATGTGATCACACTGACATACGTGATTGAACAAATCAATAAATGGAGGAGGAATCCCATGCTGAGGGTTCCAGGTGAATTCTGCGAACACCCCACCCCACAGCGGGGAGAGCTGGTCTCCCCCCACCCTTAAGTGCAGGCTGTGCATGGGGACCTCCGCCCCAAAAGCACAGGATGGAAGGGGGAGGGGAGTAATTCTACAGCAGAGAAGCCTGACAAGCACACCTCGGCCAGGTGATCACAGCCAGCGTCAACAGCCATAAATTACGTTGATAGTATGTACCCTGGACACGGTGTGATGAAAAGGGGCTTTTACCTCTATTGTCTTCATCCTTCAAACCCATGCAGTAAGTCTGCTCCATACGAAAGAGTCCCGTTCTGAGAGCGCATTCGTAAGTCCAATTTGTTCGTAAACAAACGTTTGTTTCCTCGCGGCCCTGGAGTCTGGAAGTTGGAGATCAGGGAGCCAGTGTGGCCAGCTTCTGGTGAGACCCTCTTCCTGGCTGCAGGTGGCTGCCACCTCCGTGTGCACACAGGCTTTCCTTGGGGTGTGCGTGGAGAGAGCACGAGGTCTCCGGTGTCTCCCTGTAAGGGCATTAACCCCATCAGACCAGGGCCCCACCCTCATGGCCTCATCGAACCCTAATTACCTCCCCAAAGCCCATCTCCAAACGCCATCACATTGGGGGTTAGGGTTTCAGCATGTGAATTTGGGGAGGGGGGGACACAAACATTCAGTCCATGACAAGAAGCCTGACTTAAATCACCATGACAGAAAGCCACAGACCCCCGACCAATTTCCCGGGCTGAGCTGGTCCACAGACCCAAAGCCTCCTTGGATGAGGGTGAGGCCCGTGCCCTTGAGGAAGGACCTTGTCACGCGACCAAAAAGGTACTGCGAATCTTCCTCTGCGCCTTCCCCTGAGGCCCCTCAGGGACACTTACCAGGTGTCTGAGGATGGGGAAGCAAAAACCCAGGCTTCTCAGGGTACCCAAAGCACCCCTGTGACCACCAGCGAGAGCAGCGGCTTACGGCGCTCAGGTGATCCAGTGTTTGGGTCATGTTTATCTAACGGTGGGTCCAGTGGGCCCCTGGACCCATGTGTGGTCACCCCCCGTTCCAGAATGTAGTCATCTGAGTGGGTACACTCAGCAGCTGGCAGAACCCATGCTGGTTTCCCATCCCGCCGAGGGAGGGCTATTACGTGGGGAAGGCCGAGGGGAAGCCACCAGGACCTCCTGGTCCAAGGAAGATAGTGAAGCAAAGCAGTGAGGCCTCCCTGACGGGAGTGCAGAGGCCGGTGCCACGGCAAGGACCTAGGGCCCAGGAGTGGGACTCCCAGCACAGCCCTCTCCTACTGGGCCTGTGCCGTAGATGGGGTCCTGCAGAACGACAGATAATGACCGCAAAGCTAGTCAGGTGGCAACTCCAACCGCAGCCGCTGTTCCTGACGTGCTTTCGTTTCTGAAGCAAAGCCCCGCTGGTTCCTAGCCGGGAGCCCAGCCATTGAGCGATGGGTCTTTCCATCCCGGCTAGTAGAGACCG
>NW_006792775.1:180786-191118 GCF_000442215.2 Lipotes vexillifer
GAAGAGCTTGCTTTCAAGAGGCAGCAACACCCCTCCACAGCCCTCCCTCAGAGACAGAGCAACCCCATGTCACACCAAGTCCCTGGGGACCTGGCCCACTGGTCCCTCCCACAGCTGCCACACTGGTCCTTCCATGGGTGATGCCATGTTGTTCGAACTCGATGAGCAGAACATAGCAACTACCCTCAGTAGGACAAACATACACCAGTGTGGAAGGTAAACTCCACAAAAAGTTCAGGCCATATCTGAAATGCCTAGGGGTCCAGCAGGCCAGTACACATCTAGACATCCCTTCCCAAGTCACAGGCAAGTGGCTGCATCCAGTCCCTTCGACCAGGAAGAAAGAGGCCTGATGCCTGACGTGTCTTGCTCCTGGGAGGCGACTTTCACCCCTTGTGGCTGTACCACTCCGACCCTGGAGCTGAGAGGCTCAGAGAAGAGGCAGTCCGGCAGCAGGTCACCCTGCCATAGGGGCCGCACCACCCAGCAGAGCCCGCGGTGCCCGAGTGCGGCCCCGCGGTGTCACAAAGCTCTGCCACGTTCTGAAGATAACCGCCTGGGTACCGAGCGCTCGGCCATGAGCCACGGTTATTATACCACCTGAGCTGCCGTCATGGGCGGGTGTGTGACCCCCGAGCCGAACGGCCGGGCGCACAGCGGTGCCCTGTCAGTGGAAGTGACGTGTATGTGATTGCTCTCAAGCAGGTCCGAAGGCCCAAGGAAGTCACATGAGAGTCACGAATGAGCATGACCAGGTAGCCGTCGCATCGCCTCAACCCTCTCAAGCTGCAGCAAGGCTTCGTGGGGCTTCCCGATGACCAGGTGCCTGAGAAGGAAGGAACTCAGGCCTGGTTACGGACGGGGCTGCGGGCCTTGCCCAGACGTGGACGGTCAGGGGGTTGCAAGACAGAGATGAGGGTGAGCCCTCAGAGAGGGACAAGCAGTGCCCTGGCTGTTCATGCCGCCTTGCAGGACGAGGTAAGAGGTGGAGACCTACCCTGGGGACGGGCAGTGACTAGCTCTCCAGCTGGCTGGATGTTCGGACACTAGGAAGGGACGTGATTGGAAAACTGGTGACAAGGACATCTGGGGAAAGGTACGCAGACGGACTTCTCTGGGTGTGAACAAAGTATAAAGAATTTGTGTCGCACGAGAGCTCCCTCAGCCGAGGAGGGCCTTACCATCAGGAGGACAAGGTGGCCCATTCTGAGGGCACGTCAGCCTCCTTCCCCGGCACCTCTCACCCTTGGCCAGACGATTTATGAGCCAAGTGGCCGAGGCGGGGGAAGGGAGGCTCTGCACAGCGTCACAACTTGGACCTCCACCCACCAGGGCTTATCCGGCTGCTGTCACTGCCGAGAGCCCAACTGCCAAAAGCAGAGACCAGCACTAGCCCCTCTTCCATCCCAGGGGCAGTGGCTTGGGGGCAGCGCCTCGTTCGTCCGAGAATAGACACTTCCTCGGGGTATGGATATACCTTCCCTGCCTGCAGTGCTTCTGCCAGAACCGCTCCCCGTGGGCTTGCAGAAAGCTGCATCCGCCTACGCCATCGTCCACGTGGCATGACTCCCGACCAGCCACTCACCTCGCAGCAAGTGAACTGCATCAGTGGGCCCATGCTCATGGAGTCCACCGGTCCTGCATGTTCCCATCTCCCCGAAGCAGCCAGCCTGGTAGAACGGTGGACAGAGGGTGGAATGGCCTTTGTGAGACTTGACTATGGAGGTGGGTTAATGCTCTCAATCAGCAACCTACGGGGTCTCGCACAGCCAAGGTCCACGGGACCAGCTCTCAAGAGGTAGGAATGGCAGTGTCCTACTAACCCAAAGGGTCCACCAGTGAAATGTTTGCTTCCCATCCCTGCAACTCCGGGCTCTGCTTGTCCAGTGGTCTCAGATTCCAAGGGAGGGGTGTGTTACGGTGACTAGCTATCCTGGTTTGCCAGGACTTTCCTAGGTTTAAAACTGAAAGTCCCACATCCTAGAATCCCCTCAGTCCCGGGCGAGCCCTAGAGCGCATCCACCAGGGGGCATGTCAGACTGCAGCTGACAGCCACCTGGCCACTGGGGGCTCTTCACATCAGGGAATCGACAGAAGCTCACTGCGCTAGGCCGGCGGGGATGACGGTCATAGAGGGGGGCGGAGCTTTCATGACAGAGCTGGGTAAGCAGGCGATGTCTGGAAGGCAGGAGACACTCCAGGGTGTCTCGGAGTGCCCCTTGGTCCTGGAGTAAACACCAACAGAAAACTAGAACCACCCAAAACAGGCATAGACCCTTGGGGTCACTCCATCAGACAAAGAGCCATGAGCAGCTGAGGTGGTGGCTGGGGACACAGGGACGTGGAGTGCGCAGGGGACGCAGGCGCCGGCTACCGCCACGTGGCTGCCGAAGTAACGAGAACCTCATCCTTACCTTCACGCGAGGTACACCTGTCTGAGCTCCACCCGCCCTCCTTCCTCCCTGCTCCTCTCCCACCCCTTCTGTCTAACGTATGTTAACAATAGTTGACCTCACATCCCAGTGTTCGTTATTAATGCTCACACACTCTCTCTGAGTGTTCAAGTGTTCAACATTCTTAAAGAGAACATATTATTCAGTTAGAGTCAGTACCACCCAAAGATGGATAAAGTGATGTGAAACGTCCATCAGTCTCTTCTGGAGAGATTAGCCTCTTTTTAGCCAGGATACTTGCATCATATTAAGCAGAAGCATGATTTTGCCTTTGTTTTTATTTGGAAGTTAAGAATGGTTTAAAGGAGAAGTGTGTGGGGCTTCCCTGGTGGCGCAGTGGTTAAGAATCCACCTGTCAACGCAGGGAACATGGGTTTGATCCCTGGTCCGGGAAGATCCCACATGCCGCAGAACAACTAAGCCTGCGCGCCACAGCTACTGAGCTCACATGCCGCAACTACTGAAGCCCACGTGCTCTAGGGCCCACGTGCCACAACTAATGAGCCCACATGCTGCAACTACTGAAGCCCGCGTGCCTAGAGCCCATGCTCCACAACAAGAGAAGCCACCGCGATGAGAAGCCCGCGCAACGCAACGAAGAGTAGCGCCTGCTTGCCGCAACAAGAGAAAGTCCCTGCACAGCAACAAAGACCCAAAGCAGCCAAAAAAAAAAGAAAAATAGTAGAAGTGTGTGTGTATGCCGAGTTGCCAAGGAGCCTCTCTGCTAGGGATTCTGTTGTTAAGCTGGGAATATGTTTCCCAAGATCCCCTTCCCTGTATGGTTTGGGTCAGAGTTGGGCAAAAGAGGAACTTGTGTGAAGTTGGAGACACAGCAGTGGGTGGTGGCTGCTACTCTTTGAAAAGGCTGTCGTGGCCACACGTGGTCGCCGACGGAGCAGCCGCATCCAGCAGAGGCGACCTGCCTCTCACTCACTCTCTGCCCCCTGCCCTTCATCCACCTGCCGGCCTGCAGGCCGAAAGAGAACTTCTGGAGCCTCCCAGGCAGCAGTGTCCCTGACACTTTCCTCCTGGCACACACTTTCCTTTTTTTTTAATGTTCAAGTAGCTTTCTCCTTTTTTTTCGCATTTTTAGAGACAATCTACATATTTATTTATTTACTTATTTTGGCCGCGCTGCTGCGGCATGTGGGATCTTAGTTCCCTGACCAGGGATTGAACCTGCATCCCCTGCATTGGAAGCGCAGAGCCTTAACCACTGCACCGCCAGGGAAGTCCCTGGCACCCACTTTCTGATGCTTGCTTTCTAAAGATTTCGTTTATGTTTCAGATCAGATGTCACTTCCCAAAACAGTGAACCTCTAGTGATCACTCTAGCAGAATAAACCCTCCCCCTGGACTTCCCTGGTGGTGCAGTGGCTAAGAATCAATGCAGGGGACACGGGTTTGATCCCTGGTCTGGGAAGATCCCACATGCCACAGAGCAACTAATCCCAAGTGCCACAACTACTGAGCCTGCGCTCTAGAGCCCGCAAGCCACAACTACTGAAGCCCATGTGCCTAGAGCCTGTGCTCCGCAACAAGAGAGGCCACCGCAATGAGAAGCCCGCACACCGCAATGAAGAGTAGCCCCCGCTCGCTGCAACTAGAGAAAACCCGCATGCAGCAACGAAGACCCAACGCAGCCAAAATAAATTAATTAAATAAAATTAAAATAAACAACCCAACATTTGAAAAAAAAAAAAAGAGGAAGAAGAAACCCTCCCCCTCATCTCTCTAGGCCGTCGTCACGCTTTATTGTCTTCCCAGCACTTATCACCATTGGAAACTATGGCTTGTTCACATGTGCCTTTGCCTAGGAAAATAGAAACTCCATGAAAGGAGGGACCGTATCTGCCTTGTTAGTTACTGTGCCCCTTCAGTCTCTGGCTCACAAGGACCCCAGGTATCTATTGGCTGAATGGGCACATGGTGGAGGATCAGGGGGCAGAGGGAAAGCAGTGCACACACGGCAACATGGAGATATACATTGTATATATGAGGTCTGGAGAGACACAATGAGATTTACAGCACAAAACTATTGATATAATGTTTAAAATACACACGATGTGATGTATATCTTAATGAATGTGCAGATAACATGGACATGGAAGGTGGATTGGAGGAGGGGAAAGAACAAGAATGGGGTGGGGGAAGGTTTGAAGAGATGTAGGTGTTGCTCCAGGACAGATGACAGATCGACAGAATGGTGGAAAGTGGCCAACTTGATTCTATGCCCCGAGGTCAAAATAAAAGGGAAAAAAGGATACTGTGGCAGTGTTAAGACTGCAACTTCCTGGATGATCTTGCCAAGATGAGGTGGGGTCCACGACCCCTCCTCTCAAGGCTGGGTGGCCTATGACAGCGTGTGGCAGAATTGGCATGCCGTGACTCTCCAGGGGTTTTGCCCTGTTTGCTGGAGCCCAGAGGCCACTGCCCTGGAGGGGCCGTACCCTGGTGCTCTGGTTAATCATCCTGGCCAAGCCCAACCATCCCTGCCAAGGCCCTGACACGAGGGTGCAGAAGTCTCCAGATGAGTCCAGCCCGGCCACCGGAGTCGCCGCCCCCAGCTGGTCACATCTTCCCACCTGAGGCCCAAGACATCCTGGGGCAGAGGAGAGCTGTCCTGCGGGGCCCCGTCGAAAGTCCCGAACCACAGACTCCAGGAGCTTAACTAACAGTTGCTTTACAACCCTGATGCTGGGTGGCTCATTACACAATAACGGAAAACTTTAACAGATGGAGGAAGGGACAGAGAGAGGAGTCAGCCGGGCAGCTGGGCAGAGGGAGGGCTGGAGGAGACGACAGGGCAGGCAGAGGTGGCGGTGGCCCAGGCAGGAGTGGGAACCAAGTGGGCAAAGTTCAGCATCGGCCCACACTCCACTCCCACCTCCAGCTCAGCAAGAGCCACACCTCGGACCCCAGGCTCAGGTCAGAAATGGGAGGGCTAGGTTCCCTTCTGCCCGCTTCCAGACAGCCGGGGCACCTCCTCTCCATCTTCACCCTGCCCTCAGTGGAGGCCGCCAGCTCGCCGCTCTGCTGCCGCTGTCCGCCTGGCAGCCAGCTCAGACCCTGGCCCTCCACGCTAAGTCCTCTGGTGGCTGCGCATGCCCCTCAGGGTGAAGCCAGGTGCTTTTGAGACCCTCCTCAGTCTTGCCTGCATGGAGCCTGTGCACCCACGCGCCCCGGCCCCCCGACCCACCATCATCACCTACCCCGCTGTGTCTCTCCCCCAAACTTCCTTTCTCTTCTTCCCACGTTGTCTGAGCCCCATTCCTCCTGGCCGCATTGCTAGCAGGAGGCTTACTCCAACTGCAAGCCCAGGCTGCCCGCATCCTTCCCCTCACGTTCCCCAAGCTCCTAGTGTCTCCCTATCACGCGTCCCTACACCCTTGCTCTCCGTGCCCCCACTGTTCCCCGACCCATAGCCTGCTCCTCCCGCGGCCTCCATCACTACACCCCGTAACCCCGGGTCCCTATGTCCCCCGGTCCTATGCACCGCTCCTTGTCTCTTGTATTCTCTGCCCCTTGACCCCTGTCCCCGGTCCTTCACACCTCCTCATACACCGCATCCCGGGCCCTCCGCACCCCCAGGACCCCGCGTCCCCGCGCTGCGCGGGCCGGCGCGCCCAGGTGGATGCGCGCGCGTTGCGTGGAGACCAGCGGCGGGCACACCCTAACACGCCGGCCCCGCCCCCCGCGCCGTGGATTGGCTCCCCGCAGGCTTGCCGGGCCCGGATTGGCTCGCGCGGCGCGGCGGCCGGACCCGTTTCACGGTGGGTAGCACCGCAGCGTGGATGCTGCTCCGTCCCGCCGAGGCCCCCAGGAGCTTGGAGCCCGAGCGGCCGGGCGGGGCCGGGCGGGGACACCGCCGGCAGCCGCTCCGCCGCCCACCCCGTGCCCTCGGCCAAGGGCAGCCCGGGGCCGCGGCCGCACCCTGGGGCCGCGGGCGGCGGACAAAGGGCCATGCAGGGCCGGGGGACGCGGCGCGGGGCGCGCTGGAGCGGGGGGCCGCGGCGGCGCCGCTGAGCGCGGCCCGGGGCGGAGACGGCCGCGATGCCGTGGTTCCCGGTGAAGAAGATCCGCAAGCAGATCAAGCTGCTGCTTTTGCTGCTGCTGCTCACCTGCGCCGCGTGGCTCACGTACGTGCACCTGAGCCTGGTGCGCCAGGGCCGCGCGCTGCGCCAGCGGCTGGGCTACGGGCGAGGTACGGGAGGGGGCGCGCGCCCTGGGGGCGGGGGGCGGTGAGGGTCGCGAGCAGCGCGGGTCCCGGGCCCTCTCATCGCGCCCAGGCCTCGGCGTGGGTTAGACCCGCCCCGAGACCCCGTCCGCCCTTCCCAGCTCGGCGACATTGGGGCAGGGGGCGCGGTTCGGCTCAGCCCGGCCAGAACGCCGATGACGTCAGCAGTGACGTGCGCGACCCTCTTGGGGAGCGTCCCCGAACCCCGGCGGACGCCGGGGTCTGTCCTGAAGCGGGTAGTGAGTGATGGGGTTAACGGTGGGCTCCTGGGGAGATCTCTGCTACCGGCCCTAAATGCTGGGATTTCCGAGAGGCCAAGTCTGGCTGCGCCTCCGACACGTGCCTGCTTAGCAGAGCCTCGGTTTTCGCATCTGCTGGGGAGGGGCAGAGACCCAACCTCAGGACGGAGAGAGAGGGGGATGGCGGGAGGGAGCTGACCCTTGCAGTTGGAACGCTTCCTGAAGGAGGTGCCCTAGGTAAACCTGTGATCAGGGACTGACACGCTTGTGTGTTGAGGCGGGGTGAGGCATGGGGATAGGGATCCAGCCTGGGGAGCTCCGAACTGCCTGGAGTGAACTCTCCCAGTCTTCTCGAGCTCACGCTCCAGTGGGGACAGACAGTGAACCCACAAATCAGGTCCTGGTGAGCGATGTGGGGAAGAGTTGGGGAGGAGTCCTGCTACTTTAGCTAGCGGGATCCCAGAGGGCCTCTTGGAGGTGGTGACTTTTGACACACACTTGGAAGAGGAGGAGCAGAGTGCGGGGGTGGGGGGGCCGGAGGGGCGGTGATGAGAGAGAGAAGGAAGCACCTCAGGGCAGGGACGGTACCAGCCAAGCTGTTCCTGGCCCTTCTCAAGGAAGCGAGGTGTCCTTAGGATGGGTGGTGAGAATCTTGCTTCCCAAAAACTCAGAACCATGACCCTGACCCATGAAGTCCTGGGCCACTCCACCAAGGGGTCCAGAGTTCCCTGTTCAGTCCCACAGCTGGCACCACAGACACCCCAGGCCAGGGGTCAGAGGCTTGCCCCACCCCACCCCCAGAGTCCACGCATCTCACAGCTTCCACACCCTCTAGGGGCCCCCAGCACTGTTCAGTCCCTCATAGAGGCCCCCCAGCTACCATCAAATAAGGCAGGACCCTGGAGCGTGACCCAGTGACACAGACATGACCAGCCTCCTGCTCAGCTGCCTTGTGGTTTTCTGAGCAACCACAGTCCTCCCTAGCCTGACTTCCTGGGCAGCTGGGGAGCCTAACTCGGCAACCGCGAGGGGGCGGTGTGGGAACCCCACTTCTGAGGCCTCCTCTGCTCTCAGCTGGACCAGCGAGGAAGCTGTCCTTGCTGCTCCTGGGTGGGCAGGAGCTGTTCAAGGTTATGGAAAATCAAACCCTCAAGCAGCTCCTGCCAGGAGCAGACCCAGCCGGGGCTCTCGCCCCCAGGGCTGCAGCCCTGCCTCCTGTCCCGCTACCTGGGCTCCCACCAGGGCAGGGCTTGTGGGAAGCTGAGCAGCTGGACATGTCTGAGGCCTTTCTGACTGTCCTGTCGGGACTGTGTTCACTCCCACCAGAAAGGCTACCTTCCCGGGGTCCAGCAGCCTGTGCAGGCAGAGGTGCTGGCAGCCAGGAGGCAGGAGGCCCGTGTGGATCTTGCTGTGCTGGGGCTCAGCCCCTGCAGGACAGTGATGGCATCCTGGCCTGGGGCCCCACTGTGGAAGGTTCCCAGTACCCACAGAGTTACCTCTGTGGGCAGGGAGCATCAGGGTCAGGCTGTGGGGATTTGGCCGGGTGCCTCTTAGAGGCTCACCTCCCAGCTGGACAGATGACAGTGACTGGGGGGGGAGAAGCAAGTGGGCAGGCACCACCGGAGTCTCACAGGCACAAGACCACAGGCAGCCCCCTCCCCCAGAGAAAGGGCCCAAGCCAACTGTGTCAGTCCGAGGATCTAGCTCCTGGGGTCTGGATCGAGGGACGGGCATAGACTTTGAAGCCCAGGCTTGGCCCTGGAGGAGAGGGGTTCCTGGACTGGGGGTCCCTGGATGGGAGCACCAGGGGAGGCAGACGTGGCTCACAGTGAAGCCTCGCCTTCGGAGGCTCAGATCCCAGAGTATGGAACCCCAGGCCCACAGCATAGGGAGGAGGTCTGGGAAGCTGAGGGAGGCAGGGGCGTGGAGGTGGTCTGCCCCAGGCGTGGGGAGTTAGAGGGGTGCCAAGCTCTAGAGATGTCCACAGAAGGGATCCCCAGGGGGCAGTCTCCCTTCGGGGCCGCCTTGGCCCCATGTCCTCTGGAAGCTGGACCAGAGTGCCAATCCCTCCTCTGCCCAGGTGGGTACCAGGGCTCCTTTGGTCCTGAGCCCTGGCCTCAGGGGCAGCAGGTGGCACATGTGCCATGGGCTGGGGCTGGCATAGTCTCAAGACCACAGTGCCAACTCACCTGACGACAAACTCCAGCACTAATCCTTGGCTCTCAGTTCTGGTAAAGGAGTCAGACACCAAACACTCCAGCACACAGGAAAAGTGCTGAGGGCACAGAGCAATCCTGGGGGCCTTCCTGGAGGCAGAGTCACTGATGACAACAGCCCCACGGGTGTGTGTGCATGCATATGTGCTAGCATGTGCACACACATAACTGCTCCCTCATGCCAGTGGGGGCTGCGAAAAGCCAGGTGGGGGACTCAGGCAGGGGCTGTCCCCACGGAGGTGGGATGTGGGAGAAGGGCCCAGCCGAGAGCACTTCCAGCTGTAGGGTGGGGCATCGGGTAGCATGAAGGGGCAGATGTGGGGAGGGAGGGCTTCAGTGGAGACACCACAGGCCATCCTGCCTCCAGCTGACCCCAGCAGCAGGGGCTGTGGCCTTGGAGAGCCTGGACCCCAGCCCCGCCTCATGTGCCGCCCACAGATGGTGAGAAGCTGAGCGGTGTGACAGATGGCCGGGGCATCCGGGCTGCACTGTCCACACAGAGGGCAGAGGACTCCAGCGAGAGCCATGAGGAGGAGCGGGTGGTGAGCGGGGCTGCGGGGAAGAACACCACAGCACACACGAGACCCAAGGCCACTCCTGTGCCGGTGGCCTCAGGACCTGTAGGCCGTGTGCACAGAGGACACAGCGGCACACTGCTCCACCACGGAGCGTGGCCCCAGCCTGGGTGGACGCATCTGGTGCACGTGGGGTGGCCAAGGGTCTGCTCGGGTGGGTGTGCATGGCCGGGGCGTGCTGGAGTCAGGGCTTCGTGGCTGCACGTGTAAGGGACCTCTGTGAAGTGAACCGCGTGTGTGGCAGGCTGTGTCACGTGCTGTCTGAGCCCGGTGTGCGCGTGTGGTTGTGGGGCTGCTTCCTCCCTCACATTTCTCAGATTTGACCCTGGTGCCCTTTCTCTCCCGTAGCCCGAAGGTCGGGACCCAGACGCGCTGTTTCCCGGGGGGCCTGGAAGGCCACTGCCGCTCAACCTCACCCGTCAGGCGCCCTCGTGGCGGGAGGAGGTGAGCTCTGCTCAGCGGCTCGGCCTTGGGGAGGGCCGGGGGCAGCTGTGCAGAAGGTAAGCCCTCCTCCCACCCCCAGTACAAGGGGCAGGTGAACCTGCACGTGTTCGAGGACTGGTGCGGGGGCGCCGTGGGCCATCTGAGGAGGAACTTGCACTTCCCGCTCTT
>NW_006792775.1:191759-194704 GCF_000442215.2 Lipotes vexillifer
CCTCATGTGAGTGCTGGGGTGGGGGGCGGCCGGCCCGCAGGTGGGCGGGGGCCTTGACGTCAGAGGCCGCTGCCCCCCCAGACTCGCACCACCGTGAAGAAGCTGGCTGTGTCCCCCAAGTGGAAGAACTACGGCCTCCGGATTTTCGGCTTCATCCACCCGGCGAGAGATGGTGCGGGGACGGGGGTGTGGGGGGGACAGGGTGTCACGAAGCCCCCACCGAGCCCTGAGCCCTGTCCTGTGGCCTAGGAGATGTCCAGTTCTCCGTGGCTTCGGATGACAACTCTGAGCTCTGGCTGAGCCCAACTGAGAGCCCGGCGGGCGCCCAGCTAGTGGCCTTTGTGGGCAAGGTACCCCCACGCACAGCCCAGCCCCTCCATCCACACCCCTTGTCTTCGTGGGCCTCCTGTGGCTTGGTCACCTGTCCCCTCCAGCTTCTCAGGAGTGGGGACTGGATGGGGCTGGTGCCCCAAGGAGAGGGTGAGCCCCCTGCCCCTTCTCTGTTACCCTCCAGACTGGTTCAGAGTGGACGGCACCCGGAGAATTCACCAAGTTCAGCTCCCAGGTGTCCAAGCCTAGGCGGTGAGTGACTGTGGGAGTGTGTGCCCATGTGTGTGTCTGTGTGTGAGGACTGGGTGACACGTGCATGCATGAAGCCGCTGCTGCTATGCTGCCCCCTCAAGCCCCACCTCCTGTAGGCTCCCCATCTGTTTTGGTCTTCTGGGGCATGGCGGGCCCGCCCCCTCACTCCTCCCGTCCCCAGGCTCATGGCCTCCCGGAGGTACTACTTTGAGCTACTGCACAAGCAGGACGACCGCGGCTCGGACCACGTGGAAGTGGGCGTGAGTGCGGCTGCCCTCTGAGGGCTTCTGGAGACCCCACCTCCCCTGCCCTGCCCACCTCTTTCCGGCCACTCCCTGCAGGACAACGGTGTGGGCCCCGCCCCCCAGAGAAGCTTCCCATCTGGCTGACAGAGCAGATGCTCAGGGACGGGGCTTGTGCTCATAGAGGAAGTGACCCTTGAGCAGATTCTTGAGAGATGAGAGACATTCACAGGGACGCCAGTGGGGAGAGAATCTGGGGTGCAAAGATGAATTCCTGGTCTCGAGAGCAGCGGAGGGATGGAGCCACCTGGAGTCTTCTGAAACTCCAAGCAGTCTGGTGGCCAGATCAGCAGGGCTTCCTCCTGAGGATGAGGCAACTGGATCTGCATTTCAGGGAAAACCCTCTGGCCACTGCCTGTTGGGAGGGATTTTCGTGGGTGGCCATCCATCGGTCCCTGAACCAGGGAGGTGGGAATAGAAGTGGAAGGTCCGGGGGAGGGTGGGGGTGGGGCGGAGGGAGATGCCCAGCGACTGAGAGCCTGAGCCTGGCTGGGTGTGGGGTGATGACCAGGGTGGGCTAGGGGGTGCTGGGAGGTTGCAGGTGTCTGGTTAGTGTGTGGTGGGCATCACCCCAGCTCAGCTCAGCAGAGGGTCCAGACTGCAGAGGCAGATTTGGGGTGATTTTGTGGAAGCCGGGGGAGTGACTAAGGGCCCAGGATGAGCTGGGAAGGGAAGAGGGCCTGGGACAGCCCCCAGAAAGCGCAACATGAGAGCGGTGGGGGAGGGAGAGTCTGCAAGGGAGACTCTGGGAAGGCACAGCCACAGAAGTGGGGGTGGGGAGGTCCAGCGGGGAGCTGGGGGGCCAGCTCTGGCCTCCAGAAGGGCAGTGGCTGCAGAACCGGGGGGAGCTGGGGGCGAAGCACCCGGATGTCAGGAAAGGCGTCCTCACCTGCCTCCAGGGACGCCAGCCTTCCGTCTCCAGCTTCCCTGCTGTGCCTCCTCAGGACCGCTCTCCCATCCACCCCACCACCCCAAGCTTCCTGCGTCCGTGAAGGGGTTGCCCCTACTAGTTCCCCAGCCCCACGTCAGGGAAGATCCACTCCTCCCTGACCCAGCTGTGTTCCCACCTTGACCCCCATCCTTTGGCCCTGACCACCCTCTCCAACCCCCAGTGGCGAGCCTTCCTGCCGGGTCTGAAGTTCGAGGTCATAGGCTCTGCTCACATCTCCCTGTACACAGGTGCGGAGCCCAGTGCCTCTGTGGGGAAAGGGGGGGCTCCTGATGGGCGGTCTCTTTGGGGTGGTGTCTGGATATGGGCGAGGAGGGATCTCTAGGAGCTCCTGGGTCCCCACACATCCTCTGCCCCTAGATGAGTCGGCCCTGAAGATGGACCACGTGGCCCACGTGCCCCAGTCCCCAGCCAGCCACGCTGGGGGGCGCCTGCTGCAGGAGCCCAGAGCGGACATGCTGCAGCCCGACCCCCGGGACACCTTCTTTCTCAGTGAGAGGAGGCCCCCGGGGGCGTGGGGGGGCGGGGCGGGGGTTCCAGGTCACAGTGTGACCACGCCTCCCGTAGCGCCTCGGGTGGAGCCCCGGAGTCTGGAGAATGTGCTGGAGCCCTGCGCCTACGCCCCCACCTACGTCGTCAAGGACTTTCCCATCGCAAGATACCAGGGACTGCAGTTCGTAAGTGCCCCTCACCAAGGCCTTCCCTGAGACCCAGGGTCCCCGGAGCCTCCTCCAGGCCCTCCGGAAGGCGCCCCAGCCTGAGTCCCCTGCCCGCCCCAGGTGTACCTGTCCTTCGTTTATCCCAATGACCGCACACGCCTGACTCACATGGAGGCAGACAACACGTGCTTCTATCGCGAGTCGCCGCTGTATCTGGAAAGGTGGGTGGGCGGCGCCCAAGGGAGAATGGGCGGGGCCTCGGCCGAGCCTGGTCTCTGACGCCCCGCCCCGCCCCAGGTTTGGGTTCTACAAATACATGAAGGTGGACCGGGAGGAGGGGGAGGAAGACGAAGAGGAGGAGGTGCAGCGCCGAGCCTTCCTGTTCCTCAACCCAGACGGTGAGCGCCCCCCGCGCCGCCCACCCGCCCCCCCTCAGCTGGGCCCGCCCTGGCG
>NW_006792775.1:195085-198043 GCF_000442215.2 Lipotes vexillifer
CCGAGGCCCCGGCCCCCCCCGCCCTGCCAACGCCTCCCGCCCCCCTGGGCCGGCCGACCCCCCGGCGCTCGCGGGCGCTGAGCTGGGCCGCCCGACCCCTTCCCCTCTTCTGGGGCCGTGCCCCTCCCCCCCGCCCAGCAGCCGCGGCCAAGCGGCCCCCGAACGTGTATGTCACGCGGGTGCGGCCGGGACTGCGGGCCCCGCCCCGGGCCCCGGCGCCGCCCCGCCCACGCGGCCCTCCCCGGCCACTTTTCCCTGGCGTCTTCCTGCGCCCCAGACCCCTACCCAGGGTGCGGCTGCGCGCGCGCCCACGCCCACCCCGGGCTCGAGGCCGCAGAACCGGCGGCCCCCAGGCCGCAAAGCTGAGGGCCCCGGCCCCGGCCACCCAGGGGAGCCGAGAGGGCCAGGCACGCGAGCCGGGACTCACGGCCCCCACCACGGACTCGAACTCTTCGTCCGAAGCGCAGCCCGTGACCTCCTTCCTGAGCTTGTCCCAGGTGTCCAGGCCACAGCTGCCCGGGGAGAATGAGGAAGAGGAGGAAGGCGACGGCGAGGAAGGGGCGCAGGGCGAGGAGGCTGCGTTGGACGACAGTGAAGAGAAGGCCGGCCTGGTGCGCGGCCGCTGGCGCGAGGACGCTATCAACTGGCAGCGCACGTTCAGCGTGGGCAACGTGGACTTCGAGATGCTGCGCTCGGACTGGAACGACCTGCGCTGCAATGTGTCGGGGAATCTGCAGCTGCCGGAGGCCGAGGCCGTGGACGTGGTGGCTCAGTACATGGAGCGGCTCAACGCGCGCCATGGAGGGTACGAGGGAGGGGCGCGCATGGAAAGGGACGGCCTTGGCCTCCATGGGACGCTCAGGCTTCCCCAGGGTTTAACGGGGCACTGCTCTGGGAATGGTACACGCCCCCCCGCCCCCCCAGAAGTGTCCTCTCACCCTTCTGGGGCCCATTACTGCTCAGGGTCCCTGTCCTGTGCTAGGAGCCTTTCCCCCAACACCCAGGGCTGGCTCCCCTGTCCTGCACCTCCAAACCCCACACCTATCACCTTGGATCCGGACCTGAGGATGGATCTGAGCCACCCAGGTCTCTCTTCCAGATAGAGACACACACGAAGGTCAAGCTAAGAACCCCTGGATCCCTCTCCCCACTGGCACCTCGCTGGCTGGGGTCTTGGTCCTCAGGGGAGGGCTCAGGGTTCCTGCCCCACTGGCCCTTCTGGTCTCCCCCAGGCCCCAGGAATCCAGTCTTGTCTCCACCCCAAGCAGGTATGGGGGTTGGAGAGTGGGGGACCCAATTTGACCTGAGGGGAGGCCCTGAGGGGTTCTCAGAGCTGTGCTGAGCCCTTAAGTAGGGGCAGGACCTGCAGAGACGGGCAAAGGCTGGCCAGGAGGCTGGTGGGCAGAGGACAGGCCTCATGGGCCTTGAAGGCCAGGTGCAGGAGTCATTCTTCTTGCCTCTGAAACACAGTCTAGAGCAGGACACAGGTTTGGCCCATCTGGATCATAGACAAGCATGTGGCTGTGTTGGAGAGGAGGGGGTGGAAGGGGGAGCTCATGACTGACAGGCTTGGTCCAGGGCAGCGATGGGATGGCCTGGACCCTTGGCAGGTGCTGGGGTAGATTGATTCTAGGTGGCTGAGAAGGCAAGCCTGCACTTGGCTCTGAGCTTCCTGAGAGCAGCTCATCGTCCCATGGGCATGAGGGGGTCTGTCCAGCAGAAAGGTCACGGCTGCAGCCCCACCTTCCCTGAGCCGTGCAAGGGTGTGGGTGGCCCCCAGGAGCGAGAGCACAGACCCAGAGCGTTTGGGGCAGAAAGTCCCTGATACTTGAGGAGAGCATGGTGGGGATGGGCAGGGGGTGAAGGGAGGAATCTAGACCCCTGGGAGGTCACACCGGTAGGCTCCGAGGGTGAGGGATACTGGCTGCAAAGGTGGGGGCGGGGACATATGGCAGAAGGGAGAGTGACCTAGTCAGGGGCGGGGCCCTATCTTCCCAGACCACGGCTGGGGAAGAGCCGGCGGCGAGGCCCGGAGACTTCCTCCCCAGAGATCAGGGCAGCCCCTGCGCTGGTGCTGGGGGGACACAAAGGAGGCTTCTCAGAGGAGGCACCCAGGACCTTGCAGAGGAGGGTGGGGAGCCTGGGGCGAGCATCCAGGCAGGGGACACCCCCACGGGAAGAGGAAGCTTGCTTATCTAACCTGAGGGGGTATCGAGGCCACAAGGTAGACACCGTTTACCGGCTTAGAATTCAGACGTCTGAACCTCGGCCTGTGGGCAGTGGGCGCCCCTAAAGGTTTCTGAGCGTGCAGCTGTGGACAGGAGTGGTGGCACCGAGGAGAGGACTGGTCTGGGCTTGGGGACGCCTCCCTTGTGGGCTGCCCCACGGAGAGGGAGCCCCGGCATGTGGGCCTGCCTTGTGAGAAGGGAGCTCCCCAACAGGCCTTGAGGTGTGGTGGGGGACGGGGGACGTGCGGCACCCCACCCCAAGGCACCTGAGTGGCCACCTCGTTTCTGCGGCTGGAGGCGGCTTGTGGGAAGAATGGGGCTGGAGTCGTGGGCGCAGCTTCGGAGCCCGAGGGGCCTGACAGGGTCCCGCCCCGCAGGCGGTACGCTCTCCTGCGCATTGTGAACGTGGAGAAGCGCCGGGACTCCGCGCGGGGAAGCCGTTTCCTCCTGGAGCTGGAGCTCCAGGAGCGCGGCGGGCGCCGGCTGCGCCTGTCTGAGTACGTCTTCCTGCGTTTGCCCCGGGCACGTGCTGGCGACACAGATGGAGACGGGGAGAGTCCCGAGCCCGCTCTAGCCGCCTCCCCAGCCGCCTCCATGCACCCGGATGGCCGCCCAGAGCTGTGCCGGCCACTGCGCCTGGCCTGGCGCCAGGATGTGATGGTGCACTTCATTGTGCCAGGTGCGTGGGAGTGGGGCTGGCCTGCCAGCCACCTGGGATTGCTGCGGGGGG
>NW_006792775.1:198053-199758 GCF_000442215.2 Lipotes vexillifer
CCTTGTCCAGCAGGCCTTATGGGAAG
Organism: Lipotes vexillifer; assembly: GCF_000442215.2. Taxonomy (NCBI): domain Eukaryota; kingdom Metazoa; phylum Chordata; class Mammalia; order Artiodactyla; family Lipotidae; genus Lipotes; species Lipotes vexillifer. Next base: position 198,080 of record NW_006792775.1, read on the forward strand.
GGGGGGAGTGCTACTGGTCCTGGGCAGGGTACCGCCAGGTCGGGTCCAGGTGGGTTCAGTATCCCCATCCTCCTCCAGTGAAGAACCAGGCGCGCTGGGTGGTACAGTTCCTGGCAGACATGGCTGCGCTGCACGTCCGTACAGGGGACTCTCGCTTCAGTGTCATCCTGGTGGACTTTGAGAGCGAAGACATGGATGTGGAGAGGGCCCTCCGCGCGGCGCCACTGCCCAGGTAACAGTGCCCCCCACCTCCCAGCGAGGGTCAGGCACAGCTTCCCTCCTCCCGGACAGGCGTGGGTTTTCCTGTCCCCGCCCCCTCCCCCAGAAATGGGTGGCTGGGATTTCCCACCCCATATCCCCTTCCTCCCCCAGATACCAATACCTAAGGCGAACCGGGAACTTTGAGCGCTCCGCGGGGCTGCAAGCTGGAGTGGCCGCGGTGGAGGTGCGTGGACAGGATGGTGCGGGTGGAGAGAGTGAGATGGACTGGCGGGGGGCGGGGGGGGCCCTTCCGGAGGAGAGGGCGAGGCTCAGACCTCCCTGCTGTCTCCAGGATGCCAGCAGCATCGTTTTCCTCTGCGACCTGCACATCCACTTCCCCCCCAGCATCCTGGATGGCATCCGCAAGCACTGCGTGGAGGGCAAGCTGGCCTTTGCGCCTGTGGTCATGCGGCTGGGCTGCGGGAGCTCGCCAGAGGACCCTCACGGTAATGCCCTGAATGCCCCTCGGTAACGTCAGGTGTCCCACCCATGCCAGGGCAAAACCCAGGCCCCCGGGGGCCTCCCAACCCGCAAGGGAGGCCTAGGGCCCCATCAATGCCCCTTATAACGCCTGGGACTCCTTGTGGCCTCTAGGACCCCCAGAGTGCCCAGGACCTCAAGTCCTCCCCCAGTAACCCCAGGACCATGCTTGGCCCCTAGGAACCTTCTCCAACACCCAAGTCATGCACAGGTCTCCCAGGTTATGACCAACACATTGGAGTGACCCTGAGAGCCCTCCTGAGGAAGGGCTTGCAGGACCTGGCGTCTGAAGGGCACCCCACCCCCGCCAGGTTACTGGGAGGTGAACGGCTTCGGCCTCTTTGGGATCTACAAGTCCGACTTCGACCGCGTTGGAGGCATGAACACCGAGGAGTTCCGGGACCAGTGGGGAGGCGAGGACTGGGAACTTCTGGACAGGTGACCACCTCCCCCCCAGCGGAGACTGCGACTTCTACATCCTCTGCCTCGGGGTGGGAGGGGCCTCACATGCTGACGGGACTCTGCTTTCCTCCCCCTCTGACCCCCAGATCTAGGCCTAGAGAGATCCTTGGACCCCACCCCACTCCCCAAAACCCCTTCCCAGCTCCAGGATCCTGCAGAGACTCAGGGAAGCCCTTGAACCAGTTCTGTCCCCAGACCCTTCAGGCCTCTCCTGGGTCCGTCTCTTCCTACTGGGCTCGGACAGAAGTGGAAGCCCTGACACCCCAGCCCCTGGGCCAGGGGCGTGACCTCTTCCATCCCAGCCCAGCCCCAGGGTTCCGTAGCCTAGGGGCAGCCCTGACAGGCATGCCCTCCCCCTGCAGCCCCCTGCAGCCCCACACCCCCCTGCAGCCCCCTGCAGCCCCACACCCCAGTCTTGATCGCCCCCGAAGGCCCCCTGGGCTGAGGGCGGCCCTGACTCCCCCCCCCCCCCCCCC
>NW_006792775.1:199846-201498 GCF_000442215.2 Lipotes vexillifer
CCTGCAGGCGGGGCTGGAGGTGGAGCGGCTCCGGGTGCGGAACTTCTATCACCACTTCCACTCCAAGCGCGGGATGTGGGGCGTCCGCAGCCACAGGGCCGCCCGCAAGGCGGCCCCCTGAGGACCAGCGGCCCCTCCCAGCCCCGGCCGCCGTCCTGCCCGGACTCTGGGGACCCGGCGGGGCTCATCCGGGGGCACGGCCACCACCCGTGCCTGCCCCTCTCTGTCCCCCCAGGCTGCTGCCCCCTCTGTGGCCGCCCCCCCCCGAGAGGCGGCCGTCGTAGCCGGCGGGGCCTGGGCTTGCCCCCCACGCCCTGTGCGATGATTTCTGTGAAATTTTGCCGTAGCAATGACATTGTTTCAGGATTTCCAAGAGTTCTGTCTGTTCCGTTTTTTATTCAGAATGAAATGAAATATTTTTTTTAGTTCTGACTCATCCTCTGGGCCTGGTTCTCTTGGGAGGGCAGAGGTGGGCCTGGGCGGCAGCAAGAGACCCTGTACCCGCGGTGGCCCTGGGCACTGCCTGCTGCTAACTCCCTTTCCTGACCTGAGCTGCGGCCGCCGTGCTGACCGCACCTTTCTCCACCCTCGAGACCACTCACCTCTTCCCACACTTTCCCTTTGAGCTTCTGTATCGGCCCTGAAGGCAAGGGGGTTTGGGACCCTCCTCGCCACCTGTGCGTGGAGCCGCCAGTCACCAGCGTGGCGTGAGGCCTTTCCACCTGCAACCGTCTGCTTAGTCCCCTTTGTTGTGAAAACAGACCTTGGATGTCAGTCCTGCCCCACCCTCCTCAAGGATGTGGGAACACTAGGCACCCCGGGGTGGCGGCTGACATGCCACGACCAGGTTGGCGTATAGTTAGGACTCAGTTGCCATAAATGGAAAACCCAATGCACACTGGTTTAAACACAACGGGGGGTTTGCTTGACTTGTCTCGTGGAAGTCCAGGGTCAGGAGCCCCCTGGAGAGTCAGACGGGCTGGATGATGCTGTCGAGGGCCCCCCCTTCCCTGGGGTCCCAGTCATGGCAGGGAGGCCAGTGCTCTGCCTGGCACCGGGCGCGCCTGCCCATATGAGTTCCTTGCAGCTGCTGTAACAGGTTTCCACAAACAAAATGGAATTTCCTGTCTTACGGCTCTGGAGGTCGGAGGTCCTAAAATCGAGGTTTCCACAGGCCTGTGCCCCTTCTGGGGGCTTTAGGACTGAATCTGCTTCCCTCCTTCCCCAGCTCCTGGAGGCCACCTGGACTTCCTTGCTCATGGCCTCTTCCTCCATCCTCAAAGCCAGCAGCTTACCATTTTCATATCATTCTCCCTGTCTCTCTCACACCTCTACTACCATCATCACATCTCCTTCTCTGGCTCTGACCCTCCTGCCTCTCTCTTATAAGGACCCTGGGATGACCCTGGACCCACCCACATAACCGAGGATAATCGCTCCGTCCCAAGCAACATCCTTAATCTGCGAAGTCCGTCTTGCCATGGAGGTGACAGCCACAGGCTCTGGGGATTAGGGCATGGACATCTTTGGGGCTGTTACTCTGTACTGCCTCATTCTGTGGGACGGCAGCACGTCCGCCCAGCACTCCAAACAATCCTCGCAAGATTTACCTTGCCATGGACACAGGGCAGCAGGGAGGATTTCAGGGAAAG
>NW_006792775.1:201508-205106 GCF_000442215.2 Lipotes vexillifer
GATGGACACTCCAGTCGGGCCCTGAGAAGACCCTAGAGATGGCCCGGGGCATTCAGCTCTGTGGCTGCTGACCAGGGCAGCCCGCGGGTGTCTGTGAACACGAAGTCACTTGTGACGTGAGTGCTGCTGGTGCCCGCAGGGTGGAGGACACAGCTAACCTGCCACACACCTACTCAGAAGTTACCAGATGCCCCAGCTCATACTGCCCACTCCTCCCTATCTAGTTCAGAAGAAATGATCCCCAGATGTTAGTAACAAGAAAAGAACTAGCACTGGAATTAAGAATATATACTCCAGGGCTTCCCTGGTGGCGCAGTGGTTGAGAGTCCGCCTGCCGATGCAGGGGACGCGGGTTCGTGCCCCGGTCCGGGAAGATTCCCACATGCCGCGGAGCGGCTGGGCCCGTGAGCCATGGCCGCTGAGCCTGCGCGTTCGGAGCCTGCGCGTCCGGAGCCTGCGCGTCCGGAGCCTGCGCTCCGCAATGGGAGAGGCCACAACAGTGAGAAGCCCGCGTACAGCAAAAAAAAAAAAAAGAAGAATATATACTCCCAAAAATTGGGGCGGAGGGAGGGTAACAGGTAGGGGAAGCATATGCACATCAGAAAAATAACTACCTCTGGAAGCAGAAAAAAATGTCAGACAACATTTCATCTAATCTGGACTATACGTATACCATAATTTATTAATCCAGTTTAACGACTGTTTATTGAGCACCCACTATGTGCCAGACACCTTGGAAGAAGTGGTGAGCAAAGCAGACAAGAATCCCCGCCTCGTAGGACTTACGTTCTAGTGAAGCGTGAGGAGAAGCAGACAACAGACAGTAAAGGCGTATCCGGTATATCAGCTGGTGGCAGCGCTTGTAAAGAAAAGTAAAGCCGGAAAGAGAATAGCGAGTCTGAGTGTGGCTGCCATTGTAAACAGTGGTCAGAAAAAGCCTGACCAGGCTTCCCTGGTGGCGCGGTGGTTAAAGAATCTGCCTGCCAGTGCAGGGGACGCAGGTTCGAGCCCTGGTCCGGGAAGATCTTACATGCCATGGAGCAGCTAAGCCCATGCGCCACAGCTACTGAAGCCCGCACATCTAGAGCCCGTGCTCCACAACAAGGGAAGCCACCACAATGAGAAGCCTGCGCACCACAACAAAGAGTAGCCCCTGCTCGCCGCAACTAGAGAAAGCCCGCTCACAGCAACAAAGACCCAACGCAGCCAAAATAAATTAAAAAAAAAAATTCTAGAAGAAAATATGGGCAAATTTTTTATTAAAGAAAAAGCCTGACCTGAGAAGGTGACATCCCAGCAAAGCCCTAAGGTGCTGATTAGCCTGCCAAGGACACAGATGGGGAAGGGGAGGAGGTCCGAGGTGACATTTGAAGACATTTTTAGAAATCAATGATAAACCCTTCTCATCACTTCTTTTCAGTATTATACTGTAAGTACTAGTTAATGCAACAAGACAAGAAAAGGAAATAAAAAGTATACAGATTGAGGAGGAATAAATAACATGGTTTTAGTTTGCAGATGACATAATCATCTATGGAGAAAATCCAAAAGAATTAGCCAAAAAGGAAAGGAAAGAAAAGAAAAAGAAACTTCTGGAACTAATAATCAATTATAAGGACTTCCCTGGTGGTCCAGTGGGTAAGATTCTGCGCTCCCAATGCAGGGGGCCCAGGTTCGATCCCTGGTCAGGGAACTAGATCCCGCATGCATGCTGCAACTAAGGGTCCGCATGCCGCAGCTAAGACCTGGCACAGCCAAAATAAATAAATATTTAAAAATAATAATAATCAGTTATAGCAAGGTTGCAGGATACAAGGTTAATATACAGAAGTCAATTGCTTTCCTATATACTAGCAATGAACTATTGGAATTTGAAATTTAAAACACAATACCATTTACATTAGCACCAAAATAAATAAATAAATACTTAGGTAAAAATCTAACAAAATATGTATAAGATCTATATGAGGAAAACTACAAAACTGTGATGAAAGGAATCAAAGACCTAGATCAATGGCGAGATAGTCCATGTTGATGGATAGGAAGACTCAATATTGTCACGATGTCAGTTTTTCCCAACTTGATCTATAGATTCAATGCAATCCTAATCAAAACCCCACCAATCAACTAACTGATTCTTTTCTGGAGAGGCAAAAGACCCAGAATAGCCAACATAATATTCAAGAATAAACTTGGAAGACTGATAGTATCCAACTTCAAGGCTTACTACAGAGCTACAGCAATCGAGACAGTGTGGTATGGGCAAAAGATTAGACAAAACAGATCAGTGGGGCAGAGTAGAGAGCTCAGAAATAGACCCACATAAATGCAGTCAACTGATCTTTGACAAAGAGGCAAAGGCAATACAATGGAGCAAAGACAGTCTTTTCAACAAATGGTGCTGGTACAACTGGACATCCACGTGCAAAAAATGAATCTAGACCCAGACCTTACACCCTTTACAAAAAATAACTCCAGGGCTTCCCTGGTGGCGTAGTGGTTGAGAGTCCGCCTGCCGATGCAGGGGACACGGGTTCGTGCCCCGGTCCGGGAAGATCCCACACACCGCGGAGCGGCTGGGCCCGTGAGCCATGGCCGCTGAGCCTGCGCGTCCGGAGCCTGTGCTCCGCAACGGCGGAGGCCACAGCAGTGAGAGGCCCACGTACTGCAAAAATAATAATAATAATAATAATAATAACTCAAGATCAATCATAGACCCAAATGTAAAATAGAAAACTGTAAAATTCCTAGAAGACAGCACAGGAGAAAACCTAGATGACCTTGGGTGTGCCGATGACTCTGTGGACACGACACCAAAGGCTGATCCGTGAAAGAGAGAACTGGTAAAGCAGAACTTCATTAAAATGAAACACTTCTCTGCAAAAGACAATATGTCAAAAGAATGAGAAGATAAATCACAGACGAGGAGAAAACATTTGCAAAAGACACATCTGAGAAATGACTGTTATCCAAAATATAGAAAGAACTCTTAAAACTCAACAATAAAATGAGTAACCCAACTGAAAAATGGTCAAATGACCTTAATAGACCCCTCACCAGAAGGAGAAGATATACAGATGGCAAATGAGCACATGAAAAGATGCTCCACATCCTATGTCATTGGAGAAATGCATATGATAAAAGAACGAGATACCCCTGCACACCTATAAGAATGGCCAAAATCCAGACACTGACAAGATCCCTGGTCGCCCCCCACCCCACCCCCGGCCCCCGGGTCGGGCCGGTTCTGACAGCTCCAGGGGACGGAGGTCCTTCGGGAAAGGAAGCTGGAGCCTGAAGGGTTACCCAGCTCTGATGCTGTTCAACCAAAAAGGCAACAGCTGGTCTCAGAGCCGAGCAGATGGTGAGAGCAAAGGGCTCCTCAGGCAGCCATGGGAAAGGGCCCAGGGGAGTGGAAACCCCTTTGAGAGCAAGACTAAAGCTAAACCACCGGAAGGAAGGCAAACAAACCCCCCTCTTAACCTCAGTGGAGAAAGCGGCCCAGACCTAGCTGGGGGACTACTACCAAGACGCCCACCCACCAGCCAGCACCAGTCCCCAAGCTCAGCCCTGTCCCGCTCAGGGAGACCTTTCCCTA
>NW_006792775.1:205169-210131 GCF_000442215.2 Lipotes vexillifer
TATTTAGCCTGGGGAACCTGTTTGCCCGTCTGTAAAATGGAGCCACATCGCAGCTCTGCCTCCCGGCGCTCCTGTGAAGATTAAGGACAGAATGCGAACAGAGCACCCACCACCCAGCCTCCACCACCGAGCCCTCACAGTGCCCATGAGTGGTGACGAGTTTCTCCAGGACCCGAGACGGGCCTCAGGAGGGAGGAAGCACCATCCTGCACCCCTCCAGGGACGGGACGCAGCTTTCTCTCCACCCTCCCTGCCCTGGGGCCCTCCCCTTAGTCAATTCATCCTCCTCCCCTGCTGGAGCACCCCCCAACCATGGGCCCCGGCCACCCCGTTCCCTTTAGGGAACCTCTGCAAGGCGCCCCCTCTGTCCCAGAGGCTCTCAGCTGCCCCGCCATCCAGACCAGCATCATTGCGTGCGGACCGCTGTGTCTGTGTCCCTCCGCCCCCGACCCCAGAAGGAGCGCTCCCTCGAGAAGCTGCGTCTGTCTTGGTCACGCACCAGTCCCGGAGCAGCGCCAGCGCATGGAAGAGCGCAGAACCGGCAAGGTGTACGGACGATCTGAGGGGAGCGGGTGGACGGGTGGCGGTGGGGCTGTAACCCTGGGCGACCTTCCCCGCCAAAGGGGCGAGGCGCCAGGGGCCGCAGAGGATGCCCCGCCCCAGAGGGATCCGGGGCAGCGCCCGATGCGCAAGTCCAGGTAGGCTTCATGGAGGAGGGACCCTAACCCTAACCCTAACCCTGGGCTGGGCTGGGCTGGGTTTGGCGGGAGCCCAGCCCTCGGGACGTGGGAAGGCTCGCGAGTTTGCTGCCAGGAAGCGCCGGGACGCGCACGGCTGGGGCCCGAGCAGCAAGACCCGCACCTCCGCGGCCCCCGCGGCGCGCCGCACCCTCACGCCTGGCGCGCGCCCTCGCGCTGGTCCATGCCGCCTCCTGCAGGCTCCGTGGCCCCGGACGATCTACCTAAGTTCTCTGTGCTCCAGCGCGCTCCTGAATCTTGCTTTGAATATTATTTTGCTGTCTACATCTTCAAGCCTTTCTCCTCCATTCCTGCCCCCAATAGCCCTCCTCCTGACTCCCCACAGAGGTGGGGTGGGGCGCCCTCTGTACCCCTCCTCCAGCTCCGGCCGCACACACTGGGCAGCGCCTAGCACCTTCACAGTGAGCGCCTCCCACGTCACCAAAGCCAGCACTAGGGTGGCGCCCGTCCTTCCACCCGCCCCCTACTCTGACCCTCGTCCCTGAAAACCACCCCATATCGCCCCCCGTCCCCTACCCCTCCTCCAGAGACTTTTGTAACAACTGCCTGGGGTCCCCCTCCTCCAGTAAATACCCCAGCCCGACCTCTAAGCTGTCGGGATTGTAAATGCTAACCTGCCCCTCTCGCGCCCCTGTAGCCCTTCCTTCCAACGCCCCAGGGCCGAGTCCAGGCTCCCCCATCCCCCCACCTCCCAAGTAAGAGCTTCACTCACCCTTGCAGGCCCTCAGGTCCCGGGATCTCAAACCCGAAAGTGCGCCAACGCAGACTCCCAGGACCTACCGCCTGTTCTCTAAGCTCCCTGGGTGAAGCTTCCCCCATCTGCCACAGAGTCCCCTCCCCCAGGCAGTTCACCCTCAAGCCGGCACAGAATCCTTCTCGTGCTCTCTCCCTACACACCGGCTCCAGGAAGAGGGGGCTCTCAGGCAGGACGGAGCAGAAGGCTGGTCGCAGGGGTTGGGCTGGGCTCTGAGCTTTCAGATGGACACAGGTTTCAAGCCACAGCCAGTCCCTCAGGCCCTGCAGTGGTTAGACAAATCTCGCCCGGGATCCCCAGGGTTTCCCTGGGCACTGAGCCACAAAGGCAGGAGATCCGAGGTGGGGAGGTGGAGGGGTCCACATGTCCTCAGGGAGGCTCTGCACAGCCTGGGGGCCCCCGCAGCCCTCCCTGCCAAGAGGAGGGGGAAGCCCCGCAGGCTGTGGAAAACTGGACCTAGGGGGTATCTGCGTAGCGCCTCCTCTCCATCCCGCGGCTCTGACCCCACCAAAGCCCCTTCCATCCCTCTGCGGCCCTGTCCCATGACCCAGGGCCTCTGGACCCCACCTGCAGTCTGCCCCTCGAGGCCTGCTGCCCTGCCAAGTGGGCCCAGGCGGACTCGAGTGAAGGGCGGGCCTCCAGGCGCACTCAGCGCTGTACAAACTTGTATCCCGGGATTTTTCCACACAAAACACGTCTCCCAGGGAAGCAACCGGTCTGATGAGCTCGCTGGGCGTGCGGGCGTTCCCACCCCGCCCTCCCGGTGCCCCGGCAGTCCTGTCCCACACTGAGGCCCTGACGGCAGTGCTGGGCCCGGGATGCAGCCCAGGACTCCTCAGCCGGCAGCAGAGGCCTCTGGGATGAGCCCGGGGGCCAGCAGTATCTGGACCACCAGAACGGTAGGTCGCCCACTGTGCACATCCCCTGAGCCCGGAGGCTCCACCCCAGGGTTCACCTTGTCCTTTCCGGGGACCCTCCCCTCCCTCTCTCACCCCCAACGTTGACCTCTGACTCCCACCCCCAGTCCCTTCCCCAGCACTGACCTCACCCAGAGGGCCGTCTTCTGACCCCGACCCCACCTCACCCCCAGGCCACTGCCCCCAGCCACCATTCCCACCGGGGCTCACTTCCCCTGCCTTCAGGGGGCCCAGGGTCAGGGCCTCCCATGGGAGGGTAGGCCTGTGAGGGTGGCCCCAGGGCGACTTTTCCAGGGGAACCCAGGAGGTACATGAGGCCACTCAGCCCGCACCCCTCCAGCCCTCCTGGGCTCAGCCCCCACTCAGTCCACCAGGGGCCTGTCCTGGATCCAAGCCAGGCCTACGCGGGAGGCCCTGGAGCATGCTGGTCCAGCTGGTGGTGGCGCTCCAGGGAGACCTTCTTGGGGCGAGCGCTGCTAAGCCGGGCCCTTCCCCTCCCACCTCCGAATGCTGGGCCTCCCCTCCCCACACAACTCCGACCCTGCTCGCCTGGACTCCTGGGCTCTCCCTGGAGCACGCCAGATCCTGCGCCCCCAGCCAGGGCAGGAGGGCCCCTCTGAGTCAACCCCCTGGGGCAGCCCCGCCTGCCCCTGCTGAGCTGAGCCTTGACTCTTGGCTTGGGAGAGGCCTCCCACCTCCACAGGGGGCAGGAGCCCAGGAGGGCTAGCCAGCCCTTTGGAGGCCTCTGCAGAGGTGGGGGTGGGGGTGGGGGGGCTGGGGACACTTCCAGAGTCTGCAGGATGGAGGTCTGGAGGGTCATGAGCCTGGGGTGGGCCCATCTCGCCTCTTGCTTCTGGGGTCTCTTGGGCACCAAGGACCAAGACGAGGGCCCCAGAGAGCCCCTTTCCACCCTGAAGCTCCACTCCAAGTCTTTCATGCTCAACGCTGTCCCTGAGCACTTGACCCCTGCTAGGCCTCACTCCAACCTCATGGCTGCAGTGCCTGGTCACGCAGGGCCTGTTCTTCCGCCCAAATTCCACCTTAAGCGGGGCCCCTCCCTCCCACCTGGCCCAGGTGGCCCCGCCCCTAGCTGAGCTCAGGGCTGGGCGGGGTCGGTCTCCGGGCCAGCCCTGGGCGAGGCCAGCGGGGAGGGGACTTCGGGGACAGGGCCGCGCGGGAAGAGACAGCAGAGACAAATCCGCCCCCGCCCCGTGCCCGCCATGCAGGACGGTAACTTCCTGCTGTCGGCCCTGCAGCCCGAGATGGGTGTGTGCTCCCTGGCGCTGCCCTCGGACCTACAGTTGGACCGCCGGGGCACCGAAGGGCCGGAGGCCGAGAGGCTGCGTGCAGCTCGTGTCCAAGAGCAGGTCCGCACTCGCCTCCTGCAGCTGGGTCAGCAGCCTTGGCAGAACGGGCAGGCCCAGCTCGACGGCGCGGCCAGGGTGGCCACAGGTAGGCAGACGCTGGCCGGGTGCCCACGGCGGGTGGCGGGTGGAGGTGGCCCCAGCGGGCATGGTGGTGCGAGGGCCAGAGGCCGCGGTGGGGCCACTCCGCACTCAGCTCCCTGACTCACCCAGGCCCGCCTTGAGTCACCGCCCTACCCCTGCAGGTGTGGGAGAAGCCAGAGGTGAGGCCTCCACCTCCTGGCAGGGACCCCAGGGTCCTCCCTCCCTGCGAGTCGGGTTGGGCCTCACCTGCCCACCGGGCCCTGAGCCTCCCACCCCCCCAGGGGGGCCACGGAAGAGGCGGCACGTGGCCGGCCGGGTCCGTCTCTGTCGGCAAACCCGGAACACGCACGCGTCCGGTCCCACATCCCACGGGCTCACACACGGTCTCAGAGACACGCAGACACACACGTCACTCCCCTGGAGACACAAACGCAGAGACACAGACGCCCAGACTGTAGCGTCCACCCCCCATGCCCCACAGGAATAAGCAGACAGAAAGGTGAGGGGCGGGGTCTGGGACTCCTGGAGGAGGAACCACGGCCTGTCTGGGCCAGGGTCTCCCTGCGGAATTGCGGGGGGAGGCCCTGCTGGGGTGACCCGGATACTCTCCGTGAGAGCAGCAGGAGGGGGAATGCCCCTCAGGGCCAGGCAGCCCCCTGTGTAGGAACCCCGGTTCGTGCATGGGGCATGTGCACGGGTGTACGTGTGTGTGTGTGTGCGTGTGCATGAGTGTGTGCAAGTTCAGGGCACTTCTAGAAATGCCACTTCCTCCCTTGCCAGCTGCAGCCACAGGGACCAAGGTCAGACAGTAAGAGGAGCCTCCAGGATGTCAGGGGCCAAGACCCCGCTCCACGGTGGCTCGCGTGATCTTCAGAGGGCCCTTCCCAGTGCTGGCCGCCAGACGCTGGTCGGGGGATAAGTGGGTCAGCCAGCACAGGGGGCGCCAGGGCTGCCTGGATTCCTGTGTCCTCCCCTCCCGGGGCCTCAGCCTTGCTGGTGGCCAAGTTGGGTGCCCAGGGGTCATGGGGTAGAGGAGGGAGCAGGGAGGGGTTAATTACCACCCTGGCTACCCTGGCAATTAAGGG
>NW_006792775.1:210281-224524 GCF_000442215.2 Lipotes vexillifer
GGGGGCCGTGGCCCCCCAAGGCCGGGCCTCACTAGCATCAAAGGGTTAATAGCCCCTGCCCAGAAGCCTCATTAACCAGGGCCTGTCTGGGGAGCGTGCTGGGTGGGGGAGTCCCCCCAGACCTAACTGAGGCAGAGGTTGTGGGGGGGTCCAAGGCCCCCCCTTCCCTTCACCCTCAACCTGAATCCCTTCAGCCAAGTCACTCTGCCCTGGCCTTCGGGGGATGGGACTCTTCCCCCTCCAGGTGTGACCACAGCAGAGACTCTAGCAGAGGCTGACCACTCCGGGAACACCCTCCCCACCCAAGACCCCGCCCCCGGCATTGCCCAGGTGATGCGCCCCCCAGTCCGTTCCCACTGCTCTGCCTTGGTTTGACCTTTGCCCAACTCTCCTCTGGGCGTTCTCAGCTCTCCCTAACCCCCGCCAGCCACACCGCGCCACCTTCCATCCACATATTCATCCAGTTGTCCCTTCAGCATCCATCCTCCCGGCTTTAACACCCCTTCACACACCAGTCAGTCTGTTCATCCAACCACCCATCCTTCCGATGGTCCAACCTGCCCTCCCCCCATCTCTCCACCCTCCACCCTCCATCCGCCTGCCCATCTGTCCACTTGCCATGCAGGTGGGTTGGCGCCGGTGCCCCTGGTTTGTGTGTGGCTAGGGGTGGGTGTGGCTCGGCCAGGTGGTTCAGGGGACTGCGCCTCAGGGCACTGGTCCAGGGAGACTGTGTCCGCGGCGAGTGACCAACAGCACAGGATGGGCTCCCAGGAGGTCAGTGTGGCTTCCTGGGGGCAGTGGCCAGGCGTTGTGCCCTGGCAGGGATCAGGGAGCTGAGGAAGGAGGCCCTGGCACACTAGGTAGCCGGGAGGTCAGCAGGGTGAGCACATCCGTCCCCCGCTGAGGGGCACAGCTGGAAGGGACGGGGGCTGTGGGAGGGATGACAAGGCGATGGCAGGGACCAGAAGCCAAGGCACCTGCCCCAGAGTCCACTGGCCTCCCCACCAGGGCTCAGGGCAGGAGGGGCGGCAAGAGGCCGGTGCCTTGCCATCGGCCCAGCCAGGCTGCGCTGTCCCTGTCCGCAGGCACGCTCCGGGCTCACTACCACACCTTGCAGACCGGTTTCAGCTCCCGCTCCCAGGGCCGGAGCGGGGACACCTCGGTGAGTGACAGCCCGGAGTCCCGTGAGGGAGGTTCTGGGGGCTCTGGGGGCTCCAGCGTCAGGAAGCCCAGCGGCCCTCACTGCCCTCCCCTCCCTGCCCCACAGACCTTCCGGCCCATCGCCAGGCCCGCCTGCAGCCCTGTCTCCTGGTCTTCCCGCTCGGCTGTGGACCTGAGCTCCGGCCGAAGGCTGAGCTCAGCCCAGAGCGGGGGCAGTGCCCTTGGGGCCGCAGGGTATGGGGGTGCCCGGCCCGCCGCGCCCCCGCCCACCCGGCCCACGTCCTTCCACGAGCGTGGCGGGGTGGGGAGCCAGGCGGATCACGACACCTTGTCCCTGCGCTCGCTCAGCCTGGGGCCCGGGGGCCCGGATGACCGCTACAGAGTGATGGAGGAGTGGCTGGGGGGGGGCGCGGACCCCCCCCCGCCGCGCCCCCGCCCACCCGGCCCACGTCCTTCCACGAGCGTGGCGGGGTGGGGAGCCAGGCGGATCACGACACCTTGTCCCTGCGCTCGCTCAGCCTGGGGCCCGGGGGCCCGGATGACCGCTACAGAGTGATGGAGGAGTGGCTGGAGCCGGCGGCCATCTCCCCCTACAGGGCCTCTGCCTCTGAGCGCCGGGCCAGCTCCAGCTCTGGCCGGGCTGGGGGCCTGGGCTGGCCGGAGGCTGCCGAGGGGCCGCCCAGCCGGACCATCCGTGCCCCCGCCATGCGGACCCTGCAGCGGTTCCAGAGCGGCCACCGCAGCCGTGTGGGGGCTGGGGGAGTGCCAGGGGGAGTCCTGGAGCCCGTGACCCGGGCGCCATCTGTGCGCAGCCTCAGCCTCAGCCTGGGTGACTCGGGCCACCTGCCGGACACGCGTGGGCTGGACAGCTACGGTGGCCACCGCACTTTGCAGAGGCTCAGCAGCGGGTGAGCTGGGCCTGGCTCGGGGAGGGGGCTTCTGCCATAACCCTGGTCTGTCCCCAGGCTCAGCCTGACCTGTCTCTTTTCTCTGCAGGTTTGATGACATTGACCTGCCCTCGGCAGTCAAGTACCTCATGGCCTCAGATCCCAACCTGCAGGTGCTGGGAGCAGCCTACATTCAGCACAAGTGCTACAGTGACACAGCAGCCAAGAAGCAGGTGACCACCCCTGCTTACCACCCTCATGGGCCCCCCTCCACTCACTGTCCTCTGTCTGGTCCCTGACCACCCCTCACTGATCCCCAAGCTGCCTGGGCAGACCCCATCTGCCCAGGGCCTCCTCAGCAGAGGAGGGGCAGGAGGGACTGACTTGCACAAATCTGAATACACCTGCACGCTTCTGCACACATTTGCACGCATCTGCACATACCCGCATACATCTCCATACACCTGTATGTGTATGCACACGTCTGTATATACCTGCACTTACCTGCACACAGTTGCACACACCTGCATGCTTCTGCACACCTCTGCACACACCTGCACACATCTCCATACACCTGCATGAGTATGCACACATCTCTATACACCTGCACGCTTCTGTACACATCATCTGCACACACCTGCATACATCTCCATACACCTGTATGTGTATGCACACATCTCCATATACCTACACATACCTGCACACACTTGCACATGTCTGCATGTTTCTGCACACATCTCCATACACCTGCGTGTACTCACACATCTGTATACACCCGCATACGTCTGCACATACGTATGCAGCGTGTACACAAGCGCTAACACCCGTGTGGCTATGCCCACAGGCCCGCAGCCTTCAGGCTGTGGCCAGGCTGGTGAAGCTCTTCAACCACGCCAACCAGGAGGTGCAGCGCCACGCCACGGGCGCCATGCGCAACCTTGTCTACGACAACGCGGACAACAAGCTGGCCCTGGTGGAGGAGGACGGCATCTTCGAGCTGCTGCGTTCGCTGCGCGAGCAGGACGACGAGCTGCGCAAGAATGTCACAGGTGGCCCTGCTCCCCGCCCGCCACTCTGCCACCCTTCCCTCAGCCCCCACAGCCATCCCTGTGGCATGTCTCTTTGGAGCTGGGCTCCAGCCCCAGGCCCCATGTCCCCAGGCGTCCTCCTCTCTGCGCTGTTGCGGCCCCGTGACCCTACACGTCATGCTCAGGCTCTCCCCAGCGAGGCTCTTGGGTGAGGCTCCAAGTGCCAGGCAGGACGCTGGGTACCATCCCCGGAAGAGGCCGAGGGGCTGGAGGGCTGTCCCTGACCACGGCCTCGCCCCACCTGCCACAGGGATCCTATGGAACTTGTCCTCCAGTGACCACCTGAAGGACCGCCTGGCCCGAGACACGCTGGAGCAGCTCACAGACCTGGTGCTGAGCCCCTTCTCAGGGGCCAGTGGGCCGCTCCCCGCCCAGCAGGACGCCTCGGAAGCAGAGACCTTCTACAATGCCACGGGCTTCCTCAGGTGCGATGGGCGGCAGGCAGGGGAGGCCCAGAGAAGGGGCGTTAGGGTCTGAGGTCTGAATGACGAGGCGGGGCCACCGGGGGTGGGGGTCTGGGAGAAGT
Organism: Lipotes vexillifer; assembly: GCF_000442215.2. Lineage (NCBI taxonomy): Eukaryota > Metazoa > Chordata > Mammalia > Artiodactyla > Lipotidae > Lipotes > Lipotes vexillifer. The sequence continues at coordinate 213,944 of NW_006792775.1, forward strand.
GGACAGAGAGGCAGAGGCGCTGACGCGGGAGAGGAACGGGCCGCCAGGTGCGGCCCCCGGCCAGACGTCAACAGACTGGGGGCTGCAGGCTCAGATTTCTTTAAATCAGGGATTTGATCTGATATTTATAACCTCCCCGAGCCCCGGACACTTTGAGAAGTGGATGGGGGATGGGCACGCGGAGGTGCCGAGGGGCAGGGCCCAGCTCGGGGGAGGGAGGGGATCGGTGCTCAGGATCTCAGCCTTGGGTGGGTCCCTGTGGGGTGGGCTCTGCCTGTGGTCCCAGTGGGGGTCTCTGATCTGCCTCCATCCAAAGGAACCTCAGCTCGGCCTCCCAGGCCACTCGCCAGAAGATGCGTGAGTGCCACGGGCTGGTGGACTCCCTGGTCACCTATATCAACCACGCCCTGGATGTGGGCAAGTGCGAGGACAAGGTGAGGCTCAGCCAGTGCCCCGGGGCCCAAGGGGCTCCAGCCTGCTCTGACCGAGGTCCGCCCTCTGTCCACAGAGCGTGGAGAACGCCGTGTGCGTGCTCAGGAACCTGTCCTACCGCCTGTACGACGAGATGCCACCGTCGGCCCTGCAGCGGCTGGAGGGCCGAGGCCGCCGGGATGCGGCAGGGGCGCTGCCAGGCGAGGCAGTGGGCTGCTTCACACCACAGAGCCGGCGGCTCCGACAGGTGGGTGCGGGCCTGGGCAGGGGGCGGGCGGAAGCAGGGATCCCGCGTGACCTCAGCTGACCCTCCACACCCTCCTGCCCAGCTGTCCCTCACGGCCGACGCGCTCACCTTCACCGAGGTGTCTAAGGACCCCAAGGGCCTGGAGTGGCTGTGGAGCCCCCAGGTCGTGGCGCTGTACAACCGGCTGCTGCAGCGCTGTGAGCTCAACCGGCACACGACGGAAGCGGCTGCCGGCGCGCTGCAGAACATCACCGCAGGCGACCGCAGGGTGAGGTGGCCTGGGACCACACCTGGCCACGCGCTGGGGCGCGAGGCACTGGGGACGCAAGGGGTGAACGGGGGACAGGAGCCTGCTCTCCTGGACTTTACGGTGCATCGGGGGGGCAGAACTTCAGAGCGAGAGAGGAAGGCAGGCAGGATGTGGCTGGAGGATGCCACCTCCGGCCCCCGGGGTCTGCACCGAGATTAAGGAAGGTGCCGGGAGGGTTGGGCCAGGAGGGAGCAGACCCGGGGCCTCCACGGGGCACCAGCACCCATTCTCACCAGCCCCTCTCCTGCCGGCAGTGGGCGGGCGTGCTGAGCCGGCTGGCTCTGGAGCAGGAACGCATCCTGAACCCTCTGCTGGACCGAGTTCGGACCGCTGACCACCACCAGCTGCGCTCACTGACTGGCCTCATCCGAAACCTGTCTCGGAATGCCAGGAACAAGGATGAGCTGTGTGAGTCCAGCTGACCCGAGGCCTGGGCTCTGTCTCCCCTGGGGGCTGGGCGCGTGCCTGGGCTCTGTCTGTACTGCTGCCTCTCCGGCCGGCTTCTGGGAAGCCAGAGCCGGTGGACAGACAGGCGCGCCAACTCCCTGGGGGAGCGCGGAATGGCAGGTGCCGAGGGGGCGGGGCAGGGGGCGGGCAGTGGAGACTGACCACCCCGACCTGCTGGCAGCCACCAAGGTGGTGAGCCACCTGATCGAGAAGCTGCCCGGCAGCCCAGCTGAGAGCTCTCCCCCGGCCGACGTGCTGGTGAACATCATAGCCATCCTCAACAACCTGCTGGTGGCCAGTCCCGTGGCCGCCCGAGACCTGCTCTACTTTGACGGGCTCCACAAGCTGTTCTTCATCAAGAAAAAGCGGGACAGGTCAGGGCCCAGCTCCGTGCCCCCCCCCGCCCCCCAGCTTGCCCCGCCTTCTGGCCAAGCCTGTCACCCCACTGACCCCTGCCCCCTACCCCCCCAGCCCTGACAGTGAGAAGTCCTCCCGGGCAGCCTCCAACCTCTTGGCCAACCTGTGGCAGTACAACAAGCTCCACCGAGACTTCCGGGCGGTATGTTCCCGCGGCCCAGGGCAGGCGGGGCTGTGAGTGTGGGACGTGGGCACAGGATGGCAGGGAAGGACACGGAAACCCACGTGGCCCAGGGCACCCATAAGACCAGGGGCCCACTTCCAGCACACCCGGGGGGACAGGATGCAGAACAGCAGCGCCCTGACTCCAGGCCCCTCTCCGCCACAGAAGGGCTACCGAAAGGAAGACTTCCTGGGCCCGTAGGCGAAGACTCCCTTGGAGGAGTGTGCGATGTGACCCTCCTCCGAGGGAAGGGCTCAGCTCGGGGCTGCTCGCCAGCTGGCCTGGAGAAGGCTGATGATGGCCCAGGGGCTCTCGCTGGAGCCCCATCCGCGTGCAATTTGAAGGCCTGGGCCACGGGGGAGGGGACAGGGGCTTGCGGCTGGGGAATTGGCTTCTGCAGGGCAGGGGGTGGGGCAGGGCTTGAGGCTGCTCTGATGCGTGGGGTGGTGGCCAGGTCACACTGGCAGAGGTGGCACTCGCTGTGGCCCAGCAGTGCCTCGGGACAGCCAGCAATGGGAATAAAGGTGGCCGTGAACACAGCAGCCGCAGCCCCTCATGTTTCTTTGGCTCGTCAGACTTCGGGGTCGGACCCAAGGACTCAGCAATGTCCCCAAGAGCAACCATGCCTGCAACCATGCCTGCCCCTTAGAACACTCCCCCCTGGGCCCATACACAGGCCTCTCCAGGTCAGGGGACCCAGGACAGGGAGGAGGGCATGTCCAGCAGCAGGAGAGCTGGCGGAGAGAATGGAGATGGGGCAGACAGCAGAGGCAGCCTCAAGCCAAGTGAGACGCAGAAGCAGCAGAGCTGGGGACCTTGTGTGCAGAGGAACGAGCACTTCTGGGGCAGCTGTGACTCCTACTGGCGTCGGTGCTGCCCTGCCGGGCTGTGCTCACGTGGCAGATGCATCCAACACCTCTCCCTGCCCTGCCTTCCTGGCCCTGCAGGTGCCCTGATAGGTATACTCATGCTGTCTGAGGCTTGGGGTCCAGTAGGTTCTGGGACCTCTCTCCATCTCACCATGCCAGGCCCTTTGGTTGTAAAGTTCCCACTGACATTTTTACAACAGGCTTTTTCTGCAAAGCTCAGAACCCGAAGTCTCTAAGGGGCCTGCCCCCCAGGGACTGTCTGGATCACAGTGGGACTGGGAACAGTCACAGCCCCAAGCAGGGAGACCTGAGGAGGCCGCTGCAAGAGACACGCCTCAGCTGGCTCGGGACGGAGGAGGACGGGGAGAGTGGGCTTGAGTGGACACCCAGGTGCGGTGACCAGGCGGCCACGGAGCGAGAAAAGGGAGGGATCCAGGGCCTGGAGTGCCTGAGACGAAAGTGAGGGGTGGGGAGCTCTGCTCAGAACACTGCACACCCCCTTCCTGCCCCCGGGGAGGAGAGGCTGAGACCTGGGCAGGACCCAAAGGACTTTATTTCTGGCACAAGGAGGGTCGCTGGGCCCACTCCCCTTCCCCGAGGTCCCAAGGCTGCAGGTAGGCAGGGCCCGTGGTCCTGCTGAGTGGGAAAAAAACCCACCCCAGCCCTGCCCCAGCTGTCCCTGGTGAATCTGCTGCTCCAGGGGGCAGGGGCTACACGTCATCCTCCGACACCAGGCAGTAGAAGTCCGTGCGGGCACTGTAGTTTCGGGAGCCAAGGTCCGACACATCCACTTCACTGCCTTGGCCCTCTCCAAGCGAGACCCCACTTGCATGCGGTGGAGCTGCTGGCTCCCCAAAGACAGGCCCTCGTACACCTGGGGAGGGGTACCGCCAGGCCTGAGGCTGGGCTGCCCACAGCCTGCCTTCTGCCAGGGTCACTCCCTGCTGCCCCTCCTGCGTGGTAGCATTTGAGGTCCTGGAGGTTCCCAGTCAGGCCCCGGGCCCGACCGCCTTCATGGAAAGAGGCAGTGGGAGGTGCTGGGAATTAAGCCCATCCACGGGCTGCAGGGAGCAGTCCCTGCCGCCTGGACCCTTTTTGGGGCTCCACCTTATGCAGCCCCCCTCCAACTCAGGCTGAGATTCTCAGGGTCAGGGGTGGGGCCGGTGGGCATACCCAAGTCCCCCTCAGGGTCAGGGTCCAGCTCCGGGTCCAGGGTCCGACCCTCTGGGACCCGGCCTCGCACAATCAGCATGGGGTCCTTGTCATCCTGCAGCCGGGTCTGGGGGTCTCCCTCCATCGCTCTGTACTGCACCTTCCGTGGCAACGCCAACTGTAGCTCTTTCCAAAAATCGGAGTAAGGTGTCTGGAAGCCAAGGTGGGGCAGTTAGCGAGCGTGAACAATTGAGGGGGGGTGAGGGGGTGCCAACACGGAAAGACCCTGGTCTCCTTGGCCCCAAAGAGCCCACTCCTCTGGGCGGCTGACCATGGCACCTCCACCCACGGGCTCCCATCCACAAGCCCCCTCCCTCCCCGCCCCCTGCCCCTCCGCACCACGGAACCGGGCCTCCAGAGCAGCAGGGTCACCAGGTGGCGATGCTGGCGCAGCAGGCGCAGCGCAGGGTGTGCGGGGTCGCGCCGCTGGCCCTCGAAAGTGATGAAGATGGGTCTGCGCGTGAGCTCCAGCAGCCGGCACAGGCCCTCCCTGCGAGGGCGGCACCGTCAGGGGGGGCGCAGTTGGGGCCCACCCAGCCCCGCGCGGGACCCACCGGAAGCTGTGACTGCACCAGGCCCGGCCGAGGAAGGCGTCGGACAACACCACGACGAGGCGCCGGCAGCGGCTCAGGTTCACCAGGAGGTCGGCCGACGGCTCTGCGGGAACCCGGGCATCGGCGGGGTCGGTGCGGACGGGGCCCTAGAAGGGGCGGGGCCCTAGCCTGGGTCTGAGGAGGACCCGAGCGGGCGTGGCCCTGGGAAGGCGGGATCTGGGCCGGAACAGGGGCGGGACCCGAGTAGAGATGGGGCTGGGGCCTGGACGGGGAGGAGGCGGGCTTTGAGGGGCGTGGCCCTGGAAAGGCGGGGTCTGGGCCGGAACAGGGGCGGGGCCTGCGCCCCGGATCGGGGCTGGGCCCGAGCGGAAAGGGGCAGGGCGCCGCGGTACCCGCGCGTGGCAGGAGGTCGCGGTCGTCCAGAAAGAGCTTGTAACCCCGACGCCGCTCCAGCTGCGGCTTCAGGATGAAGTTCACGAACTTCCGGTCCTCGGGGCTGTCGCTGTAGGAGACGTAGGCGTCGTAGAGCTTCCCGTCTGCGGACGGCGGCGGGTCAGCGCGGCCGCTTTCCAGGCCTAGGCTTGCCACCCTCGGGGCCCCCTAAACCTACCCCCTTGTGCCCCAGGGTCCAGGCCAGCCCCCCAGACGCAGACCCAGCAGATCTCGGCCCCGGGTCCCGCTTAGACCCCTCCTCACCACGGGATTCCGAGTGGAGCCCTGGAACCAGGCTACCGTGGCCCCCTTCTGCCGGCCCTGTGCCCTCCTGGGCTGCACAGAGACACCCCCTTTTCCTGGACTGGGATCTCGACAGTGCCCTCCAGGGACGGATGCCTCCTCGCCCCCACCTCCAGAGCCAATCCCCCCCCACCCAGAGCTGAGCCTAGGGAGGCCCCGTGGCTGCCACGCACCGTTCATCTCCAACTCCCCATACGTGTCTTGGTACCAGAGCAGTACATTGAGGCGACAGTTCGCATATAGCAGCGCTGCCAGCAGCAGGACCAGCAGGACCAGAAGTGAGGCCAGCACCGCGGCCACGTGTCCAGCCAGGCCTGGGGACAGAGCCACTGACTGAGCCAGCCCAGCACCCTCCAAGCCTAAAGGCTCCCCAGGCCTCCTCCTACCTTCTGCCCCACTGGACGCCACTCACCAGCTCTCCAAAGAGTGAAGGAAGAGGAGCTGATGTTCTGGACGGAGCAGGTGAAGGTCCTGAAGTCTTCAGTGCTGGTCAGGTTGATCCCCAGGACACTGGACACAAGCACCTCTGACCAGTTGACCTTGACCCTGGGGAGACCAGGCCCCACCCCCTCACCTGGGGCCCGACAGCATCACCGGATGCCCCAGAGCTCCACTTGTCTGGGACTCACCCAGAGAGGCTGCAGATTTGGGCCTCCTGGGCAGTCCTTGGGCCATAAGCTAAGAGAAATGGCCAGAACGTGAAGGGGGTGTGGATCTCTTTTGGGACAGTCACCCTAATCCTGGGTCTGGGTCCTGGGGGTCCTCAGATCCTAGGCTTGGCCCGACGGTCAATGAGTGATTCAGGCTGTAGGACTCTGCTGGCACCCATGGCCCTGGGTGGTCTACAAGGTGAGTGTCTAGAGGGGCCATCTGTTCCTACAGTCACTGACTCTTAGTGTGCATCCAGACTGGCACTCTGCCCATGTCATGTCTGGCCAGTCACTCCCCAGCCCACGTCCAGGTGATTACAGACCAGGGTGTAGGTCAGAGAGGCCACTGGGGGTGGGTATATCCAGCATGGTCACCTGACCCTGGACACCCTCATCTCTTACCAGGAGTCCTCATGGAGGTCATAGTGGCTTCCATTGCCCAGCAGCAGCCCATCTCTCAGCCACTGGACTGAGGGCAAGGGGCAGTGGGGCCCAGAGACCACTGAGGCTGTGCAGTTCAGAGTGACCACACTGCCCAGGGCAGGCCACAGGACCTGGTTTCCAGATGGGGAGAGGAAGTCAGGGGCTCTGTCGCAGGCTCCTGCAGAGAGAGGACCGAGTGGGTTAGCTGTGCCCACAGATGGTCTGTGGGCCAGGAAAAAACCAAGGTGGCCAGTGGCATGTGCTGCTTGGTAACCACACCATGTCTGTCCACAAGTCCCACGGGGGACAGGGCCTGGCATTTGGAACATCTTACCCCAGCAGCAGCTGGTTCGTATGTGTTCTGCCTGCCCTGGATGTGGCTGCCAGTCCCCAGAGAAGATGTTAGCACGGAGTCATGGCTGAGCTGACCCAGCACCGCCCTCCAGCTCAGCAGGGCCCGCCTAGCTGCCTGTCTATCCAGGACGTGAGCCAGCACACATTTCCTGTGTGTACCTGTCGCCCACTGCTCTGATGCCCAGGCCCCGGCCCCTCTGCTGGACACCAGTGGTTTGGGGGAGTCGGGTTCGGCATCAGCACCTTCCACCCAGTATCAGAGCTGGTGGTTCCAGGACCCTCTACTCCTGGCTACAGGCAAGCCTTCTCACCTCCCCAAGATCTGAACTTTCTCATCTTTAAACTGGGGTGATGAGCCGGAGCCGGTAGTCATAAGACCGCCATCATCTTGGTAGTGTGGTCTCCCAGCAGCCCGCCCCCAATGGCCCCCCACCAGCACCCACTCCCAGTATCCCTGGGCTTTACTGACCCCCACGAGCCTGGTCTAGAGGCCTTGGGCAGGAGATGGTGCGGGCCCATTCTAAACATGGGGTCAGGACCCCGGGCCATAGGGGAGGGGCAGACCGAGGTCTTCGTACTCCTGGCTTGAGGCCAAGCAGAGAGGCCAGGCCACACTGCAGCGTGGAGCCAGCCTGAGGGGCAGGAGGTGGGAGTGGAGCCCGTGCCCATCCCTCTCTGACCATCTACCTGCCATGGTCTGGCCGGGGCCTCCTCGAGGCAGGCTGGACACTGGTGCCACCCACGGCTCCCCGGGGCTCCTTGGCCGAGCAGACTGATCCCTCAAGGGCTGGGCAGGATTCACTCTCTGTGCTTGTGGCCAGTCAGTCAGGGCACCGGGACGGGTCAGAGGCTGCCGCCATCCCCGGGAGCAAGTTAAGCAAGAACAGGATAAGTTAATGTGTAACTCCGGCCACTGAAGCACCGCCTCTGCCCCAGCTGCCGCGTGGAGGCCCCAGAGCACCAGGCACAGCCTAGACTGCACGTCATTCACCCCAGGGACACCGTGACAGCCCAGGGTGGGACAGCACTACCGGCACCCCTCGTGAGCCCAGGAGTTGGCCTCGCTCCCAGGTTCCCTGGGACAGGGCTGCCACATACAGGCAGGGGGGCTGCAGTGCAGCCGCACTCAGCCTGTACCAAGGCTCCGGGGGGCTCGGGGTTCTCGAGTGCTGGGCTGCCTGACTGAGCCTCACTCCCAGCCATGGAGTTTTGTTCTGGACGCCGTCCTGAGTGCGCCACGCACGCGTGAACCCTGCACTTGAGGGTGCACTGGGCCGAGGTGTCGAGGCAGGAGGGGCGAGCAGGGGGTCACACTGGTCTCACAGGGCAGCCCTCCTTCTGGGTCCTGTGCTGGCGCCTCCACCCATTTGTCATCTTCAGACCCAGACACTTTTGTCCACACTGTCCATATAGTTGTCCAAGGGAAGCCCCCACCCGCCCACGGTGACCTTTCTCTCCTACGCGGGGTCTGGGACCACTCCCGGCCTGACTGGCAGCAGCCACACGCCTCTTGACCCAGAAAGCTCTCCAGTGACCTGGGCTGAACGGCAGGGCACGAAGCCCCAGTGGCAGAGCCTTCGAGGAAGACTCCTTGGCAGCCGGGCCCTGGGCACCTCCTCCCTGCTGCCCAGCGGGTATTTACTGGGCACCTAGTCCTCCCCCTGCTCCCTGCTAAGTGGACACACCAGGGCCCCGGCCCCTTCAGGCCCTCCCCCCACCCGTGGGGCCCCTGAGGCTTTGCAGGGAGGAGTCTTAGCCTGCCCCCCATTCCTTCGGCACGGGTGACCCGATGTGGACCCATGATCAGCTGGAAGCCCCTGGTTTGGCTGGGCTGGAATTTCCTCAGAAATCGGTGGAGCATCAGGCCCGTTCCCGGGGGGCTGGCGCGGGGGGTCCTTCCAGAAGTCCTTTGGAGTGGAGGGCAGTCCTGGGAAGGCCCTTGAAGCAGGAGGACAAGCCCACTGAGGGCTATGGGAGGCTGGGCGGCTTACACCCGCTCCCCCAGCCCAGCGGGCCCCAGGGCAACTCCTACAGTGGCCCCTTGGCCTCTGTAACCTGAGAAGACCTCCTACCCCTGGAAAGGCAACCTCGGACCCTCCTGGAAATTCAGGCCAAACCACATGGCCAGGCGACAGGTGTCCCCCTGCACACTCTCCGCTGCAACCCTCCCTGTCCTCTGTATAGTCTCTGTGTTGTACACCCGGCCCCTGCACGCCCCACACATGCCTGCACTAAGCGCTTGGTCCCCGGGCACACGTGCACACTCCCCACACCTCCGACACTCTGGCAGTGCACACACCTGGCACACAACCACGAGCATCTGTGCACACCCCACACCACACACACTGCACCTCACACCCACCCTCAGCCCCCCATAGCCCCTCGCTCTCTCACTGGCACACACGTGCACACGCAAGCCACGTGCTTTGCGGGCCTCCCCTCAGCCAGGCCTGATTTCGAGGAGAGGGCTCAGGCCGGAAAAGGCATCCAAGGACAAGAACACAGGCTCACGCGGAGCAGCGAGGACACGAAGTCACCTGGTTCCAGCTCTTTCCTCCCGAGGAGGGGATGTCCGTCACTGAGGTCATTCACGTGTGCTTGGGAGCAAACTCTGCTCAGCTGGGCCCTCGGCCCAGTCCAAATCACCACGGCTGCCCCAGACACATTGCCAAGCACGGCGAGGACCTGGCTTTTGTTTGTGCGTTTTAATAAGAACTTTCCCCGTAGCTTCCTGGCTTTGCAGTCACATCCTCTCCTCAACCTAAACCCCACCCAGGCACCCACCCTCCTCTCCAGGGGGCTGGTGGGCGGGGCGCAGTTGGTGTTTCTCCCCGCCAGCCCCGCCTGCCCCACTCTTCCTGTAACTCTGAGTCAAGCAGCTCCTTCCTCTAGGGCCCGCCCCAGCCCACCCGGGCACCAGCACCAGCCCCGTCCTTCCCTTCCCAAGGCTAGGCCTGGGCGAGCGGGGAGGTGGCAGAAGGGCTGGGGGCCACGGTGATATGTGAGGGTCCTGGCCAGCGGACGCCCAGTCAGGGCCGTCCTGCACACGCCTGAGGAGCTGGGCAGTATGGCCTGCTTCCCGGACACTCCCTACAGTCCCAACACCCAGGAGACGGGGGGAGGGGGGGAGAGGGGGGTGCTCTCCACGTAGCTCCCCTGGCCCCAGTGAGCAGCCCCAATGTATCTCTGACCTCTGACCTGCCAGGGTGATAGGTGGGGCTTCTGTGGAAACTCTCACCAATAACGGGCCCTTGAGCAGGGCTCTCTGGCCCCCTCCCTGTCCACCTCCCAGGTGTAGCCCCCAAATGGTGAGCAGTTACAAGGGGCTGGGGTATCACATGGACCTTAAGCCCCCTCTTCTAGATAAGGAAGCAAACAGGAGGCCTCAGCTAGGCTCCCAGCTCTGAGCCCAGGTAGGGGAGAGCCGACATCTCCTGGAGTCACAACAGATTCCCCCGCACCACCATCCCGGCCTGACCTGGAACTGAGGGCCCAGCACTGGTGGCTGATGGCGCTGCTCATAGCAATTGGGCAGGGTCCCCTGTGGTCCCTGTCCCTGCCCTCACCCCCCAGGGGCAGAGCATCCTCACTGCAGCGTCAGCTTTCCTACATCCTTAATCTGACCCTGTCCAAGGCCTCCTGCTCAACGCCCGCCGCCCCCCCCCCCCCCGGGGGGGGGGGCCCGGGAGCCTCTCGGGCTGGTGAGCGCCGGTCGGCGCCGATCCTCTGTGCGGGAATCTCTCCGCTTTGCCCTCCGCGCCCCTGTTG
>NW_006792775.1:225365-226498 GCF_000442215.2 Lipotes vexillifer
CCCCCCCCCCCCCCCCCCCCCGTGGCCTCCAAGACCCTTGGACGATGGTGCATCTTGGGCTCAGGGTCCAATAGAACTGGAAGAAGTCCTGACTGCACCCCTTCCGCACCGAGCCGCAGCTCCTCCAAGGAGCCCCAGTGGGCCCTGAGGCTGAGTGAGCAGCGTAAGCACCTGATGGACAGGTTAGTGGCCGCCAGCAGTCAGCGACCTGCCCGGGAGCGCCCAGGCAGGAGGCAAAGAGCTAGGTTCTCCCTGGTGTCCCCACCTGCTTTGTTGCCTCGCAAAGCTCCTGCCAGACTGCCTGCCTCTCGGCAAGCCCACCCGCACCACCACCTCACAGCCGCGACTGGGCGCCCGCCCCTCCCTTTGCTAACGTCCACCCTCACCCTCCCTTGTCCCCCAGGCCCACTCCACAAAGTGAGCAGAAACCCCACGTCGCCTCAGGCACTCTCGAGAACAGCCCTTCCGAATCCGAGCCCGCCCCCTGCACCGCCCACCGCGCTCGGCCGCGCCCGCGCGGTTCCTAGGAAGCCCTATAGCTCCTCCCACCCTCCGGCCTCACGCTGGCCCTCCGCCTCCCCGGAGCGTCGGCGTCTGCCTGGCCGCCGGGCGCGCGCCCGCGCCTTGTCCACAGGCGCCCCGCCGTCTGATTTGCTGCTCAGCACCCCAGTGTCTGAGCACTCCCCCTCATCTGGGACCGGCGGCCCCTCTGCGCCTGGCGCGTGCTTCATCCCCGGACGTCTGTCCCGAAGGAAAGAACTTGCACAAAGCTCTGTGGCCCAGCGAGCCGAGAGGCCCCCTCCTGCACCCCCGGGCCCTCCACACACCCCACGCCCGCGCTCCGCCTTCCCGGAGGGGCGTTAGTACCCGCTTCCTCCGGGTGGGGTGAGCCGGGCAGGGCGCGCACGTTTGGGGGGCGCGGGGGCGGGCAGGTCGGGGGCGCGCACGGAAGGGCGGGGCGCGCGGACGGCTGTAGCTCCGCCCGGACACAGGTGCGCAGCGGCTCCAGCAGGTTTCTCCGTTCGACCCCGGCGCCCTGGGAGGCCTCGGGCCTGGGCTCGGACTTTGGGGCGGAGGCGGGGTCCCTCAGCGCCTCGGCGCGCCTCTTCCCTCTCCTGGCCGAGGGCCAAGTC
>NW_006792775.1:226579-236271 GCF_000442215.2 Lipotes vexillifer
GGCCCTCGCCCCCGCAAGGCCGGAGGGGCCGGAACGAGGGTGAGCTCAGGCTTCCGGGCGACGCGGGCAGCGGGCTCGGCTCCGAGGTGCTTCCTGCGGAACCGCACCCGCCACGGCCCAGAGGCTCCCCGGGGCAAAGGGCGCCTCGGTCCCCCAAGCTCCAGGCCCGGTTCTGGCTCCCGGGAGCCGGCGACCTCCACTCACCTCCGCAGGTAGGAGCCGCGATCGCCACTCACCTGCTGCCAAGACCCGGGGCTTGCGCGGCCGCGAGGGCGGAGCGGCTCACCTGGGCCAGGTGCGCAGCGGCGACAGCCCCAGCGACGGTGGCAGGTGCAGCCCCGCCCAGCAGCCGGGGCGAGGGCGGACCCAACTGTCCTGCTTCGAGCCTCAGGCTGGTGTTCAAGACGGTCCTGCGCTCGGCCCCCTGGAGCCGCGGCCGCCGCGACTGGGGGCAGAGGCCAGACCGGCCCGACCAGCCCCGAGAGTCTCTGTGCCCCAGGAACTCCTCGGAAATTCCACCGTCCCCAGGAGCACCTGGTGCAGTTCAGCCCCTCCTCCCAAGCTCTTTGTCTTCGTCTAGGAAGCCTGCCTTGACTCCCGCTTCTAAACCCGAGGTGCAGGGAGGGTAAGGCCTCTGTAAGGCACCCCTCACTTGGAAGCCCACGGAAAACCAGAGGAAGGCGGAGGCTACCACATTCCGGGCCTCTTCCCGTCACGGCCTCAGTTTCCCAGCTAGCCCTGAGGGCAGACGTAATCGGCCAGAAGCCCAGAAATTAACACAAAGCAGTTTTGTTTTATTAGAGAAAACTCTGCTGGTTGAGGGGAGCCAGTGGGGTGGGGCAGAATCTGGGGCCCAGGAAACTGGGCCAGTTTTCCTGTCCAGACGGCATGAGAAGACAGGACAGGCCTGCACTGTCTCCCCCACAACCCCGCCCCAGTTCTCTGGGTGGCAGGGGTCACTCAGCGTTCAAGTCAGGCAGTACCAAGCCTGAGCCCTCACTGGTGGAACAGGCCTCCCAGACCATGGACAGGTGTGCAGCTCACAGACACCCCAAACATACAGGGGCTCCCAGGACCCCCACATACACGCGGGTCTAATTAAAGCCCGCCCACACACACAGCCGGGGCTGGGGTGGGCGGTGGCGGCCGCAGCTCTGCGTCGCGGCCTCTTGGCCGGCTCCGGGCCCGCTGCACGTCTGTGCTCTCGGCCGGAGTCTCCGGCACGTCGGGGCTCGCAGCCCAGCCTCCCCACGTCTCTGGTGCTGCTTCTTCAGGACTTCATTCTTCACCCACTGAGGCACGTCAGGCACAAACCAGCCAGCAATGAGCCTGACGCATAAGGCCACGTGCTGGGAGGGCCAGAGTGGGGAGGTCAAGATGTGCTGAGCAGGGACTTTAGGGGCAGGGGCCCAGGGAGGGCTGCAGGGAGCTGCCCCGCCCTGGGGCTTGTCCCCAGTGTTGGCTCACCTCGAAGAGGATGAGGAAGGTCAGACGGACGGCCAGGAGGAACCAGGGCTGCTCAGTGAAGTTGGAGTTCTGAGCGGTGCCACAGTCCCGGTACCTGGGGTGGGGAGCACCTGAGGTCAGGAGTCCGGAGTTCAGAGGGTGCTCACAGGGGATGGGGGTCCAAACCTGCACTCGGTCACATTCTCTGAGCCCTCTATTTCAACAGGATTCCCGAAGTCCTTGGTGTAGAACACGGACAGGCTGTGGTTGACGTACCCCGTGAGGCAGCTGGTGGGATGGGGAGAGGAGTTTTGGTGTGGTCCCTTCAGGCTTCTGGGGTGCTGGCTTGTAACCGACCCCTGCCTGGTGGGGGCCATCAGGGTGGGCCACAGTGCAGACCCCCTCCTTCATCTCTGTACATGGGAGAGGGGCCCCTGGGGGAGGCTGAAGGGACTTGCAGGTGCCACCACCTGCCTTCCTTGCCAGGGGCCGAGGCTTCCTTGCCAGCCTTCCTGGGGGAGACCCCTGGAGACCTACCCCCTTTCAGGGCTGGAGGAACTGGATGAGGACAGCATGCAGACCACTAAGGGTCTGCCTTTGGAAGGGGAGCCATTCCAGTATCACTTGCTCAGAAAACAGCTGGTTCTGGGACGTTAATCCCCTACTGGGGTCCCAGTCAGCACTCACGGGGTCCACCCAGGGTCTGCAGGTTGCTGTGGGAGGGCAGCCCACCCCAGGCAATACTGTTAGCATCGAGCCCTTCCCTGGGGGTCCCCTGGGGCTGGGCCATGGTTGGGCCAGTTTCCCAGGGGTCTCTGGACAGTTTGAGGCTCCCCCAGGGTCTGTGTGGTGGTGTCCCCTTACTCGACTGCAGGGTGGGCCCCCTGTCGGCACGGGCCATAGCGGTACTTGTACACCACTCGGGGGATGAACTCAGATGTGAAGGCGATGACCATCCCGTCGGCAATGACCGCCAGCACGCCAATTATCGCCAGCGCCTGCAGCCAAGTCCCTGGGCCACAGCAGGGGGTGAGGCCTGCACTGTCTCCCCGCCCCCGCCCCCTCCCACCTCTGTTGATCCCCCGAAGCTGGGAGCCTGGATGGTCAAGGGCCTCATCATGCCTCTGCTTGTGGCAGCCGCAGGACCAGGTCCCTGATGAGGAAGACCTGGGCCAAGGCCAACAGAGAGCAGCCTCCGCTCTCCTGCACCCCTCTTCTTGACGTGGACAGGAAGGGGCTCAGGTCTCCGCCCCCCGTCTTATGCCTGAACCTTTCGGCTGCCCCCAGGCCTGCTCCACCTCCTGGATCCCCTCCCCAGGGCAGACCCCCTTAACCTGCTCCCAAGTCTCCCTCACACTTCGCTCTCCCACTGCCTACGTCCAACGCCGCATCTCCTGGCTTCATCCCTGACACCTGTCCACCTCAGCGAGGCCAGTCAAGGTGACTAAGGCCACCTGCTCTCAGTCCCTGTGCCCAGCTGCTGGACCCCTCTCCCTCAGCTCCCTGAGAGTCAAGCCGTTCTGCACTGCCTCCGCAGGGCGGCTGCTGGCCCTTCAATGGGACCCCTGGCGGGGGAGCGGCCTGCGAGGTGCCTTCCAGCCCCGCCTCTTCCTGGGGCCGGAGCCCTGCCCCCATAGCTCAGAGCGGTGGTTTCAAGGGGACTGGCTTGGCCCCAGCGCGCCTCGCGGCTCCTGGCCCCCTGGCTGGAGCGCCCGCCCTCAGGCCGCCCCGTCGGGCCCCTGACCGATGTCCTTGGCCTTGCAGGGCACCAGGCGCCGCTGCACCTGGACCATCTTGATGGTGTCCAAGTGGATCTCCACGAGGTTGCTGAAGAGCGCCAGCAGCGGGGCGAGCGGGAAGGCGGCCACGAAGACGGTGGTGAAGCCGTACTGGATCACTGGGGGTGGGGGTTGTCACCGTGGGCCCCCGCGCGGTGCCCGCCCCTCCGCCCACCAGCCCCGCCCCTTGTACTCATCTCCGGGAACTCCTCGAACAGGCTGAAGGTGTTGACCGGGTTCAGGCGGTAGTTGCGCCGCCAGTGCCTCAGCTCGGGGTCCTGGGACGTGGCTCGCATCGAGCGACACTTGTGGGCCAGGCACCTGCGGGCAAGGAGGACCGGGTGGGGGACGGGGAGGGGGGCTGAGGGCCCCTCGGGACTGCTGGCTCTGGGAGGTGGGGTCCTGTGGGTTCGGGGGCTCCCTGCGGTGAGGGTGGCGCCCCGGGAGGGAGGGTGGTCCTCACGGGCCCAGGTACTCCATGCAGTGGCTGAGCGTTTGTTTCAGACCCGTGATGATGGCCACCTGCACGAACAGGTCCGTCATGCAGCCGCTGAGATGGCACTGCGGGGGCAAGGGTGGGAGGTCAGGCACGGGGCCTGGGGGTGACCAGGGGGTTGGGGCAGTTCAGGAAGAGGGCAGTAAGGCCTCCGGACAGACTGACCTCCTCCAGCTTCCACAGCCCTGCCAGGCGCACGGACTTCCCAGGGTTACCGTTGATCCTGGGAAGGGCAGCGAGGCTGAGAGAGGGGGCAGGACAGGAGTGGGAGTCGGGGAGCAGTGGGGCCTGGAGGGGAAGGAAGGAGACCCGCCCCGCAGGTGAGCAGAGGCTAATCCAGACAGGCCTGCGGGCGCACAGGACCACCGGGGACCTCTCAGCTGTTCACAGGCTCAGAAAAGGCCGTGAGGAGGGGCCTCAGTTTCTCCCCAGGTAACTGTGCACACAGGCCTACTTTGTGTTTAAATCACCTGATTTCCATGATAAAAAAGGTATATTTAACCAAACGTTGGGCTTATGCTCAATGGTGAAGTCCTGCAAGCACTCCTGTTACAGTTCGTGACAACTACTATTCCAGAATGGTGTAACTTTGCAAAGGAAAAACTTGTAGAAAATACGATTATATATCTCGGAAACCAAAATAAATCAACTGAACGATTGGGCAGATAAATCTACTGAAAAATGCTCAGAGTGGATATAAAATTGATATCAAGCTCAACTCCCTTTTGCTTTCCTAGGTGCAACAAAACCACTGAGAAATGTAGCAGGAGGAAATATCTGTCGCAGATAGCAGCAAAAACCATAAAATAGAGAAATTCACAGGAAATGTGGGGGACCCATAAGAAAAAAACTATAACACAGCTAAAGAACATTAAAACAAAACTTGAATAGAGGAACCTTGTTCTTCGATAGAAAAACTTACACTTGTATTTTTGTGACAGGTGGAATGTCAGGCCCCCAAAGATACCACATCCTAATTCCTGGAACCTGTGACTATGTTATCTGACATGGCAGGTGGTATTAAGGTTGCTAATCAGCTGACCTTAAAATGGAGAGAGAATCCTGGATTGTCTGGGTGTGCCCCTTGTAATCACCAGAGTCCTTAAGTGAGTAAGAGGGTGAGCCAGAGAGATGGCAGGATGAGGACTCAGCCTGACACCACTGGCTTTGCAGACACAGGACGGAGCGGGCCAGGCAGCCTCTAGAAGCTGAAAAAACAAGAGTATGGACTCTCCCCGAGGGCCTGCATACAGAACACAGCCCTGCTGACACCCTGATTTTAGCCCAGTGAGACCCATTTTGGACTCTTGGCCTCGAGAACTGTATGTAATGTGTGTTTTTTAAAGCCACTAAGTTGTGGTCAGCAACAGAAAATTAATACAGTATCTATGTCAATTCTCCCTAAAAGAATGTATAATTTCACTGCAATCTTAAGCTAAATCCCACAGAATTTTGATGGAGTTTGACAAACATTATTTTAAAGTGCACCTAGAAGAATAAACATGTAAATAACTACAAAAAAGGAAAAGTGAAAAAGAAGAGAGAAAATTAATGCTAGACCTATCTGACAGGAAAGCATAACAGTAATAATTACGCAGAAAGGTACTAGACCAAAATTATCAGAATCCACGAAACACCAAAATATTCAAGTGAATGATGGAACTTGGTGTGTGACAGAAGGGTGGTGGTGGTGATGGAACAGTCAACAAATGGTTTGGGGACAACTGGCTGTCACTTGGAAAACAACAAAACAGGCTTCCCTCCTTTGCCGCCTGCAGCAAAACAAAATCCTTGTGAATCAAAGATTTAAATCTTTAAAATGTTGAAACTATAAGCATCTAAGGTAAATCACAGCTGAACGTTTTTTTTTTTTTTTGCTCTGGACGCGCAGGCTCAGTGGCCATGGCTCACGGGCCTAGCCGCTCCGCGGCATGTGGGATCTTCCCGGACCGGGGCACGAACTCGCGTCCCCTGCATTGGCAGGCGGACTCTGAACCACTGCGTCACCAGGGAGGCCCCTGAACATGTTTTTAATGTTGAGGAGGGGAGGCCTTTTTGAGCACGGCATGAAAAACAGGAACTATAAAGAGACACACTGATAACCTTCGTGACAAAAAAGAAACTGCCTCCAGAGAAACACGAGTGACTGCATAGGCTTTTGCCTTCTTTTCCCAGGGATGCCACATGCAGGGGCAGTACACAAAAGGCGCCAGACTCGGGCTTCTATCTGTCCCACCATCTGTTGACTGTGCGACCCTGAGATAGTTTCTTAACCTTTCTGTGCCTCGGTCTACTCATCTGTGAAATGGGGTTTAGAGAGTCCCTACCCCATAGGGCTGTTGTGCAGATTAGAGCTGATGAATGTGAGGCCCTTAGGATAGAATGGGTGAGTGTCAGCAGACGTGAGTTATTATAAAGACATATCCCATCCTGCCAGGGAAAACCTACTCAGTCCTTCGTTCTTCAGTATGAACGGACAGCTACAGATCTTCAGGCACGAGGAAAACCAGCTGTACAAAAGAGAAGGACTACGATAAAGGAACAGGAAGATGGACCCTTTAGGAAATGAAATAATGAGGAAACAGATGAGAACTTAAGGGGAAAAAAGAACATTGATATCCTCAAGAAAGTACTGTATCTGTGGAAACAAGAAAAGGACACTATAAAAAAAAAAAAGGATAAAAAAATAAAAACCCTCTTGGAAATTAAGACTTTAACTGTTAAACTTAAAAAAAGAAAACAGGGACTTCCCTGGTGGTCCAGTGGCTAAGACTCCGCATTTCCAATGCAGGGAGCCTGGGTTCAATCCCTGGTCAGGGAACTAGATCCCACATGCTGCAACTAAGAGTTCGCATGCTGCAACTAAAGATCCCACGTGCCACAACTAAAACCCAGTGCAGCCAAATAAATAAATAAATAAACATTAAAAAAAAAAAAAAGGCAAAGTGAAGGAAATCTCTCCAGATGTGGAATGTAAAGACAGAGATGGAATATATGAGAGAAAAAGATAAGAAACCCAAGAGGACCAGGCGTTCCATAGAGAGCAGAGGGGAAAAAAATATTTTTAAAAACCCAAAAAAACTAAAAATAGAACTACCACCTGAACCAACAATCCCACTACTGGGCATATACCCAGAGAAAACCACAATTCAAAAAAACACATGCACCCCAATGTTCACAGGAGCACTATTTACAATAGCCAGGACACGGAAGCAACCTAAATGTCCATCAACAGAGGAATGGATAAAGAAGATGTGGTACATATATACAATGGAAAAGTACTCAGCCATAAAAAGGAATGAAATGCGGTCATTTGTGGAGACGTGGATGGACCTAGAGAGTGGCATACAGAGTGAAGTAAGTCAGAAAGAGAAAAATATCATATAATAACACATATATGTGGAATCTAGAAAAATGGTATAGATGATCTTATATGCAAAGCAGAAACAGAGACACAGACATAGAGAAAAAATGTATGGATACCAAGGGGGAAAGGGGTGGGGTAGGAGAAATTGGGAGACTGGTACTGACACATATACATTATTGACACTATGTATAAAATAGACAGCTGATGGGAACATACTGTATAGCACAGGGAACTCTACCCAATGCACTGTGGTGACCTAAATGTGAGGGAAGTCCAAAAGGGAAGGGATGTCTGTATGTGTATGGCTGATTCATTTTGTTGTGCAGTGGAGGCTAACACAACATTGTAAACCAACCATACTCCAACAAAAATTTAAAAAAAAAAAACACCTAAGGAAAAAAAGAAGAAAATGTAGTGAGCCTAAGCAGGACATATGGGCTTTTTCATTGGAAGGTGCCAACAATGGCCCAGCACAGTGCATGAAGAAAAGACCCACCCTAGATTGTTCCCCTGTTTAAAGAGAAGATCCTAAAGCTTCTAGGTCAACTAGGAAGAAACAAAAATCAGATTTTCTGCACACTTCTTATCATCCATTTTGCATGTTCAAAGACAACGGAGCAATGTCTTTAAAGTTCTAGAAGGGAAAATTGTTTTGAAGTTCGATTTCTATACCCACAGCCGTGTCAATCTTGTGCAACAGTAGAACATGACACCTTTAGACGTACATGAATTCAGAGAGTTTACCTCTCCGATATACCTTCTCAAAATAAATGAAAGCAAAAATCAAGAAAGAAGGAGGCTTGGGAGTCCAGGAAATGACGGTCCTAACCCAGGAAAGCAGCAGATTGAAGTCCCAGGGTGACAGGTATGCAGGAGGCACGGAGAGCCCCCAGCCCAGTGTGGAGAGAATGGAGGGTCTCTGGGAGAAAAGAGACTCCATGCAATAGACAGTTGGACATGGAGAGGCTGGACAACCTTGATAAGATAAAGACATGCAAGGGGGAGAAAAGGCAAAATTAAAAACAACAGGAAAAATAAAGAGCCGCCCAAGAAATGGTCAAATAAGCAAAGAAACATATGACGTGAGTTTAAGAGACTGATAGAGTCAGAAGAGAAGCCACTTGACCCTAATGTTCTAAAAATGCTCAGATGATATGAACAACTTATAGGAAAAGAAATTTAATGGCCAAAAAATATCTGGAAAGATGCTGGATTCTCACTAATAGGTTTTAATAACGCACCTTTAAGGTCTTTGTTCATCAGACCAACATGGAGTGTGCAGTCACGTACACAGTGTGTGGCTTTGTGAGTCAGCACAGCATTTTTGGAGGGTGCTTTAGCAATGTCTGTCAATTTAAATGTGCACTGCCGACTCCCAATTAAAATGGCTGGCTGCCCACACCCACTGCCAGGCATCACCTCGGAGATGGAAGGGAACTGGAGAGGCCTGCAGCCCACTCGAGACATCAAGCTGGATCTAAGCCTGCAGGGAAGACGTCTGAATAGCAACACAACCCTGCCCAAGAGCCTGGAACACCCCAGGACTTGGGCACCTCTGGTAGCTTGGGGGCACCCACTGGATGGGATGCAGGTCCAGCTGAACCCCTGGGCCTCCTATCCAACCCCTGGTCCACCCCCCCCCCCACACACACAAGACACACACACAAGAAGACAAAGACATTTCTAGGGGGTTGAACAACCAAAGATTCAGATCGCAGGGTTGGGCCAATGGACACTGAGACCCCACACTGTCCCTTCCCCAGCTGGGCTCCCAGCATACTGACGGGCATCCTTCTGCCTCCAGGCAGGAGACCAGGGATTCCCCTTCGGGAACCGACACGGCAAGAGGTCCCGACAGGAGACACATGGTCCAGAGCAAAGCCACTAGCACATGCCTTTCTCAATTACAGACAGGTGGCCAAGAATAAAAGCCATCTAAGGTGGGGGTGGGGGGGTGGGGGGGTGTCTCTAACAGCAGAATCAGAAACCAATCAAAGAAAGAGCATAAAAGAAACTCGAAAGGAACAGAAGAAATGCCAGAGTAGAAGGGGAAAAAAGAGACCACACCCTCAGACGAGGAAAGCCCTGGTGTCCAGGTGACCTGAAGAGGAGGCTGTGAAGAATCCGCACACGTCAAAAGGAGTGAAATTAAGACATAAGCAGAAGCGAGACGCTCAGTAGAAGGGTTGGAAAACAGCTGAGAAAAACTCCAAGAAGCTGGAACAAGAATGGGAGAAAAAAAGCGAAGAAAAGTAGATGATCAATTCAGAAGGTCCAATTTCCAAACAAAAAGCATCCCTCAGGAGGGAGGAGAGAGAGCCGAAGCAGGAGGCATCAGGTACATGAGAAAATCTCTCAAAACTGAAGGCCCCGAGGCTCCAGGCCCAGTGAGTACCCGGTAATTCCTTTCCATTTGACCAGCATTGACTCTGCACGCCTGGCCGGCTGCAGGAGCTGAGCATTCAGCAAAGGACAAGCGCCCTCCCCTCCGCCCTGGGGAGCTGCCATTTCTGAGAGAGACAGTGAGCAAATAAATGTGCGTCATGTTCTGGGTGGCGACGGCTATGGAGGGGGAGCAAGGGGAGAGCGGAGGCTGAGGGGCCCG
>NW_006792775.1:236281-244262 GCF_000442215.2 Lipotes vexillifer
GCCAGGCGACGTTCCGAGGTCAGCAGGAGAGCAGAGGTCAGCGCCAGGAGGCAGTGAGAGTACCGGGGAGGCAGAAGTGCGAGGCGGGAGAACCAGCAACCGGGATCGCCGATGAGAAGACTTCCGGAAGGAACTGTGACAGCATGTTTGTGTGATGGTGGAAATCATCCGGCAGAGAGAGGAAAGCTGGCGTGTGGAGGAGAGAGATGTGAATTACCGAAGCATGTCGACTGAAAAGGACCCACCAAGTCACACGGCTGAGAAATTCCAGAAGACGGGGGACAGTGAGAAGATGCACAGAGTTGGAAGAACATTAACGCCAGACTTGCGGAACAGAAAGCTGCAAGCCAGAAACCAAAATATCCTTCGGAAGTCTGAGGAAAACCATATCCAACTTAGAATTCTATCTCCAGCAGACGCTCAGTCAGGCCCCCAATAAAGAGGAAACTCAGCACATATGATTTCCCATGTACCCTTTCACAGGAAGCCACTGGAAAACTTGGGATCCTACACGGCAGAGAGTAAGGGGCTTCCCAGGATGAAAGGGCCAAGCACAGCCCCAAGGGAAGGGGACAGATGCCACGAGGGCGTCTCCAAGGACCTCATGATGTCTTTGAACATACTGGCAGGAGTTGGTTTCTTCTAAAGTTCTTCTAGAGGGACTTCCCTGGTGGCGCAGTGGTTAAAAAATCAGCCTGCCAGTGCCGGGGACACGGGTTCGAGCCCTGGTCCGGGAAGATCCCACATGCCATGGAGCAACTAAGCCCATGTGCCACAACTACTGAGCCTGCCCTCTAGAGCCCGTGTGCCACAACTACTGAAGCCCGTGTGCCTAGAGCCCGTGCTCAGCAACAAGAGAAGCCACCGCAATGAGAAATGAGAAGCCCGGGCACCTCAACAAAGAGTAGCCCCCACTCGCCACAACTAGAGAAAGCCCGCACCCAGCACTGAAGACCCAACGTATCCAAAAATAAATAAATGAATAAATAAATTTTGCAAATAAATAAATGAAGTTCTGCTAGAGAGTTTGGGATTATTTGGCAGTATGTGTGTAACTTACAACATTTGAACAAACACAGAGAACACATAGAGGAATTATTTTCTTCAGAAAGACAAGAAAAGATATGTTGATTGAACCAAAAATGCTCATTTATTAATTAGGAAGGTGAGGGGAAGTGTGTCCATGTGTGTGCATATGCATGTGCATGTGTGTTACATGGGATGCCCACTGCAGCTTTATTTATAAACCTCAAAACTGGAATTAACCCGAATGTCCACCAACTGAAGTGGTTAAATAAATTCAAGGACATCCCACAAAAGAATGCTCATGGTATGTTTTTAAAAACAAAACCTCACCACCCATGCAGACATGGAAAATGCTCATAGTACGTTTTCAGTGTAAGGCAAATACAATTATTTACACGACAAAATCACTCATGTCGGGCTTCCCTGGTGGCGCAGTGGTTGAGGGTCCGCCTGCCGATGCAGGGGACGCGGGTTCGTGCCCTGGTCCGGGAGGATCCCGTGTGCCGCGGAGCGGCTGGGCCCGTGGGCCATGGCCGCTGGGCCTGCGCGTCCAGAGCCTGTGCTCCGCAGCGGGAGAGGCCGCGACGGACCACAAAAAAAAAAAAAAAAAAGTCACTCATGTCAATAGGTGTATGTGTGTGTACTTAAATGTTTAAAAAAGTTTGGGAAGACCCAACAAACAGTTACAGTGTCATCTCTGAGGACGAGGATTGGACAGTTGGGGGTTTGCTGTGGGCTTCCTTCACATATTTCTGTACTGGGTTTCCACGTGTTCTGAGCATGATTTACTTTAAAAATTAAAAAGAACAGGTATTTCCATTTTCAAGGTGGGGAGAAAGGAGTTAGAGGGAGGCATGTGGGAGCAGGTGGCCCTTACCTGCCCAGGATGCAGGCAATGTAGATAAGGGAGGAGGAGTGAAGAGCAAAGAACTGCAAGTGAAGAACTTGATGGTGAACTTGCTCTCTCGCTCTGAGAAGGTCCTGGGCTTCTCTGGAATGAGATGTGGGGCCGTCCCTCCCCCATCCTTCACCCCATGACAGCCCGTGCCCAGCCTGTCCCTATCCTGATGACTCAGGGACACCTGCGACCCCCACCTGTCTCCCAGGTGCGAGCCCCTGCCCTCTCGTGAGCCCCCTTCCCCCACCCCAGGGCTACAAGATCCCCACCCTGAATCCTCCCTCCAGTAGCCAGAGAGGGGCTCAGGGGAGCCCTCCTCTCACCAAAGTCACAAAGCTTCAGTGCCACATATTTGTTGATCTGTGGGAGGGGAGACGGAGGGCTCACCTCGGACCTCAGCAGAGCCGCACCCCCACCGGCACCCTCGCCCTGCCCCGACCCCTGCCTTGGTCATGACGAGGATGCTGTCACATAGTGAACCAGGGCCCCGGTCACCACCACGGCCGTGGTCACCTGCTCCCCCAGGAAGGGCAAGGCGGAGCTGAAAAGGGCAGCGGCCAGGACGCGGCAGATCACCAGGACGTGGGCCATGCCTATCATCAGGCAGATCTGGCGGGGGTCGGGGAGGCCAGGATGGGCAGGCCTCTGGGGGCCGCCCCACCTGCTCTCCAGCCCCACCAGGGGCGCCCCAGGAGTACCATCAACAGAGACAGCAGGAGGATGACGGTACTCCGCGTGTAGGAGTGCTCGTGCCGCCGGGGCTGGTAGTCAGGGCAGGCAATGAGCCCCAGCACCATTTCCTCCTGTGGACGGCACCGGACACGCCTGAGACACGGGACCCCTCACCCACGGGAACCGCGCCTCATACATGTGGACCCCCTCAGACACAGCAGACTCGTGTGGGCCCTGGGCCTGGTCACCTGGCTCAGCCTCATCTGGTCCTCGTCCCACCCGTACAGGTCCCGTTGCAGGACCACACGGGCTCGCTCCCGCTTCCACAACTCCAGGAACACGGTGGCTGCAGCCGGGAGAAAGCAGAGGCCTCACGGCGTGTCCCCGCTGCGTGTGGAGCTCGGCTGCCCCCCAGGTGCCGCAGCGACACACCCCACAGCGCCGTGAACACGGCGAACAGCGCGGTGCCCTCGTTGTCCAAGAGGTGGGTGAGCTGGGGAGAGCGGCGCGTGGGGCTGGGGCGGCCTTCCCTCCCCTGAGAGGACCCCCTGAGCCCTCCGCCCCGCGGGCGAGCGGCCGCAGTGCCCCCCAGGCGCAAACCTTGGCGAAGGCGCAGGTTTCTGAGAGCAGCTGGTGCCTGGGGTTGTGGTCGCCGCGAGGGCACATGTAGACGTCGTGGGCCTCAGAGATCTCCCTGCTGGGGGTGCAGGGACCGGGTTGTCAGCGGCGCTTTCCTGTGACCACTCCTGTGGGCCCTGGGGGACCCCGCCCCAGGCCGCCCCTTCCCTGACTCCGCCCCACCCTCAGTCCCGCCTCCCCTCCATGACCCCACCCCAGTCCCGCCCCTTCCCTGACTCCGCCCCACCCTCAGTCCCGCCTCCCCTCCATGACCCCACCCCAGTCCCGCCCCTTCCCTGACTCCGCCCCACCCTCAGTCCCGCCTCCCCTCCATGACCCCACCCCAGTCCCGCCCCTTCCCTGACTCCGCCCCACCCTCAGTCCCGCCTCCCCTCCATGACCCCACCCCAGTCCCGCCCCTTCCCTGACTCCATCCACCCTCAGTCCCACCCCCTTCACAATCCCGCCCCAACCCTGCCCCTTCCGTGACTCTACACACCCCAGTCCCGCTCGTTCCCTGACTCCTCCCCACCCTCAGTCCCTCCCTTTCACGACCCCGCCCTAACCCCGCCCCTTCCGTGACCTCCCCCACCCCGGTCCTGCCCCTTCCCTGACACCCAAGTCCCGTCCCTTGCCTGACTCCGCCCCACCTGATCTGGCTGGCTTCGAAGTGGGCAAACCTGCTCAGGAAGACGATGAGGCCCACCACCAAGGCGGGCACCAGCATGCAGGGGTACCAGCCGCGCCAGGCGAGGCACTGCGCCACCTGCTCACAGAAGTAGTCCCTAGGGGCACAGCCGTCCCGTCAGGGCCACTCCCACCGGGGGTGACCGTCCGGTGCCGACGCCGGGGTGAGGCATGCCACGTGCGGGGGCGGGCAAGGTGCGTCTGTGCTGCAGGCATCTAAATGTGTGTCTAAATGGGAGCCCGCACAGCAGTTTGCTGGAGGCGTGGGTGTAACCGCTGGGGGCGCAGCCTGCCTATGGGGGCGCAGGTGTGTCTGCGGGGGGCCGTAGTACCTGATGTCACCAACTGGCTGCTCTTGGAACATGTTTCTCCACCGGGCCCATTTCTCCTTTAGGTCTTCCTCCCCCTGAGCACAGGCGACAGACAGTGAGAGCTTCTTGCCTCAGGTCCTGCTCTCAGGTCCTCTCCCAGCCGGCCCACCACTCACCTTGTGTAGGGGAAACCCGGCCTCAAAGACCCCATCCTTCACCAAATCCTGGAGTGTGTCTGGTGGTCACAAGGATTCTCGGGTCAGAAGGGAGTGAGGGGTGAGGGAGGACCCTGTCCCGTTCTCCCCGTGTGACTGCCCCTCCTGGTGGGCTGCTGCACAGGCCACCTGCCCATCCAGTCCTTACCACCAGCGGCCATCTTGCTGTTCAGCACAAAGTTGACAATTTGGATTCTGGAACACAAGAGCTGGCTCAGGATGGCCCTCTATCTGGCCAGGTCCCAGGCCCCTCTGTGTCCTAGCAGAGCCCGCAGACCACCTGCCCTGACCACCTGACCAGAGCCCAGAATCCAGGACTCATCTGGGAGCCCACCTCCTTAAACCCTCCCAGAGTCTAGCTGTGCCCTGGTTCCAAGGTGGGCCTCCCTCAGGGTGGTCTCTCTCTTCCCAGGGCCCCGATGCTCAGCCCTGCAATAGTCTCTCCCAGATCCCTCCCAGACCTCCCACCTCCAATCACCCGTCCCACCTGGAGCCCCCACAGGTCGAGAGCACACTCTTTATGTGCACGAATCCTCTTTGCACCCCTGTGAGCCATTTTGCCTATGGGGCAACTGAAGCTCAGAGAGGGTGAGCAATTTGGTCAAGGCCACACAGCCAGGAAGCGGCACATTCGGGCATCTGACTATACAGTCCTGCTCCTCTGGAACATCCTCCTATGAGACACGGCCCCCTGAGTGTCCCAGGGCACTCCCCACAGCCTGCCCCTCTCAGGCCCTATCATCTTGATGGGGCCTCTATTCATGTGTCCTCCCAAGACCGGCCAGTCCTTCTGTGTTCACAGGAAGCCCCCCTCCACTGCCTCGTATCCAAATTCCAGGAGTGTTCTTCGCTAGTCTCCCTGATCGGGCCCCAGATGAGTTCAGGGGGCCGGGGCTGGGGCCAGGAAGATGATGGAGGAGGGCTGTGGGGAGGGCAGGTGGGCTGGCTTGGAGGCCTAGAGGATCGGGGTGGGGAGAAGCAGGTGCTTGGAGAGAGAGGAGGTGTTGGGTGCCTGGGAAGCAGGGGATAGATGTCCAGGGAGGGGCATTTGGTCTGGAGGAAAGAAGTCAGGATGTGAATCCAGGGAGATGACCTCAGAGCCTAGGAGGGACAGCTGGGAGGATCCTCTCAGCCTCTCCAAATTCTGCCCACCCTTTAAGGCTGGTTTCTATTCTGCATCCGGGGGACATAGTCACATGTAACCTTCAAACACTCCAAGAGGTGAGAACTGTCATTTTCCCGTATTACAGACATGGAAACTGACCCACAGACCCTTGCCCCCTGGGCCCTCCACCCTGGGACCACTCCTGGGAGCCTTGCTGCCTGTCTGGACCGGCATGTGGGCGGGCAGGGGTCCTCCTGGCCCCACTCTGGGCCAGCCTCTCACCTGGTGGTGGCTGGGATGGAAGTTGGCCTGGCCAGCTCCCCTCTGGGGGCGGTAGCCTCGGGCTCCATGAGAAGTCTGCAGTACCGGTCAAAGACCCGGCCATCAGCTCGGATCCCAAAGAACACCTTTGCCTGGTCCTCCCTCACCTGAGGGTGGGGGGCAGCATGGGACCCTCTACTCCACATTGGGACCCTCCCCCTTCATCCAAAGCCAATGGCCTATCTCCTCCTACCCTTCTCCTGCACAAGGCCTCAGCCCACCTCCCCAGACACCTCCCCGGGATCCGCCCAGTCCCCCATGACCCCTGCGCCCAGGCGAGGCCCTCAGCCCGCCCACCTTGTAGCAGAAGCCCTTCCTCTCGAGCTCTTCCAGGAACTGCTGCTGCCGCTGGACCTGCCTGGGGTTTCTCTGGGTGCAGTGATCAGCCACAAGGACACAGTCCCATGGCTCGGAGGCCTCGGTCTAGGAGAAGGAGGTGTGGGGACTGGGGACCAGGGCGGGCCAGGTGCGGGGCATGGGGCAGTAGGTGGGACCAAGCCCAGGAGAGGCTCGAGCAGAGACTCACCTCAGTGGTATTGATGTCCATCTGCAGGGGGCTGTCCCCTTCGGTCCCCATCAGGATCTGGAGGCTCTCTTCTCCCTGGGGGTGAAGAGCAGACAGAGGATGGGGCTCATTGCAGCAGACAAGTACCTCCTGGGCTGGGTGCCCTGGTACCAAAGGGGTAGTTCCGGGTGGGGCTAAGTGCATGCACTGAGGCTACAGCACAAATGGCCAACAGAGGTTTGTTTGGAAACATTTACAAAGAGCTCCCCAGGGCTTCCCTGGTGGCGCAGTGGTTGAGAGTCTGCCTGCCGATGCAGGCGACGCGGGTTTGTGCCCCGGTCCAGGAAGATGCCATGTGCCGCGGAGTGGCTGGTCCCGTGAGCCATGGCCGCTGAGCCTGCGTGTCCGGAGCCTGTGCTCCGCAACGGGAGAGGCCGCAACAGTGAGAGGCCCGTGTACCGCAAAAAAAAAAAAAAAAAGAGCTCCCAGAATTTATAAGAAAAGGCAGACAGCCCAGTTTAACATGGGCCAGAGATACAAATGCACACTTCACAAAAGAGGGGCACTCAGAAGGTGCAAACATGAGCTAGGGAACCATCTGGAAAACGCAGGCCAGGTGACCAAGGAGGCACCACCTTCCACCATTTGGTAGCCAACATTTTACGGCCAGACAGCTCTAAAAACACAGGTGTGGGAGTTCCCTGGCTGTCTAGTGTTTAGGATGCAGTGCTTTCACAGCCGTGGCCCAGCTTCAATCCCTGGTTGGGGAGCTGAGATCCCGAATGTCGCTTGGTGCGCCGCTCCCCTCCCAAAAAAAAAGCCTGGGTGGGACTTCCCTGGTGGTCCAGTGGCTAAGACTCCACGCTCCCAGTGCAGGGGGCCCGGGTCCGATCCCTGCTCTGGGAACTAGATCCCACATGCATGCCGCAACTAAATCCCACATGCCGCAGTGAAGATCCCATCTGCTGCAACTAAGACCCAGAGCAGCCAAAATAAATAATAAATAAATAAATATTTTTTTTAAAAAGCCCGGGTGATCTATAAAAATATTGAATGTAATATAATATTGTAAATCACCTGAAACTAATATAATGTTGTAAATCAACTATACGTCAAAAAAAAAAAAAAAGCCCGGTGACTCAGCAGAATCCCCATGTGTTGCTGTGGCTCACACATTGGTGCAGGAACTTGGGAAACTGTTGACCATCCCAGACACTACACCCCGGGGCCAGCCACCTTTGGAGACAGACAAGGGTGCTCACAGCAGCATATTTCATATCAGAATTGTGGAAATAACCCAAATTCCCATCGGTAGGCAGATGGATGAAAACACTGTGCTATGACCACACGCAACAGGAACATGAGGGCCGCCACTGCACACAGGGCATTGGGGACCAATGTGACACGGTACTGAGTTTCCTAAAAGTAAGTCCAGTGAGAACCGTGCAGGAGCGACTGCTGCAGGCACGTCCTGGACAGACGGACGGACACTAAAACCAGCGGGCATTACCTTAAGGGGGAGCCCTTAAGGGCTCAGGTGCCGAGCCCCTGAGTCTCCCCGATTCTTTGTTAACTGTTGCGGCAGCATTAACAAACCTCACACATCCTTCTACGCTCCTGCCT
>NW_006792775.1:244272-245810 GCF_000442215.2 Lipotes vexillifer
GAGGGTGTCGGGGGGGGGGGGTGCAGACTCCTCCCTCTCGAGGGTGGGCTGGACTCAGTGACTAATGAAGGAAGCGTGAAAGGCAAAAAGAGTCACCCTACAGAGGAGAAACCTGGCAGACGCCCCCCACCCAGGTGATGAAGGTCAAGGTCACGGTGATGTAATCGAGGTGTCGGGGACCTCCTGACAGCATGTGATGCGATAGTACGTGAGCCCCACCCTAAAGCCCCTAGTCCCATCTCAGCAGAAGACGTCAGAGGCACTTTCACCTGAGCCCGAGTGAGCGGACCCCAGAGTCAGGCGGCCAAGGACAAGGAGGGACAGAGGGACCATCACAGACAGGAGGGGCCGTGGAGACGTGGTGACGATGCCGTGGCGGGTCCCGCACGAGCCGGGAACAGGAGAGGACACGCACGGAAAAGCTGGTGACGTGAGTCAAGTCGGCCGTGTTGGGCTGTTCGCTTTGACCAGTGCCCCAGGCGACGGGGCACGGGGGACCCTGCACCATCTTTGTGACTCTTTACGAAAACTCACAGACCTGTAGAAACTGCACAGGTGGAGTGGAGGGTTCTGGGACTGGCATCCAGGTTGGCGAGGGGCGGGCGGGGAGTGGAGCCTCTGTCTCGGGGAGAGAGTAAAGCCTCAAGTAGATGGGGACCAGGAGCGTTTGTGTCACCAGTAGCCCTTTCTGTGACTTGCCCGCCTTAGGGGCTAAGTGTCACGTTGGACAACTTTGTAAGTGAAACGGATCCTCACGTGCTTGACTTCAGATCCAAGATGAGGGCTCACCCCACCTCTCCCCAGGCCCGGGACCTCCTGCAGGAAGACCCTTTGAGGGTCCCTGGTGGACAGTCCCACAGAGGCTGAAAGGAGAGACTCCCTCACGTGAGCACCGGCCTGAGGCTGAAGAACGGGAAGACGGGACCCCAGGGCAGGGAGGGACGGCACAGGGAAGCCACCCTGGCAGGAGGCAGCGGGAGAGAGCCTGGGGAAGACTGCCTGTGAGGGACCCACCAAGACAGCAGCAGGAAGCTGGCCCTCAGGTGGCCCCAGAAATGAGCTGCGGGACTTGGTGCAGCTCTGGGGTCCCAGACACCCCTCCCTCCCCAGAGACATCACACAGCTTTGGGACATTACCCAGAGCCTCTTGGAAAAGGGGAGCTCAACCTTCCCTGGAGGATGGTGTGTGATCTGGACTAGAGGTGTCCTACGGGCACTGACCCCCACCATTGATTCGGGCCACTGGACAGGGAGACACCCCCCACCGAGGGCAAAGGAACATGCACCCCTCAGGGTTGCCCTGGTCACCCCTGGGCAATGGGCGAGCAGTCACAGGAGCGGCTAGGTCTGAGTCCCCCCTGCCCAGCCCTGGTCTAGCCACCCCACACCCCACAGCCGCAAAGGGACCAGGTCCTGAGCATCAGCTTCCTGTACACTCTGGGCTCCCCAGCCCCATCCCCAGGCCACCTGCCACATGCAAGGCCCCTGGCTGGGCCGTGGTCACAGCCACAGCCTCCAGCATCAGGCTGTCCATCTGT
>NW_006792775.1:245900-256324 GCF_000442215.2 Lipotes vexillifer
GGAAAGAGGCCTTCACGGATGGGAACCAGGTCCACCTGAAGTCACCCCCACCTCCAGCCAGCCAGACTGCTTGGTGCACCCGAAGCGAGGTGTCTGGGGCCCCTGCGTCCCTGTCTATCAGACCCCACCCCCAGGAAGCCATGTGTGCCCATCAGGCTCCCAATCCCCAGGGCTCCTGCAGGGTTCCTACAGGGGCTACCCTGGCACTCTTGGCCTCGGGGATCCCAGCCCTGCCATGTGCAGACCCCCAGCAAGTCCCTGCACTTGGACAGGGGGCAGGCTCTGGGCACCCGGCTCTCTGTTGTCCTCCCTTCGGCCTTCCAGCCCCCACCCCTGCAGGCCATGCACCCAGGGCTTGGTACAGACTGGAGTCCCAGCGGGCTCACCCGCTGGCTCCGCAAGAGGAAACTTCTGCAGCTCCCGGGAGACCTTCCCAGCCTTGGGAGCCAGAGCTGGGCGAGTCCTGCCCCTGTCTGTCCCTTCCCAGGCCAGCCTCCAGGTCACCAGAGGGGCGAATGCGACTGCCACCCAGCTCCCAGCAGTCCTGGCCCTGCGGGCTACGGGGAGCACCCATGTGACATCACCCCAGCTGCATGTGGCACACGTGGGCCTCCGTCACTCTCCACAGCCCGTCTCACGCCAAGGGTCACACCACAGCCCTGCCGGCACTCCGAACCCTCCTGCCCCACTGCCCAGAATGAACAGGGAGAGGCCCACCCTCACTTGCCCGGCCTCTGACCCCACCCCCGCAGCGGATGCCCCACCTGCTGGCTCTGCTTCCTCATCTTCCCTTCCCAGCCCTCTTCCCCTGGCCGTGCCCCCTCGCATGTGGGATCTTAGTTCCCCAACCAGGGATCGAACCCGCACCCCCTGCAGTGGAAGCGAGGAGTCCTATAGCCACTGGACCGCCGGGGAAGCCCCTGCTTCCTCCTCTGACTCATCTTTCGAGTGCTGTCATCTGCCTACCCCCTCCCTTCTGCCACCCCTCTGTCTCATGTATCCGGTCATCCACCCCCAGACACAGCTTGCTCTGTGTGCAGCCCTCACGGGGAGTGCGTAGTGTAAGTGGACACGGCCCGGAGAGCAGGTGCCTACTTGGCAGGGGAGCTTGCCCTTGTGGTGTGGACAGGCCCTGAGGGGCAGCGGGCAACTGGTGTCCAGGGGCTCGGTGCTACCTCCCAGGGGCTCAGTACTCAGCACTTCAGCTCTGCAGGGGCATAAAGGGCAAGAAGGGCGCTGCCGGGAGGTGAGACTGGGGGTTAGCAGAAGCCAGACCACAGAGGGCCTCTCAGCAGCTGGGGAGCCGGGCCTTCAGCTGGGGGCAGCAGGGAGCCATGGAAGGGACTGGAGCAGGAGAAGGGTGTGCGCAGATCCAGCTGGGGCCACAGAGTTCTCTGCTGTGTGCATCAGTCTTTCTCCAAGGGTTGATTCTCTTACCTCAGTCAAACCAGGGGCTTCCTCCCCACCCACCCTTGCCAGCCCCGCCTCCCTTCCACCCCAGCACAGGGCTGGCATGGGAGGAAGGGGCAGCCAGGGGAACTCGGGCTCAGGCCAGCGCATGCCCACATGCCAGCCTTAGCAGCCGGGGCTCCAGAGCTGGCTCTGGAAGGGCAGGGGCAGAGTGAGAGGCCGCCTGCTTGGCCCACACCTGGGAGCACCCTGAGGGGGCTGGGTGGGAGGCCGCTTCCCTTCTCCACTTCAGCACGGGTCCCCGCCAGCTGCCCAAGGGCTGGCCCCAGCCCCGGAGACCGACCTCTTGCCTGGGGAGGGAAGAACGGAAGTCTTTCCAGGATGTTCTCCCGCCTACCTCCCCAGAGCCCCCACGGCCTCCTGCTCTGCCCCCAGAATCAGAATCCAGTAGCCCTTGGCGGGCTCCCACCCGTGCCTAGGCAGAACCCCCAGGGAGCCAAGGACCCAGCTGGCCACCCTGGGCCTCCCCATCCCCAGGTCAGCCCACCCTAGAGACCACAGCCCCTCCCCTCAGGGCAGAGCGGCAGGTCTGGGGTCTTCCTGGCTCAGGGCCCAGGGGTGGACATGCCTTCCCGCACGCTCCGAGAGCCGGGCCGGAGGGATCCAAGAACCCCGGCTCGGGGCCCAGAGGGTGGACTTGCCCTCCCCGCGTAAGCCCTTCACTTTCGAAGGGCCGCGCTCCTCTGTCCCGCCGCAATCCCAGCCCGGCCAGCCTCCCCGCGGCCTGGGCTGGACAGAACCCCACCCGCGGCCGCCCCAGGCACCCTCCAGGTGAGGGGGCAGGGCCGGCCGGAGGGGCCTCGGCTCGGACCCCGTCCGGGTGGGCGTGGCCTCGGAGCGGACTCGCCCGCACGCTGGTGGCGGTGCTGGGCGCCGCGCTCGGAGGGGTCGGAGGGACCGGCAGTCCCAGCGCCGGTGGGAACCCGAGTGTGGCTGCGAAGCCGCCCAGCGCTCCTTCCCGACTTCTGTGCCGACTCTCCCCTCCCGCCTCAGGTCCCTGTGCCGCCCGGCGCCGTCGGGGAGGAGCTAGTGGCCCGCGGGCCAGAAGGCACACCCCTCCCCCCAGTCCCCCGGGCCTGGAGCACCTTCCTGGGGATGCCGCCCTCGCCCCCGCCCCGAGGCCCGAGGCCTCACCTGCAGAGGGGCGTGTCCCCTCCGCTACGGGGTGAGACTGGCATCCGGTAGGCGGAGGGGAGCCCTCCCCGATGACCGCAGCTCCCTGCTCGCCTTCACTCTCCCTGACCCCAGGACGCACCTTCCCCAGGCCCTTCCGGAGCACCCAACCTCTGACCCTTTCAAGTCTAGTGTTGATTCCCTTAGAGGAGAAACTGGGGCCCAGAGGGCTGAAGATGAGACAAACCCCAGCAAGAAACAATCAGCTCCCTGAGGCCCTGCTCTGTGGACCCCAGCTGGGGGAGGGGGAGCCCTTGGGGTCCTGAGGACAGGTGGCTGGCTGGGCTGGGTGGGGAATGAAGGGCTGAGAGGGCAGTTCTACCACATCCTGTGGTCCAGGGGGCAGCAGCTGGAGGAGGCTCTGGGCCACCTGAGGGGGACTGTCCTGCAGGATAGGGAGGTGGAGTATCCAGGCTCTGACAGCTGCTGCGAAGCTGAGGACACGGGGCAGGAGCCAGGAGAGAAGACAGGGGGAGACCCTGGGCAGCATGGGGGCAGCTGCAGGAGAGCAGGGGGCGCCCACGATGTCACGATACAGCATATTGTGCAGCCCAGGCGACCCTGCAGTGTAGACCCATGGTTGGCATGTTTGCCCCAGGTTCCCCCAGGGATAACATGGCCCCACCCACATTTCTGTTTGCGGGGCCCCATGGCAGGCTGTGACAGCAGTGGGGACTGAACTACGAAGTGGCAAAGACAAGAGAGTGATCTGGCAGCACAGAACCTGTGCAACTCTGATGGAGCAAATCTAGACAAATGCATTGAGGTCGGTGTGACGGAAACCCCAAACAGTAGCAGCTTAAGCAAGCCTGTTTACTTCTCTCTCCCATCAATGACATCTGGAGGTGGTCCTACCAGATGCCTCGTTATTAACTTGTTGCTCTGTCACCGAAAGCACATGGACCCATCACACAGTTCAAAGTGGTTGCTCAAGCTCCAGGCGTCACATCCACATTCCAGGCAGCAGGAAGAGCAAAGGATGAAGGAGGGGTATTCCATCCTGCATGTGGCTAGTCACCTGGCCAGTCACCTGGCCACACCTTACTGCAAGGAAGCATGGGAAGTATGATCATTTTTCCTAAGGGAGAAGGTAGATGGACCCTGGGGGCACCCAGCAGCCTCTGCCACAGGTGAGAGGCTCTCAAACGCTGTGTTAGAGCTCAGGGAACAGAGTCAGCAAGAGATTTTGAGCATGAGTAATCCAAACTCAGTATCCCTATTACCAGCCATCTCCTGGACTCTCCACCTCCCCCCAGTCTGCAGCTCAACCTGCTCAGGACAGTCTGCATTTACACTTTCATTCTGTGAAAAGAGTCCACTAGGTCCCCCCAAGTGTCTACACAGCTGCTCCCCTTTTCCATGTCTTTATTTGGCATTCCCAATTTTAATGCCACAGAAACACTGCTGCTTCTCTTTCCCACCTTCCGAGGGTCTGAGGGAACCTAAATTATATCCAGCAGCCTCGCTGCCCAAGAGCCTGCCCCTGTGGCCCCTTGGGCAAAGGCAGCGCAGCGTCTCCAGCCTGGGGGCGGAGGGGCGCAGGAAGAGGAGCCCCGGCCTCGCCCCACAGTGGAAGCTCCCCTACTCTCAATGAAGGATGGAAAGGGCAGGTCTCATCTAGTCCTGTCTGGAGAGGAAATGGGTGCGGCCCTTTCGGAAAGCAGTCCAGCAATAAGACTCTAAAGCCTTAAAAATTGTTTATACTTTAGTCCATTAATTAACTTTTTCTAAACTATCCTAAGAAAAACTCCAAAATATTGAAAATATGTATTACTATGTCCTTTGAGGCAAAAATTATAAACCACCTGGATTATCAATAAAAGGGAAATGTCTGAGCAAACACGGTATATTCATATGCTGATTAAGCAGCCATTAAAAATGACGCTTTCAAAGAGTTTATGACAGCATAGGAAAATGCTTATGTTATACTGCTAAGTGAAAAAAACATAGATTGTAAACGTATATACATTTCTTTTTATCTCAACTAAGTTAAAATGCATTAAAATACCAGGAGAGTAGTTTTTATATTTGATATTTATATTTGCGTGCGGATGGTGGAATTGTGCTTTTCTTCCTATAGTTTGCTTTCTTCGACACACATCACTTTTATAAACTTTATATTATTAAATTCACTTTGTTGTCATATTAAAGTCTATTATTAGGAACTTTATTGAGACTCAGCCTCACCCTCTGCCTTGGTTTTGAGTCCATCTTGTGAAGAAGCCGCGCCCCTTCAGGCAGTGTGGCCTGCCCCCCCACCGGCTGTTGGCAGGCTGACCCTGCCCTGTTTTGGGCGAGAACTCCAGTCGAGGTGCACATGGCCACCGGCTCCTCCCCTGTGAACCCTGCTGCCAAAGTGCAGCAGGACGCAGGCCCCCCATTCCCGCTGTCTCGAGGGCGCCTCCCCCAGGAAGAGGTCAGTATGACAAGTCTACCAAGAGTGCCCCAGGCTCATCCTCACTGGGGGAATCTGTCCTCCCAACCCCAGTGGCCTGGATGTGGTCGAAGACCCTCTGGGGTCTTTCTGAGGCTGCTGCTCAGAGGCAGCACAGGCAGGGAAGCTGAGGTTGGGGTCTCCCGAGTCCTCTCCAGGCTGGTCCCAGGCACCCCACCCCCCTCTGGCTTCTTTGGCTGACGGAGCCTCTCTTGGGCCATAGACCTCGCTGGCCTCAGGCCCCTGCAGGAGAGACCCCTCTCCCAGGTTGGGCCTCTGCTCCTCCGGTCTGCGGGAAGCTGGCCTGTGCCTGTCACACCAGGATGGCATTGGGGTGGGGACCCAGGCCCCTGATGTCCTCACCCCAGGAACACTTCTGTCTCCCTGCTGCTCCCCACCAATGCCTCTGGGCCTTAAATCTCAGCAGTTCCTGTTTTCTTTCTTTTTTTTTTTAAATAGTGAATGCCATTTATTTATTTATTTATTCATTTATTTTTATTTGGTTGCACCAGGTCTTAGTTGCGGCAGGCATGCTCCTTAGTTGCGCCTTGCAGGCTCCTTAGTTGAGGCTCATGGGCTCCTTAGTTGTGGCATGCACGTGGGATCTAGTTCCCTGACCAGGGATCCAACCGGGCCCCTGCATTGGGAGCGCGGAGTCTTAACCACTGTGCCACCAGGGAAGTCCCCTGTTTTCTTCCTCAGGGAGCAGAGAGCCGTTCTTGGCTGAGTTTACAGCCCTGTTGTCCCAAATCCTTCCATCAACCCTGAGAAAACTCCCAGGCGGCAGGTGTGCGAGTGGCGGGCAGAGTTCTATGGAACCTTTCACCTTTGCAGGTTTTCCACTCCAGTGGAAAAGGATAGCCATGGTTCTTTTACAAATTCGCAACTTTTTCTCTGCCTTCCTTGCAAGAATGTTTTTGGAAAGCATTTCTGCCAATATTTTCACCATTTACCACCATAAATGTGTCCTGCAGGCCTAAGGAAACCTTGGGATCTGAGACCAGGCCACTCCCATGTAACCTTTGACCTGGTTCTTTGAGGTGTGGTCTCAGGACACCAGCAATCCCTGAGCAAGGCCAGAATCAGCCACCGTCAAAGCCCCTGAATTGCTCCAGTGCACTGGGGCTTCCCACAGTCACCACCATGGCTGAGGAAGGTCACGGCCTCTGTACGCTCCCCACATGGGGTCCCAGGGGCAGCCCCACAGGTTCTCAGAACCGCAGCGGGCCATGTCCTCAAAGCTGTTCTGCTAATTCCTCACACCTGTGTCAACCTTAAAACGAAATAGCCAGTTATTTCACTAGCAAAATGAGTTGATTTGGGAATGGCAGAGGAACTGCTGTTCAGGAAACACAGACTACGGCCAACCACAGGCGAGACTGGAGAGCAAAGGAGAGGAGCTGTGACTTTATTGGGAGGGGCTGCTTTGAACCGGAAGTCCATGGAGAAAAGCGCAGGGTGGTGATGGGTTCTCGTGTGCGGAGTGGTGGTAGCTTCTCTCTGGCTGGCTCCTGCTGGGCAAGGAGAAAAGCTTCCTTCCTTCTGCTGGGTAGTAAAGCAAGCTTCGTCCTGCCCAGGAATGTAAAGTAAGGTACGTGTGTGTGAGAGCTCCCCCTTCAGGGTTTCCCAACTCCATTTTAAATGAGGTTTTCCCTTTGTTTCCACCTGCCACCTGGCCACCTGGGCCACAAAGTGTGGTGGGCCTTGTGGATGCCCTGCCTCTCCCCCTCTGGCCTGTCTCCAAGTCTTGCAGTGGGAGGGGTGAGGGGGCTGCAAGGTGTCCAGGGTGAAGCGTCATGCTTAGGTCAGGGACTAGGCGGAGGTGAGACCCAGATGTCAGGCCCCAGGAGCAAAGCTGCAGGTGCAGGGGTCTCTGCAGAGTGCAGGGCTTCAGGGGAGAGGCTCCAGGGGGAAGAACAGGCTGGGCCAGTGGGTTACCAACCTTTCTGTGCCTCAGTTTCTCCTCTTTAAGCCAGAGATAAAAATAGAACCTGGGGGCTTCCCTGGTGGCGCAGTGGTTGAGAATATGCCTGCCAGTGCAGGGGATGCGGGTTCGAGCCCTGGTCTGGGAAGATCCCACATGCTGCAGAGCAACTGGGCCTGTGAGCCACAACTACTGAGGCTGTGCGTCTGGAGCCTGTGCTCCGCAAGAACAGAGGCTGCGATAGTGAGAGGCCCGCGCACCGCAATGAAGAGTGGCCCCCGCTTGCCGCAACTAGAGAAAGCCCTCGCACAGAAACGAAGACCCAACACAGCCAAAAATAAATAAATTAATTAATTAATTAATTAAAAAAATAGAACCTGGGGCTGTAAAGATCACAACAGGTACCATTTGTGAAGCTGTTGGGAACTCTGCATTCAGAGTGAACAGTTCAGTAGTTTTTAGTATACTTATAGATACATGCAACCATCACCACAGTCAATTTTAGAATATTTTCATGTCCCTGAAAAGAAACCCAGTACCCTTGAGCAGTCACTCCACATTCCCTTCCCAGCCTGTGGTGACCACTATTCTGTGTCCATGATTTGCCTATTCTGGCCTACTGACATCTCATATAAGTGGACCATATAGTATATAGTCTTTTTTTTTGAAATTTATTTGTTTGTTTATTTTTGGTTGCGTTGGGTCTTCGTTGCTGTGTGCGGGCTTTCTCTGGTTGTGGCGAGTGGGGGGCTACTTACTCTTCATTGCAGTGCGCGGGCTTCTCATTGCGGTGGCTTCTCTTGTTGTGGAGCATGGGCTGTAGAGCACAGGCTCAGTAGTTGTGGCTCACGGGCTTTGTTGCTCCACGGCATGTGGGATCTTCCCGGAGCAGGGCTCGAACCTGTGTCTCCTGCATTGGCAGGCGGATTCTTAGCCCCTGTGCCACCAGGGAAGCCCAGTATATAGTCTTTTGTGACTGACTTCTTTCACTTAGCACAAGGTTTTCAAGCATAATGTACAACCCATGTTGTAGCATGTGTCAAAACTTCATTCCTTTTTACAGTTGAATAATTTTCCATTGTATGGATATACCACATTTGTTTGCATGCATTCCTCGGTTGGTGGACATTAAGTTGCTTCCCCTTTGGTTATGAGTTATGCTGCTATGAACATTGTGGAACTAATTAAAGAAACCAGCTAAATCTGGAGTGGGGACAGGCCTGTAGGGGAAGCTCTCATGCCCTCAATGCATCGTCAATGACCCCCAAACAGTAAGAGATGTCCCCCTCCACCTCTGACAGGAAAGCATCTCTATTAACTATGTAGCACAAACAAGAAAACTTCTCTCTGCTTCACTCTGATTGCAGCCAATCAGAGACTGCGGTGGCCCAACCTATGGGAAGCCTCCTTACTTTGGACCCCCAGCCCCTCCAGTGGACTCTATCAAAGCCCCTTCCAATCCCCCTTTTCCCTATAAAAGCAAGTTCCCTCTCCTTGTTCTCTGTATTTGCCTGTGGTCCACCACGGTTCATGTATCTCAAATTGCAATTTCTCTGCTATTCCTGAATAAACTCACTTTTGCTGGTAAAATAACTAGCTATTTATATTATTGAAGTGGACACATGTGGTGTCAGTAGTGGGGTCTGGAGGCAAACCCCAAGGGATGAAATTGACTGAGGCATTGCACCAAGCCCTTTGTGCTTATTGCTTCTGTGAGTCTCCACCAGCTTTTGGTTTGGTGAGTCTCCTCTCGGATTCTGAGCTCTGCTCTTTTTGCGTTTTGAGCTCTCCAACTTTATTCAGGACAGAGGCTTTGTCCTTTCAGGGTGTGGTTTCATCCTTGGTGAGTACTCAGCTGTTTTCTGGAGTGCACGGTAGCAAGGTTCTCTTTTGGGGACTGAGCTAATTGGGATCTAAGAGTTTTGTTTTATTCCCTTTGGAATCTGGGTTAGGACTCTAGCAACTGTCTTGGGTTTTCAGGAGGACTTAGGGAAATGGGATCCTGGCCATCTAAATGCTCTGAGGGCAGCTCTTCTTTGGGGACTCCAGCTGGTTTCATGTTTAAAATCTAGGGACCGCCCTACATGACTATTTTTTAACTAAGTGGGCCAAAGTAATCCAGAATTACAATGGCCATTATGGGAAACTTTTGATCTCCCCAAACTCGTTTTTCTTAAGATTAAATTGGAGGACTGCAGTTCTAAAATTAAACAAAACGAATGGTATATTTATTTTCATTGGTAATGCAAACAGAAAAAGAACCCCCCACACACACCTCCGAAAGGAAGGCATCTCTACGGACCACCCAGCCGGAGGAAGGAAACTTCTCTCCTCCCACGGCAGCCCAGCCAATCAGAGACTGCAGCGGCCCAGCCCATGGGAAGCCTCCTTACTTTGGACCCCAGCTATTCCAATGGGCTATGGATATCACAGCCCCTCCCAGCTCCCTTTTTTCCCTATAATAGCATGTTCCCCCTCCTTGTTCTCTGGATTTGCCAGTGGTCCACCATGGTTCAGAGATACTGAGCTGCAATTCCTCTGCTATTCCTGAATAAGCCTGCCTTTGCTGGTGAAATAACTGGCTATTTTAATATTAAAGGTGACAATATCCATGTACAGTTCTGCGTGGACATATGTTTTCATTTCTTGAGTATATACGAATTGCTGGGTCACATGGTAGCTCTGTTTCACCCTTTGAGCAGCTGCCGGACTTTTTTTTTTTTTAATTAATTTAATTTT
The DNA here is from genome assembly GCF_000442215.2 of Lipotes vexillifer. Classification (NCBI taxonomy): domain Eukaryota; kingdom Metazoa; phylum Chordata; class Mammalia; order Artiodactyla; family Lipotidae; genus Lipotes; species Lipotes vexillifer. The sequence goes on from NW_006792775.1 coordinate 255,641, forward strand.
TATTTTTGGCTGCGTTGGGTCTTCGTGGCTGCGCGCAGGCTTTCTCTAGTAGCGGCAAGTGGTGGCTACTCTTCATTGCGGTGAGCAGGATTCTACTTGTGGTGGCTTCTCGTTGCGGAGCACAAGCTCTAGGCGCGCGGGCTTCAGTAGTTGTAGCTCGCGGGCTTTAGAGCGCAGCCTCAGTAGTTGTGGCACATGGGCTTAGTTGCTCTGCGGCATGCGGGATCTTCCCAGACCAGGGCTTGAACCCGTGTCCCCTGCATTGGCAGGCGGATTCTTAACCACTGCGCCACCAGGCAAGTCCTGCCGGACTTTTTCAAATGGGTCAGAGCTAAATGTTTTTGCAGGGGGCTCTGTCTACATTAATAATTCGAGTCAACCAAGATCAGCATGTCTACTACTTTCTTAAGAACTACTCTCCGGCCATGAAGAGGACTCTACAGGCTAGAGTCTGGAGCTCCCAATGGAGACTGGGGAGAACACGCCTGGGCCCAGGGTGTTGGGAAAGGGGGAGTGCTGGTGGCGCGCCGGGGGGGCAGGCCGCCTGGGGAGGGTCTGGGGCGGAGCTCGGGGCAGACCGCGGGGGAGGAGGGTCTGGGGCAGCGGGCGCCCCAGCAGTACAGGGAGACCTCGCTCTTCCCGCAACTTTGCCGCGCTGGTTACCTAGCAACCAGGCGGCATTCC
>NW_006792775.1:256645-283394 GCF_000442215.2 Lipotes vexillifer
ATTCCTCCCAGCAAGCACTGCCTCTAACGCACGACATTGGGGACTGCGAATCCCAGCATGCCTCGCGCCCAGGCGCTCGGACTACACGTCCCACAATGCACCGCCCGCCCTTTTCTTGCCGCCCCCCGCCTCTGCTCTCCGGAGACCCTGCGGAGCGAGCGCCACGACTCCTTCCCGGCGCTCTTCGCGCGGTCTCGCGGTGACTCTGGTGCGTGGGGTCAAGGCGCGGGGCAGAGCTGCTGGGGTCGGGGCGTCATGCGGAGGGGTGAGCGCAAGGGCGCCGAGGGGCCGCGGCCGGGGTCCCCTGTGCCCGTGGGCAAGGCCTCGCTGGAGGAGCCGCTGGACGGCGCGGCCGCGGGCCGAGCGAGCGGGCCGGCCGCTGGCCGCCGCAGCACCGAGTCAGAGGTCTACGACGACGGCACCAACACCTTCTTCTGGTGAGGGACGGTGGTTCGCTTCAGTGCCGGCTGGGGTCGCGAGGGGCGTGGCCACGTCGTGCGGGTTGGGGGTGCCCGCAGGACCTCGGGACCGGCCCCTTGCTGCTGCAGTCCCCGGTGGTCCAGCCCCTCATCTCTACCCCCTGCCCCCTATCCTGGGAGGACTTGGCTCCGAAGTCACCTCAGAAAGGCTTTTCCTGCCCTCCCTGTCCGCAGTCCCCCTCTGCCCTCCGTCGTGATCCCTTTCGCTGACGGTGCTGATGCCGTGTGAAATGATCGTCTCCTCCCCCGGCACGTGGCGGTAATATCTACCCTTACTCCGCTCCAGGAGCCGAGCGAACGAGTGCAGAGGAAGGCTCTTCCTCTCTTTAGTGGCTCCTCGCCAGGCCAGCCCTTTGACCCCTGTGCAGCTCGGTCCCGGCCAAGCCTCGGGGTCAGGCTGTCCTCTAGTCTACCTTCGCGCGGGTCAGGGAGGGAGGGGCCTCCAGGAGCAGAGTTGGAAGAGTTCTTGGTGTTGCTTTAGGCCAAGTTGGGCACTTCTGCGTTTGAGGGGCCAGGAAAGCAGTCTTGGACCAACAGGTCCCAGGTGTGGCTCGTGCACCTGATGGCTCAGTGACCTTGGGCTACCCTTCGCCAGTCTGAGCTTCTCTTTCCTTGCTTCTTAGAGGCACAAACCCCATACGCTAGAAAGTGTGCTTCTTGAGAGGAGGGCTGTGGCTGTTCTATGCTGCTCAGTTCACGGCCACCTAAAGTTGTATCCCGTGGTAGGCCCTGGGGACATTTGTGGCTTTGGTGCCAAGAGAGCTCATGGGAGAGACAGACGTGTAGGCAGCAAGGATGCCACGTGGAAGCAGCTCCTCAGAGAGGGAGACTGGGGCCGCAGAGAAAATGCGATCAGGAACGGAGGGGAGGCTGACGGAGCCACTGGACAGTCGGTGAGGTGCCACACGGCTGGAAACCTCAGGGGAGGTGTACGTGAGGCCGCTGGTGTCTTGCCTGTATCTGACTCGGGAGAGACAGGGAAGCGGATGTGGTGGGGGAGGCATCCCTGCATCTAACGAGGTCGGGGAGCCCCGGGATCTTCCCTGTGGGTGTGGGCAGCTGCTGCTGGGGGTGGCCACCCAGCCCTGCTCTGGGAAGATACTGTGCTCCAGTGGCCTGGAGCCAGGGGGAGGGGGAGAGGGGTGGGGTGCCCTCCTCGGCGGGGGTGTGGCCCCAGAGCTAGAGACATTCTGTGAGTGGACCAGGCGTCTCCTGCTCGGGGGACAGGGCCCCTTCAGACTTCAGGACAGAGGGCACCATCCTCCGACAGCCCGGCTGGTGACCACAGGAGGGAGACTGAGGTTCTGGAGTGGTGCCCAGGCTTGCTTTCCTTTACCATTCATTCAGTGCATATTTTGGGGGTGCCAGTTGCTGTTCTAGGGGATACAACAGAGAACTAAGCAAGAAACTTAGGTTCTGGCACAAGACTGGAGCCTCAGAAGGCTCAGCATGTTGGCCGAGGGGGTGCTGAGCGGTGCTCACAGAAGCCAGAGGGTAACGAGGGCACGTGCGGGTTTCTTTAGAAGCACAGAGCAGCGGCCCGCGGGTCCCTGCCCATGGGGACACAGAAAGGCCCGCCGTAGCAGCGCTCACTTGTGGGGAGGCCTGATGGAGCCAGGAGGGCGCGCTGCGGGGCTGCCAGTTCCGGTACCGGCCTCCTGGGTGGGTGTCTGCAGCCTCCGCACCGCAGGTGTGTGGGGTGCTGGCGTGTGTGGTTGTTGCTGCGTCCCGGGCCTCTGCTCTCACCTGTCGAGGGGAAGAAGCTTCACGTTTCCTCAAGGCAGGTAACCAGATGCTCACCTGGCGAGAATGACTTACTTTTACTTGCAGGGCCCAGCCACTTACCTTCTTTTGAGTCTCTCATCATTGACTTGCTGTGCTGGGATTTTAAAACCTCTTTATTTTGAGTTTTAGGGAATTTTATTAATGGATGTTACCAAAAAATTAACATAAAGACTAAAAAGTATGTATTTGTGGAAACAACCATATGTTCCAAAATTACTGGAAAGAAGTCTTGCATGTTCAAAACCTTATTTTTACAGTTTTCGTTTCCAAAGGAGCTTGGGCTTCTTGGGAGCCATGTATGAGGATTGTGAGTTTCTCTGTCATTACTTGTCAGCCACAGAGTATGGAATTAGGATTCAGCTGTGGAGCCCAAGGCTGGGCTGCCCCAAACTGGACCTCGGGGAAGGGGCAAGAGGACCGCTGGGGTCTGCGGTGGCACAGACACCACCTCTTCTGCCAGTCGTGGTTGTCTTTATCGGGGAACACCTGGTGGAAACGTTCAGGACAGCAGACACAGTGCAAAGATGCGGCAGCTCAATTTGTCTGAAAATTGTTCTGGACGCTCTTGGAGACCCAGTGCCCCGACGGGTGCCTCTGGACGTAGCCACCTATAGGTGGAAGATAGGTGAATCGCCGTTGGGTTACCACGCTTGGAGTCAGGGACAAGATGGATGGCTGTGACATTTTGGAAATGCTCACTGCATGCCCACATCTTACAGCATTGAGCGTCTGGTGAGCGCGGGCTCTGCCGTCAGCAACACGTCTCACAGGAGCTGTGAGAATCTGCGGGGCAGATCTTAGACGCCCCATGTTCCCCAGTCAGTGTGGGTTGGGGTTTGCCAGCTTTGCCCACATCAGGGCAGCATGACTTGCCAGTTGGTGCCTTTTTGGTCCTGCTGGTCAGCAGGCCAGGAGGGTCGGTGGCCCCAGGTGCCTCTCGCAGGCCTGGGACAGGCCTTCTGGTCTTGACGTTCCCTGGCCGAGCCGCCGCTGTGCACTCGGTCTCACAGCCACATCTTCGTACCTTCTCTGATTGGTTTGGCGGGCTGCCTCCCTGCCCGCTCGGTATGTGAGTATGGTCACCTCTAGACAGGGGCTGACAACTGGGTATTTTCCGCTCGCCGTGGCAGGGAGCCTGCTGTCTTCATGCCCTCACCCTGGCCCAGTGGCTGGAGTCACAGGATTTACGGCCGATCTCTCCCTGTGCCTGGATCCCCCACGTCATCTGTTAGTCACTCAACCAAACGGTGCATTTGTCTTCCTGGGCACCGGGAACTAGGAGCAAGAGGTCGTTGCCCAGCTCTGGCATCCGAGAGGGACACGGAGTCTTCCCTGCCGTCCTGCGCCACCGACCTGTTGTTTTTATCACGTCTCTGTGGCCACAGTGAGCATGCAGAGCTTTTCCAGCCCCAGCATCCTCGCTTTGCCACATCAAGTCCATCTCAATCCTTCTGGCCTCTCCCCTTGGGCTCTGGTGGCCCCCGTCACACAGTGTTCGTGAGGACAGTACCTGATCTGCCCAGCCTTCCCATCTCAGCGGCTCCGTCTTCCTTCCTGGCCACCTAGTTTCCTTCTAGTCTCACTTCCCTTCTGTCTGGAGACCTTCCTGGAGTGAGTGATTCTTTTAGAGCAGGTCTGCTGGCACCGGATTCTCCACTTCCTCCTCCATCCACGAATGTTTAGTTCACCTTCGTTCCTCAAGGATGTTTTTGCTGGACATGGGGTCCTGGTTTAGCATTTCTTTTCTTTCACTGCTTTACAAATTTTGTCCCATTTCTCTGGCCTCCATGGTTTCTGAGGAGAAATCTGAGCTCAGACTTGGTGTTTGAGCTGAAAAGAAGCCTGGTGAGGAGTCTGTGCTGCGGTGGCTGAAAAGCAGGGACCTTTGGGACCAATTCTAGCGTCTTGATTTCTGACTTTATTCCTGTTTTTTGCTTTTTTCCTCTGGAAATGCTCACCAGGGTAGGCGTGACCCTGCCTCTTGGGGCAGGCAGTGGGCATTCTGGAGCTCAGGAGACCGGGCCTGCCTGCCTGCCTGCCTGCCTGCCGGCCTGCCTGCCTGCCAAGGGTGCTGTCCCGTGGCTCCGCCCACGGCCCGCCAGGCACGTCTACACAGGCCTGGAGCTGAACCCCACCGGCTCTGAGCGGTTCTGCTCAGTCACGCTCGGCCGGCTTGGGCTCCACGTCCTGTCCAGCACGTCAGCTGTACCTTCTGGGCAGATCCAGACCAGCCACTCCCAGCATCTCCTGCCCGCCCTGGAGTGTCGCAAGACAGCCCCGTCTGCTCTGGGCTCTGCAGTGGCTCTTGCCCCACCGACGTGAGCCTGGGCCTCCCAGGGCAGGACCCCCTCCTCCAGCCATGGTGGCTCCTCAGCCCTTTGCTCTCGTGTTGCTGGCCTGGACCTGCGTCCCCAGGTGTCCTGCGTGAGGCCCTCCCTAATTCTGCACCCCACCCCACCCCGTTTCGTTGACTCCATACCCAGCCCTCTGTGTGTCTTGCTGTGTTGGAACGACAGCTCAGGGAGGCAGGATTGGGGTTTGTTGTCACCTCGTAGCTGCTCTGTGCCGCTTAGTATCTGTGTCACTTAGGCCCACTGGCCCTGGGTCTCATCACCTCACGGCGAGGGTTTATGAGGTGATACAGGTGTGCTAGAGGCATCCTGAGCAGGGCTCAGGCCCCAGACACTCACCACCAAGCTGTGTGACCCTGACACTGCCGTTTACAGCTCTGACCAGCCTCAGGGGCCAAGGTGACGGAGAGGCCCATGACTTACCATTGTCACCCTCATAATCCAGATGCCCTCGGTCCCTGGTGGGTTCTCAGTGACTCTTGTTCTCCCTGCTAAAATCTGATGTCCCCTCTGGGGTGGGAAGGGTGGGCCATGTCCTAGACCCATGAGAGGCAGCTGAGTCCCTCTGTGTGTAGGTGTTGGCTAATGTCCAGCAGAGGATCAGTTTCTGGGTCACCACATCCAGAGAACCTTAGGAGTGAAGGTCTAAAGTAGGACCTTATAATGTAGTCTGTGTGCTGCAATTATTCCACAGATCTCTCAGGCACTGAAATGTTTACTATACAGAGTTCAGCTGAAAGGCTGAGATTTTCCTGAAGTTCCCTCATGGCCTAGGACTCAAATGTGAATATATTAATATTGAATTTTATGAAAATAGTTAAAATAGGAGTTTTTTTCACTTCTAATAGTTTTCAATGCCAGTATTGTGAAATATGGCAAAAGAATGTGCTCTCTGCTTTCTTTGGAGCTAACTTATCTGAACATGACTGTTTTTGTTTTCACAAAGAAAATAAAATTTAAGTGAAGGGCGTAACACCTGAATAGATGGAGAGATGCTCCTTGTCTTGTGGGTGGGGACTCTCGTCTAGTTGTGACTCGTCAGTTCTTCCAGGGCTAGTTTATGAATTCAGTGCAGTTCCAATTAGAATCCTACTAGAATTATTTGTGGCAGCTGTCAGACTGATGTCACAGTTAAGATGGGAGAGTAAATATGCAAGAACATTCAGGATGGCGAAGAGGGCTGGTCTGCCAGGCGTCGGGATGGGCTCTAGCTATGGTCCAGGTCTCTAGCGCCAGCCTAGTCTCATGCAGCCCCACTCTTGCTTTTTAGAAAATTACTTGAATCAAGGTACGATTGCTTTCCATAACACACACCAACTTGAGGGTCCGTATCCACACTCCAGCACCTTACACATGGTGTCCACCACCGGGGTAGGGATGCAGGACATTCCATCATCTTGGAAGCTGCTGCCCTAGCACCTCCCCCGCCAATCTGCCATCCGTGCTCTATCGCCACCTCTTGTGAGTCTTGTCGGTGGAAACAGACAGCAGGTTGCTTTCATGCCTGGCTGTCAGCATGGGGTTAACGTCCACATACAAGTCTTTGAATGGACATACGCTTTCATTTTTCACAAGTAAACACTTGGAAAGAATGGCTGGCTTGGGTGGTAGACTCTGTTTAACTTTGTAAGAAACTGGGAAGCTTTTTCAAAGCGGCTGCACCCTTTTGCAGCCCCACCTGGAACGTGTGAGTGTTGGTGGCTCCGCGTCCTCGTGAGGACCCTTCCTCGAAGGCACTCGTGCCGTCCGTGGTCCCGTCCCAGGGGCGGGCGCTGCTGACTGCCATGCTGCATGTCTGCTCCCACGGCGACCAGGGATGCTGCACATCTTTTCGTGTGGTATTGGCCATTTGTTGATCTTTTTCTTTGACGTGGGTGTTCAGTCTTTTGTTCGTGTTTCGGGAGATCGTCTTTATCGTTGAGTTGTAAGAGCTCTTTATGTGTTCTGGGTACAAAGGCCGTTGTCGGGTATATGTGTCATCAATGTTTTCTCGCAGCTGGTGGCTGGCTTTTTCGTTTCTTCACTGTGTGTTTCATGGAGTTTTGACGGGAGGCCAGTACTGGGCTCGATGCTTTTCGTGTGTTTGTTCACTCGTCTTCAGGGTGCCCTTCAAGGCTGGAGGTGCCCTTGTTTAGAAATGCAGGGCTGCATCGTCTCTCCACGGACACAGAAGCTGGGCCTCTGCCCCCTCTGCAGGCAGTTGTTCAGCGCAGAGGGGCCTGGGCGGGTATGTGACTGAGCGGCGTGCGGTCTGGTGCTGGACTTGTCGTGGGCCCTGGTTCCAGGAGAGGCCGCCCGCTGCCTGCCGAGCACCGCCCCTTTCCCACATCGGGGCTCTGGAGGCCCAGCCAGCGTGGGCAGGCGGAAGCAGGGAGCCCATGTCTCACCCCCACCGGGCAGCCGTCCCTCTGCCCGGTCTTCTGGGCTGGCGGTCGTGGCCAGCCCGCGCCCTTTTCGCTCCGGCCCTGGGGCCTCTCTCTGCCACCAGTGCTCCACTGTCATCCCGACGAATCTCTCAGCCATGGTCACTTCATGAATCACGAGGTTGGTCTCGGGGTGATCTTGCTCGGTGCCCGGAGCCCACTTAACCGGCCGCCTGGTCCCTCTGAACCAGAGCCGCCTGCCCGGGACGCCTCGAGCCAACGCGCCGTCCGCTCTCCCCGCCCGAACGGGCCGCCGCGCCGGCACAGGACCATCTGGGAGTCACGCAGCCGTAGCTGGCGCTCGGGGGATTTTGAGCCGGAGGTCGAGGGCCGAGCTCGCTCCTCTGGCGGCCCGTCGCGCCGCGGTCCCACGTGTGCTTTCCGTGCACCGACGCGGGCTGTTTGCGTTGCAGGCGGGCCCACACTCTGAGCGTGCTCTTCATCCTCACCTGCGTGCTGGGCTACGTGACACTGCTGGAAGAGACACCGCGGGACACGGCCTACAACACCAAGAGGTACCGGCCCGGCCCAGCCTCGCTCCACGCAGCTGGCGGGGTCTCTGGGTGCTGTGTGGCACTTTCAGCCCCTCTTCTGCCCGTCCCCATCCCCGGGATCGACAGCACGGCTCCCGTGGGACCCGCTGTTCACGCTGCATTTGCGCGCGGGAAACCGGAAGGTGCTGTGGCGGCTCCAGGGAGGGGTCTAAAGGGGTTCAGGTCAGTTCCGATGGGGCGGCTTCCCCACACATCCCACCCTCAGCACCCCAGGCCCCACCTGAGTGTGCCGCAGGTCAGCTCAGTTCTGACACCATCCCAGGCAGTGCCAGGCCCCACGGTCCCGGGCTCGGTCCGGCCAGATTGCATCCCCTCCCCACTTAGACCCCAGTCGCAAGAGCAGTCATCATCTGACGGGCTGTAAACCATAGGTTCCCACCGCCTCCTCCTTGGGTGCAATTAATTTGTTAGGGCGGCTCACAGAACTCAGAAGCATTTTACTTATTTATTATCAAAGGTTTTTTTATAGAAAGATGGAGGAACAGCTAGATGGGAGGGATGCGTAGGGCAAGGTGTGGGGATGGGACGCAGAGCGTCCACGTGGTCACCAGCCTGGCGGCTCAGAACCCCCGTGCTGCTGGGGTTTAGGGAGGCCCTCCTCACATGGCGTGATTGATTAAATCACTGGCCACTGGCGATTGACTTAATCTTTACCCCTCCCCAGGGGTCTGGGGGTAGGACGGAGAGTTCCAGCCCTCCAGTGTCTGCTTGGCCCCCTTGCAACCAGCTCCCATCCGGAGGTGGGGTCCAAAAGTCACCTCGTTAACATAGCAAAAGATACCTTTGTAGCCCTCAGCGCTTGGGCAATACCCAGGGTTTTAGGAGCTCTGGCCAGAAACAGATGAAGACCAAATACGTATTTCTTGCTATAAATCACAGTATCACAGTGACCGTGAATTTGAGTGTCTGGGCTTTTTGTGAGGCCGGGGGTGGTTCCCATCAGCCAGCACCATTCTTCTATACTCTGTTGATTAGAAGACTTTTTGAAAGTTTTAAACTGGCTTTAGGAGTCTGGTGGTCCATCTCATCCTGCAGGGCAGGAAGTGGGTAGACTGTCTTTCCAGCATTATCTCCAGAAATAGACTAGCTGGTAGGTTTGTGTCCTTTGCCTGAATCCCATGGATTCTGGAGCCAGTCTCAGAAGCGCGTGGGGAAGACTAGCTGGTTTCAGAGCTCGTTTCTGTGCATTTTCTACGCTGGACGGACTCACCTCTCCCTCTCTGGTGCCGCGAAGCCCCCGTTGCTGTTCTGATCCTGGGGCCCAGGCTCCACCTGCTGTGGTGGGACAGCTAGAGGAGGCCAGGCAGGGACAGAGGTGGAGGGCGGCATCCAGAGCCCAGAGGTGGCAGGAGACCGTTGGTCAGCTTTGGGTGGTGGGCTGGGCTCGCACACCTTCGCCCTTGGGGTCTAACCCTCTGCCTGGACTGTGGTGTAGACGCCTGGGTCCAGGACACCAGGAGGTGTGTGTCACCCTCCCCTGTAAGGCACAGGCCTCCCGCCTGGGCTGCCCAGCCCTCCCCAGCCCCGTGTGATCACACCGCAGGCCTGGCAGCAGGGGTCGCGGAGCCCAGAGCAGAAGAGGGAGCTGGGCTGCTCTTTGGGCCCCTCTGGGTGGGTCTCTGAGGGGGACGCTGGGCCTGTGGACCTGGAGACGGAGCCCCACGTCTGCCTCAAAGGGGTTTCCAGCTGGAACTTGGCCTTTCCTGTGCATTTGTTTGCCAGCACGTGGTTATGGAGGGTTTGCAGCGTCTGCTGGGCACAGCCAGGCAGGAAGGACCAAAAAGTAGAGCTTGGTCACACTGAAGAGGTGTCCCCACGTGGCTGTGAAGTTGGGCTGGAGATGAGCAGTTATGACATCACAGGGCAAGACTTGTCACAAGGACGAGCGGGCCACCCCCAGCAAGAGTGGGCCCGTCAGCGTGTCCCGGGATGCCTCCCGAGGCAGGGGCCCAGGCGAGTCACAAAGCCTTGCTGCCTTGGGCCCTGCCCTGCGCCCAGGGGCCCAGGGGCTCAGACGCCCAGCGTCGAGGGGGCTTGTTGGCCTCGTCCGGGACAGCAGCTGTGGACCTGGGTGGGTGCTTCCCCACCTCTTTTTCCTGCACTGGCCTTTCTCCTGAGCTGTTTGTGCCCGAGAGAGGTTGGCACAGTGAGCCCAGAAGGTGCCACCAAGAGGGACACCTGGGTCCTCTCCCTGGGGTCCCCTGTGTGATTTCATTGAAGGCGGGGCCGGGGGAAGGCAGGTGGGTGGGAATTCGAGGGCCCCAGACACTGCTCTGCCCTGAAGTTCTGTGCTCTGGGCACACAGGACATCGTAGCCACCGTCTCTGGCCCTCCCGGCCCACTGCAGAGGCACAGAGGAGCTGCCCTCCCGGCCCTGTACGGCTGCTGGTGGTGCCTGGAGCCTACTTCTAGGAGCCTGTAGCCCCGCCCTCACCTGTCTGAGGCTCTGCGGCTTCTTCCAGGGACAGTCACATACGCGTGTGGGTTCGTTTCTGCTGAGTCCACTCTCACCCCTGTGGACCCCAGAGGGGCCCACAGCCTGCCCCCCACGTCAGCACATCTGCCTGGGCTGTGATGAGGCCGCTGGGGCTTGCTGGTTTTTATTATGTCAGAGCTTTTGATGCTCTCAGGGGGAGGTTTTGTGTATGTAAGACACTTCCCAAAGGTTACGGTTACTTTTTTTAATTTAATATTTACATTGTTAAAAATCTAGGAAATTGGTTCGTTTCCCTTAAGCTTTCAATTTCACCTTGTGTGTCATTGTGGCTCTAACAAGTTCTGTCACTTTAAGGGAGTAGATTTTTCTTCCTAGGCCAACTTTATTGTTGTGTCATTTAATATAACGTGCACGTAATTAAAACGTACGGCTTATCTACGTGCCACAACTAGGTGGAGGTACACACTGAGTTTCCTCTGAGGGCTGCGGTCAGTCTGCACTGCTGGCCACAGGCTACCACCAATCTGTCCCCACAGGCCCTTCTTGCCTGTTGTGCAGTGTCATCCAGCATGCGCCCTTGTGTCTGGCCCCTCCCACTCGGCATGATGGTTTTGTGGCACCCACGTTGCCGTGTCTGTCAGTGGTCATCCTGGTCCATTGCCAAGGGGTGGTCCACCGTGTGGACACGCCACAGTTCCTTGATCCATTATCTGTTGGTGACGTTGGGATGTTTACATATATATACACATATGCATGTGTAAATGTGTAAATAAATCAATACATGTGCAATATTAACATATTTTGCCTATTTGTAATGTGTAGAAATATAATGTATTCACAGTACTGAAGCACAGAGGCAGAGGACTGACGCTGCCTGGCTTCAGGCCTGACCGTAAAGCTGTGCAGTGGTGGTCAGGACAGCGGTGCTGGCAGAAGCCTGGACAAGTAGAGAGCCCAGAAGTAGCCCCACACAGAGAGGAGCAAGGCAACTCAGTGCAAAGAGGAGGATTTTCAACAAAATAATCTAGATACAGACCTTACACTTTTCACAATAATGAATTCGAAATGGATTATAGACCTAAATATAAAATAGAAAACTATAAAACTTCTTGAAGAAAACGTGGGAGAAAATCTGGTGACCTTGAGTTTGATGATGCCTTTTTTTTTGGGCCTTGCCGTGAGGCATGTGGGATCTTAGTTCCCCGACCAGGGATCAAACCCGCGCTCCCTGCAGTGGAAGTGTGGAGTCTTAACCACTGGACCTAACCACTGGACCGCCAGGGAAGTCCCAATGACTTTTTAGATAGAACACCAAAAGCATGATCCATAGAAGAAAAAGCTGATAAGTCGGACTTGATTAAAATTAAAAACTTCTGCAAAACATGCTGCTGAGACAAAGAAAAGACAAGCCGCAGGCTGATGGGAAATATTTGCCAAGCACACATCTGATGAAGCATCTGCATTCACTGTGCAAAGAACTCTTGAAGCTCAGCGGTCGGAAAGCCAGCAGCACAGTTACAAACCGGGCAGAAGGTCTGGAGGAACACCAAAGAGGACACAGGTGCATGAAAGGATGCGCTCAGCACCACGCATCAGCTTGCAGACGCCACTACACACCTGCTCGAGTGGCCAGGATTGAAAACACGGCAACGCCGGGCGCTGGCGAGGACCTGAGCAACAGGAACTCTCATCCATCACCGGCAGGAACACAAGTGGGGCAGCCGCTTTGGAAGATGGTTGGAGACTCTCTCAGAGAACTAAACATAATCCAGCAGCTGTGCGCCTTGGTATTTACCCAGAGGAGCTGAAAACTTAAGTCCACACCAAAACATGGACATTTGTGGCAGCTTTGTTCACAATCACCAAAACTTGGAAGCCACCAAAATGTCCTTAGTGGGTGAATGGGTAAACAAACTGGTACCTTCATGCAATGGAATATCATTAAGTAATAAACAGAAATGAGCTATCAAGCCATGGAGACAGAGACGAAGCTTAAATGCATATTGTTGAGGGAAAGAAGCCAGCCTGAAAAGGCTACATACTGTATGAGTCCAACGCTGTGACATTCTGGAAAAGGCAGAACTATGTGATGGTAGAAAGATCAGTGGTGTCCTGGGGCAGGGGAAGAATGAACAGATGGAGTGTGAGGCTCTTGAAACTGTTCTGTTGATATTGTAATGGTGAATGCAGGACCCTGTGTGTTTGTCAAAACCCATAGGACTGAACAACGCAAAGAGTAAACCTAAGTTTGCAAAGTTTAAAAATCGTTTAGGGGCTTCCCTGGTGGCGCAGTGGTTAAGAATCCGCCTGCCAATGCAGGGGACACGGGTTTGAGCCCTGGTCCGGGAAGATCCCACATGCCGCGGACCAACTAAGCCCGTGCACCACAACTTCTGAGCCTGTGCTCTAGAGCCCGCGAGCCACAACTACTGAAGCCCGCGTGCCTAGAACGCGTGCCCTGCAGCAAGAGAAGCCACTGCAATGAGAAGCCCGCGCACCACAACGAAGAGTAGCCCCCACTCGCCGCAACTAGAGGAAGCGTTCGTGCAGCAACGAAGACCCAATGCAGCCAAAAATAAATAAATTTTTTTTAAAAAGTCATTTAAGAGTTGGAGGACCCCAAGAAGGAATGCAGACTGAGACAGGAGAACCTACAAAAGGTGCTGACCTGAGTCACTCTGGAAACGAGTGGGGTCTGGAGGCCTGAAGGCAAGGGACGTGCACACAGCACTGGGCTCTAGTGGTGAAGTTGTCTCCCGTGGGGCCTCTGGGTCAACAGCCGTGTCCCTGCTGTACACGTGCGCTGGGACTGGACAGGAAAGTGCACGGATGCTGGGGGCCGGGAGTCTCACCCCGGAGGAGTGGGAGGTTACAGGCGACCAAGGGGCGAATGATCCGTGGATAACAGATGCTGGTTGGAGACGTCAGTGAGAACTCACGTTCAGTTTAATGTAGAGACAGGTGGTTACACACAGGAATATTTGTAACGTGTGTGTATGCAAGGTTGGCACACACGTATCTTGTTGCTCTGTCAGCCGAGAGGGCCCAGTGGCAAGGAGTACACGGGCCCCCAGATCTTGGTTCCTAAGAGCATTCGTTCTCCAGTAAAGGAACCAGGCTCCCTAGACAAATGGCCAGTTGCAGGGCTGGGACAGGGAACCCCCAAGATGGGCCTGGAGCATCTTCTAGCACCAGAAAGTAGGGAGGTGCTCAGAAACAACAATACAAACCTCCACAAAGATGGGGTGTGTCAAAGCAGTACAGGAGCCAAATGAAAGCTCCTTGTGGCCAGAGCTGGAGCAATTTGAGCAGCGAAATCAATCAAGTATTGAATTATAACCCAGCGCGTAACGCCGGTGCCCACAGATCTGGGCTGATGTAAGAAATGACCGAACACATTAGTGAATCGGGGAGCGGAGACAAACCTCCTGCACAGAAGGTTTCCCATCAGGTTGCAGAGCTGCTCCCTGCCAGCTGTGCGGGGGCAGGGGGGCTCCCTCCCGAAGGCGAGGCGTGGAGGGGACCCGACAGACACACCTCTGCCAGGGGGTCAGAGTCGGCACCAACAATCAGAATCGTGTTGATGGCCTGTACCCTTGATATGATGTGAAGATGGTCCTTAACATCTGTGATCTCACTTCCAAAAATCCTACAGCCCTGATCTAATCATAAACAGTCCTGATCTAATAAAGACAGCCTTCATTAAGGGGCATTCCACAAAATACCTGGCCGGTGTTCCTCAAAACTGTCCAGGTCATCAGAACAGGGCCAGTCTGAGAACCTGTCACAGGCCAGAGGAGCCTAAGGAGACTTGAGGACTGTCATGTGGGGCCCTGGATGGGGTCCTGGAATAGGAAAAGGACTTTAGGTAGAAAGTAAAGAAATCTGAAAGAAAAAACTGTGGACTTCAGTTACTGGATCAGTGTTGGTTCACTGACTGTGATAGCTGTCCCACGCTCATGGAGTGTGGGAAATTCTGTACTATCTTTGTAACTTTTCTTTTCTAAAATTAAAAGATTGTTTGAAAGTGTAATTTATTTGCTTTCCCCTAAAAGTCCTTCTGGGCGACAGATTTTCCCACATCATCCCTTTGGGGCGGGAGGGTGTCTAGCGGCCCTTTCACCAGACCCTGGAAGGGTGACCGTTGCCCCCAGGGCAGCCTCGCCTGCCCCCCGCCCTACCGCTGAGTGCCAGGGAAAGGGCTTTGCGTCCTCAGACCTGCTCCTGGGGAACGGTGGCCTCGGGCGTCCCGTGAGAAGTGCGTCCGTGCACAGCAGCTTCACGTGCAGTCACCCAGGCCTGCGAACGCGAGACTGTGAACCCTTGTGGCATGACAGTCCCCCACGGGCGGGGTGAGCTGGGCCCGCCTTACTCCTCCGTCATGGGCAGGGGTGCCGTGTGTGTCTGCGTGGTTTTCACTCTGTCTCCTGGTGGGTTCCTGCTGGGACTGGATACGGTGGCCCCACAGAACGAAAGAGCTACTAGTGGGGCCCCAGCCTTGTTGGAGCGGGAAACCATTTGATCCTAATAATACCTTTCCACCTTAGGGCTTTAGTGAGCTCTGGATCATCCTGTATGGAATTTTAGGGGTTTTTTGTTTGTGTGTTTTTAACGTGCCACACGTCTTAGTGACGTGGCTCTTGACGGTACACATGACACAGCCCAGTGGCAGGGCCTTCTCCCCGGGTTGGTGCTGCCTCTGGGGCCAGGGTGGCAGTGCTGGGCCGCCAGCCTCTCTGCGGCCGAGCCTCGGCGCTGCCCTAACCGGGGGTCAGGGGCCGTCCCCGTGGTGGGCGCCTGGGGGTCCCTCCCACCTCCCGCCGCGGAGGAGCCAACCCAGAGCTTGGCGCTTCCGCACACTGAGGGCTGTTTGTTCTTTATTTGCAGAGGTATTGTGGCCAGTATTTTGGTTTTCTTATGTTTTGGAGTCACACAAGCTAAAGACGGGCCATTTTCCAGACCTCATCCAGGTAACTTGCCATTTCTTTCTCCGTGTGTGCCCGTGTGGCCGTGCTGTTCTGAGGGTCACTCTGTGTCTGTGCTGCTGCGTGTGAGTGCCTGTCCCCCCTGGGGCCCCTCCCAGCTGGCTGGCTTCACTGCCACCTCGAAGCCCCTCCTCTTTGGGCGCTAGCCCCCAGGGACCCTCCCCCGCCCCCGCTCCTCCCCCGTCCCTGCCCTCTCTGTGCTAGTCAAGGGGGTCTCCCTGCAGGCGGAGGCGCCCAGAGGTGCCAAGTGTGCTTGGCGTGGCCTCGAGCTGGTGGTTGTGCCCCCCGCTGTTGGGAGGCTCACAGGGCACCATCCGCACCCCCCCCCACCTGAGTCGTGGGGCCCTCTGGCAACCCCTGGGACATCCCCTCACAGCTGGAGGGGCTCCAGCCTGTCTGGGCTCCAGCCTCCCCGAGGGGCCGGCTCCGGGGCAGGGGTGGTCAGTTTTCCTGAAGGGTCTCAATTTAGTAACGAGTTTCTATCTCAGTAAGGGTGTGTATTTATCGAAGACACATAAAGTATTTTTAAATATTTAAAATAACGAAAATAACCACCATTAAGATTTAATGCGTGTGTATGCGTGTATACGTACACAGGTGTAAAAACAAGAAGTCGGCATCATACTGTATGTGTGGTTTTGTATCATGCACTATTCACCTCAGGCTTAACACATGCATATCCTTGTTAATTTTTCATTGGAGAACTGGATTTTTGATGGCTCCTTGTTTATCATCATTTGTTATCATCATTTGAATGTACTACAGTTTACTTAATCAGTCCTGTATGATTGTATACTTGGGGGTTTCCAATTTCGTGGCAATAAACCAGGCTGTAGTGAATTTCCACATGTACACCTTTGTGTACCTGTCTGATTATCCATGGGACCAAAGGTCCAGGGGATGTAGCAGATGAAGGGCATGAGCATTTGGGGCTCCTGATGGGTGCTACCCAGTTGCCCCCTAGAAGGGGCGTATCTGCCCAGGGGCCAGCGAGCCGGGCGTTGTGAGCGAGGCCCCCGTGGGGCTCTGCCCCCTCATATGCCTGGTGGGGACGTTGGTGCTGGGTGAAGCCTGTGTGGTCCCTGTCCCTGGGGCAGCGTGAGCTTCCTGAGCCGAAGGGCACGGCCCCCACTGGGGGTTGGGGAGGGGCTGCAGGACCTTCTCCACCATCTCCACTGGTGTGGACCCGTCCAGTCTTGCCTCAGAAGGGCGTGGACTCTTAACCAGAGCAACGGAAAAGTGAGCTGAAGTGTGAGAACCACCAGAGTCACAGTGAGAAACCAGGTGTGTTCATTGCTCCTCCCACAGGCTTGGAAGGGAGAACAGGAGCTGCCAGAAACTCCCCAGAGGCTGTCGGTGGGTGGGGGCGCAGCGAAGTTCTCGTGGGCACCCGGCACTGGACGAAGCCGCTAGCAGGACAGACGGGGCCCTGCCCGCGTCATCCCTGGGCTTCAGCTTCAGGAAAGCTCCATCTGCGGCTCTGAGCGGTGTGAGTGTCAGGCCGGCTCCCCCCTCTGGAGCGGGCAGTGCCGCAGTTTCTGAGCTGACGTTCTGAGCGTGGCTCTGCCTTTCCTTAGTTTAGTTGCTGTGCTCACACCCTGTTTCTCTGCCAGTCTCGGCTTAGTTCACGTGGGGACCTGCCCCAGAGCACCGTCCAGATGGCTTATTCACCTGGTAGTTGGCAGGAAGTCCTCAGCCTCTCAAATCAGATTACGGCAGGAACGGACTCCACAAAGGAGGCGCCCTGGGGTCTCTGCGTGCCTCCCGCCCTCCTCTGGGCCCGGCTCAGGTAGCCACTGGGGGAGCAGACAGCCGACCTGTGTGGGGCGTTGCTTTATTTGGAAACGAGTTGGCTGCAGCTCCAGCTGGGGCTGCCACTAAAGAGGCCCCTTTGCCCTCGTGAGCGGCTCCCTGCAGAAGCTGGAGTAGACAAGGACGTTGCAGGTGCTGCCGAGGTGGCCAGAGTTGATGCTCGGGAATAAGATACGAGTGCGGGTCTGGGAGCAGGGCAGCCCATGATCAGGAGCGCCCGGGGTGGCTGGCGGAGAGCCGTAGCTGCGGCAGGGTGTGGGGACCCTGGCCGTGGGGAGGGGCGAGGGCCCGCTGCCCACGTGGGGGAGACAGGCCTGGGTCCTGGTGGGCTCTACGGGGTGCTAGTGGTGGGGAGCCTGAGCCGAGTGGGGGTGGCCGGGGGAGGGGCAGCGCAGCCTTCATGGGAGGAGGTGGCTGGCCCTGCAGCTGGGCAGCCACACTCGGCCACCCCAAGTCCCTGCTCCACAGCCCTCGACCTGCTGCTGCAGCCTCGAATGAGGGAGAATTTTCCAGGTTTTTCCTATCTTCAAGGGCACGAAGAATAAGTCTGTCATCTCGGCTGTTCATGTCTGTTGTCTCGGAGCACGTTAGCCCACCTTCCCAAGAACTCAGCCACGTTTGTGTTTCCTGCCCGTGCGAGGCTGGATTCTCGTCAGTCTCCGGGGCGGATTTTCCCCCAGCAAGCGGGTTAGGCCCAAGCCCTGAGGGTGCCGGGCTGGCCCCGGAGCCTGGCGTGTGCACAGTTCTCACCCTCTTCTGGAACAACAGGCCCCACACCCCTGCCACTCACCTGCCCGGCCTGTACCCTGGGTCCCCACTGAAGCGAGGGCGGGAGAGCGCGTGGTGCTGTCACAGATGACCTGGAATAGCTGTGGAATAGCCGTGGCCAAACCTTGTGTCTCCAGTTTGTGAGCACGGCTTATTTTTTTAAATCACGGTGAATTAGCTTTTAAAAGTAGGCTGGTGGTTTATTTTTTCTTTACAGACATAAGCATAGGGTAAGCAGATATCTTATTATTTATTTATTTTATTTGTTTTTTAGCTGCATTGGGTCTTTGTTGCTGGGCGCGGGCTTTTCTCTAGTTGCGGCGAGCGGGGGCTACTCTTTGTTGCGGCGCGCGGGCTTCTCGTTGCGGGGCACGGGCTCTAGGTGCACAGGCTTCAGTAGTTGTGGTCCGCGGGCTTCAGTAGTTGCAGCACGTGGGCTCAGTATTTGTAGCGCGTAGGCTCTGGGGCGGGCGGGCTTCAGTAGTTGTGGCTCGCGGGCTCTAGAGTGCAGCCTCAGTAGTTGTGGCGCACAGGCTTAGTTGCTCTGCGGCATGTGGGATCCTTCCGGACCAGGGATTGAACCCATGTCCCCTGCATTGACAGGCAGATTCTTTACCACTGCGCCACCAGGGAAGTCCCCTTAGGCATTTATTAAACAGGATTCCGAAGATTTTTGGAAGATAGAAGTTACCGTTGGCTTTTAGGACAGTTCTAGACCTTCCCCTTCCTGTTATCTCATCCCCCAGGGACTTGAGAGTATGGAGAGCAGATGGTGAGAGAGAGGAGTCCCGGCCAGTGAAAGGGGTTCTGAGGGACACGTTCGTTCTTTTTTCCAGCTTTATTGAGATAGGATTGACACATAACATAAGTTGGAGGTGTACTGTGTGATGATTTGATACACGTGTGTTGCATACTCTCCAGTATGGTTAGTTAACCCCTCTGTCATCTCATGTAAATCTCAACTTTTTTTTTTTTTTTATGGTGAGAACATTTAAGATCAACTGTCTCAGCAACTTTATATAATATAGAACCGCCAGGTGTAGTCACCGGAGGGACAGAAGTGCTGACTGAAACTTAAGACAGTTTCCTAAAACAAATCGTCATCCCAGGAATTCAGAGATGGTTTAATGTTGGGGAATGTGTTAATTTCATTCATCACATTAACACTAAAGGAAAAAATTGATCCTCGTAAATGCGGAAGAATAAAGTATTGTATTCATTCATGATAGAAACACAGCATACTGGAATTAAAAGGTTCTCTTAACGTGACGAAAGGTATCCTCCAAAACCCTGCAAACTTACTTAATGATGAAGGTTAGAAGCATCCCTAGGAAACACAAGACAAGGATGTTTGCTGTCACTGCTCGAATCTGGTGGTTTGCGGGCCTTCTGTGCTGCGGGAAAGATTAGGGACGGGAATGGAAGAGAAGGAAGGAAGAACAGTCAGAGAGAAACTGCTCAGCCCTGAGTTAGATCTTGCTTCTGAAGTCTCTCCCAGGGGCCTGAGAGCCCTGAGCAGAGGCCACGCGTGCGGGAGCTGTGTGGGGCGGGGCCGCGGGCCGCAGGGCGGCGCCCCCTGATGCCTCTGTGTTCTCTGTGTCTGTACAGCCTACTGGAGGTTTTGGCTCTGCGTCAGTGTGGTCTACGAGCTGGTGCTCATCTTTATACTCTTCCAGGTAAGCGGGTCTCTTGGTTGGGTGAACTGTGAAAGTGGAAGTGGCACAGAACGCTCTGCGCATTGGCCCCCAGGGCTCTGGTAGGAGGCTGGACCCCACCCGAAGGGGGCAGGGGCTGTAGGGGTGGGAAGGCGCCAGCCATTGTCTGCGGCAGAGTCTCCGTTCTCAGCGCAGCTGCCGCGTGGCCGGGGGACGATGGGTTCAGACGTGGACGCCTGGCGGGCGCTCCAGATCTGAGCAGGGCTGAGCACCTCGCAGGGGGCACACCTGACCCCGCAGCACAGGCGCTCTGAGCGTGGGTAGTGGGCCCAGGACCAGTCGCCATGGGCCTCGTTTCTGGTTTTGCGGGTGACCAGCTGTGGCTTTGTGTGCTTTTCTCCCTCTGTCACACATTCTGCAAGGGGGTTGGGGTGGAGGTTGGAAACTTAGCTCCTCAGTAAATCTTGGATCAGGATTTGTTGCCGCTAACATCTGTCTGACTAATACTCCTGTTCTGCTGGACTTATCGAGCTCGCCTTTGAGGGTGGTCTTCAGTATTCACAATCTCAAAACAGTCTGCGATAGCTGAGTGATTTATCATCGCATGGGAAGGTTTGCATTTCGGGTAGGCATGCAGGGCTGGGAGCTGTAACACCTGTTTGTGTTTGTGTGGACACCACAGTTAGGCACAGAGCCCCGGGCCCCCTCGGGTGCCACCTCCGTGGCCCTGGCCTCACAGTGGCCTCGCAGCCGCCATCTGTCCCTGCATCACCGCCATTTGTCTCTTGGAAAGTCTCTTGTGAGTGGAGTTGTGCAGAGCGTGGCCTTCACTGCCTCTGAAACTCAACCAAGCCGTGCGCACCTACAGCCGGTCCTCTTTATCGTGGATGGGGTTCCTGGTGGAGGGACCGCCATCTGTCCATTCACTGGGCTTGTGTCTGGTTTGGGGCAGGTGTGCGTGGAGCTGCTCTGAGCCTCAGGCACAGGCTCTTGTGTGGACCTGAGCTTTCATTTCTTGAGGGTGGACACTCAGGAGGGACTCCTGCATCATAGGTTAGGTGTCTCACTCCCCGGGCAGCTGTGTCACGCCAGCACCCTCTCTCATCCTTGGCAGTACTTGCCATCATCAGGATCTTGTATTTTAGCCAGTGTTTTACGGATTTCATTGCATTTCTAGAGTGGCTGACGATGTTGACCAACTTCTCCTGCATTTATGAGCCAAGAAACAAACATCCTCCTCGGTGAAGTGTTTATTTTTTGCCCTTTTTAAAAATCGGGTGGTTTGTTTTTGTAGTGTTGAGTTATGACAGCTTTTTATATAGTCCTGGTTACAAGGTCCTTTGCTGGATGTGCTGGGCCTTCGTTCTTTAGCAGTGGCAGTCCTTATGTCTTTTCTTTTTGTGTTTTTGATGTCATATCTAAGACTTCTTTGTCCAACACCAATTTATTAAGATTTTCTCCTATACTTTCTTTTAAAACCTACCTGCTTTTATATTTTACACTGAGATTGCTTATTCACGTTGAGTTTCTTTTTACATTTTGTTTTGGAGCGATTGTAGATTCACAGGAAGTTGTGAACAAATTGTACAGGTAGGTCCTGTGTTCCTTCACCCAGGTCCTCAATATTTTGCACAAATGTAGGACAGTATGTGTACCTGAAACTAACATAATATTGTAAGTCAACTATACTTTAATTTAAAATATATATATATATATAAGACAGTATCAAACCAGGAAACTGATATCAATGCACTCCACAGAGTTTGTCACAGTTCAGTTTTACACGCATGTGTGCACACACACGTGTGTATGTAGAATACTGTGCAATTTTTTTGGGTTTTTTGCAGTGTATTTAATTAAAAGTATTTTTTAACTACAGTAAAAAAACACATAACATAAAATTTACCGTCTCAGCCATCTCTAGGTGCACAGGGCGGGGCACGAAGCACATTCACATGGTTGTGTTACCTTCCCCACCTTCATCCCCAGAACGTTCCGTCTTCCCGAACGGATGCTCTGTCCCCATGAACACTCACTTCCCTCCCCTCCCCTCCCCTCTGGAATCAGACAGGATTAGTCCTTCTGTGACTGGATTATTTCACTGAGTGTAATGTCCTCAAGGTTCACCCTGTGTAGCCTGTGTCACAAGTTCCTTCCTTTTTAAGGCTGAGTAATGTTCCATTGTGTGTTTAAACCACATTTTGTGTATCCACTCAAATGGATGGACACTTGGGTTGCCTCCACCTTTTGGTGACTGTGAACGTGGGTGTGCGAGTATCTGTTCCAGTCCCTGCTTTCCATTTCTTTGAGGACACGCCTACAAGTGGGATTGATGAGTAATTCTGTTTAACCTTTAGAGGAGCTGCCAGACTGTTCTCCACAGCGGCTGTACTCATTTTACAGTCCCTCCAACAGTGCACAGGCTTCCAGTTTCTCCATATTCTCACCAGCACTTGTTATTTTCCTTTTTGGGGTGGGGAGCGGGGTGGTGAAGTGGTGAAATATCTCGTAGTTTTCCTTTTTTAAAATAAATTTATTTATTTATTTTTGGCTGCGTTGGGTCTCTGTTGCTGTGCGCGGGCTTTCTCTGGTTGTGGCGAGCAGGGGCTGCTCTTCATTGCGGTGCGCGGGCTTCTTATTGCCGTGGCTTCTCTTGCTGCGGAGTGCGGGCTGTAGGTGTGCAGGCTCGGTATCTGTGGCACATGGGCTCAGTAGTTGTGACTCGCGGGCTCTAGAGCGCAGGCTCAGTAGTTGTGGCGCACGGGCTTAGTTGCTCCACGGCATGTGGGATCCTCCTGGACCAGGGCTCGAACCCGTGTCCCCTGCGTTGGCAGGCGGATTCCTAACCACTGCGCCACCAGGGGAGCCCCTGATGTGGTTTTGATTTGCATTTCCCTGACTGCTAGAGATGCTGAACATCTTCTCATGTGCTTGTTGGATGTCTGTATGTCTTTGGGAGACCAGCTTTTGTTCTGGTTGATTTTTTTAAATGGTTCATGTTTTGTTTTATTTATTTAAAATAAACTTTTTATTTTAAGACACATTTACAGGATTGTGAAGTTAGTGCAGAGAGTTTCTTCACCCAGCGTCTCCTGTTATGAACATCTTACACTAATATGACGCATTTGTTACAATTAATCATTATTAACTAAAGCCCACACTTCCTCTCAGGTTTTCCCCCCTCCTCTGCAGCACAGGACCCTCCCCTTACGCGGGTCTTTCATTTCTCTCAGCAACAGTTCGTGGTTTCGGAGCATATGTTCTGCGCTTCCTTTGTTAAATGTATTCCTAAGTATCTCACTCTCTGATGCTGTCCTGAGTGGGACTGTCTCGATTTCATGTTGGTCTGCTGGTCGGTGGCGTCTGGACACGCAGCCTGCTTGCTCTGTCGGTCTGGGTCCTCTGTGCCTGCTCACTCGTTCCCACAGCTCTGCTGCTGTTCGGGGGGTTCCTGAGGGGGTCTCTGTGCAGGGGTAGGGGGAGTTCACTTCTTCCTTTCCAACCTGAGTGTCCGTCCGTCCGTCTCTGGCCTCACACTGTCCCCCACTTCTTAGCGGGGAGCCCTCAGCCCTCACCAGACGCCCCTTGTCAATCGAGGCAGTTCCACTCTTCCTAATTTGTTGAGTGTTTTTTTCAGGAGAGAGTATTAGATTTTGTTGGTTGGATGCTTTTCTGCATGAAATGAGATGGTCATGTGGTATTTTCCCTTTATTAACATGTTTTGTGTTGATTCATTTTCTCATTTTGAACCAGCTTAGCATTCCTAGGATAAAGCCCACTTGGTTGCGGTGTATGACCTTTTGTATATGCTGCTGGATTCACTTTGCTAGTATTCTGTTGAGGATTGTTGCATCCATATTCATAAGAGACACTGTAGTTTGCCTGGAATGTCTTTTTCTGATTTTGGTGTCAGGGTTGCTGGGGGTTTGTCTGGTGTTTCTGTCGCAATGTGACACATGATTCTGACCGTCGGTGCTGACCCCGACCCCCTGGCAGAGGTGTGTCTGTCGGGTCCCCTCCACGCCTCGCCCTCGGGAGGGAGGCCCCCCTGCGCAGCGGGCGGAGAGCAGCTCCATAATCCGATGGGAAACCTTCTGTGTGGGAGGTTTGTCTCTTCTCTCTGACTCACTAATGTGTTCGGTCATTTCTTAAATCAGCGCAGACTCGTGGGTAGGTATCTACGTTATACTTTGGGTTACAATTCAGTACTTGATTCGTTGCTCAAATTGTCCCAGCCTTGGCTGCTGGGAGCTTTCCCATACCCCATGTACGTGGATTCTTGGTGTTTTGTTTTGGGTTTCTGAGCACCTCCCTCCTTTCTGGTGCTAGAAGACATTCCAGGCCCATCTTGGGGGTTCCCTGCCCCAGCCCTGGAATCTGCCATTTCTCCAGGGAGCCTGGTTCCTTTATTGGAGAACGAATGCTCTTAGGAACCAAGATCTGGGCTCTCTCGACCAGCAGCGCGGAGCCCTGTGGGTCCTGACCAGTGAGTCTGCAGATTTATAAATGGCCGGTTCTGGGAGGCCCCCCTGCCCAGGCTGCTGTCCTCTCCCAGAGCCATGTCACGAGGGGTCAGTCAGCCTCCCTGGCCTTTGCTGGAGTGGAGGTTCGTGGTCTGGCCCTCTGGGCTTGGGTGACAAGCTCTCAGCTGGGACCGGAACTGACTTCCTTGGGTCACGTCAGCCCTCAGATGCCCTGAGATGGAGACTTGTTACAGTGCTGTTTTTCGCTTCTCTGAGGGTTGAGTGTCCAGGGATCTGAGCCCCTACTGACCTGGCTCCGGAGCAGAGCCCGTGGGGCCATCCTGACTCGGGAACACAGCGGTGTCGCCCTCAGATCCCGTGTGACCAGGGCACATGTGGTGGTGGGGGGTTCAGTTGTTCGTGGTGTCACCTCAGTCATGTGACAAGATGCAGGTCTCAGTCATCTGTCCACACACACCACGGACCGCGTCTCGTCACCCCAGCCTAGAGCCTCTTCCCCGCTGTGCCCTTTCGCTGGTACTTGGGGCAGGAGCGAGGGGACAGGGTCCTGATGACAGGCGTCCCAGGGTTGCCTCCTGTGGACCAGAGGCCCCAGCTGGCGGCCAGTGGGGGCCTGGAGGGAGGAATGGGGGGGTCCTCTTCTGCCAGGGTACACCCCCGAAAGCCCACTTTGCGCCGAGGCTGGAGGGCTGTTTGGCTAACGCTGGCGTCTGGGAGAGGCTGATGGGCACCGCGTGGAGAAGCGTGTCCCACGGTGCTGTTCCTCGGTGTGGGGTCTGGACCCTGAACCGGACATAGGGAAGAGAGGTGGGGAGACTGGTGATCTGAGCGCCTTCCCACGGGAGGTGCCCCTGCGACGCCACGTGGCGTGGTCCTGGGGTCCCATGGGGGTGTGAGGACATCCTCGGACTATCGGGGGCATCCCTGCTCTGCCCGGCCCGACGTGGGGGCGATGCCGAGACAGTGCTTCCCCTCGCAGTTGGTGGGTGCTGTCCGCGCACCCCAAACCCCGCCCCGCTGACATGCCACTGCCCTTGCAGACCGTCCAGGACGGCCGCCAGTTTCTCAAGTACGTTGACCCCCGGTTGGGGGTCCCGCTGCCGGAAAGGGACTACGGGGGAAACTGCCTCATCTATGATGCAGACAACAAGACCGACCCCTTCCACAACATCTGGGTAGGTGCCTGGAGGGGGACGGCCGGCCTCATGACATGGGGGCCCCACCGCCTCCCACGCGTGAAGCTCGGCGCTGCCCCAGGCATGGATGTTTCTGGGACCCGAGTCACTCTGGACTGGATGGGATGAGGGTACCAGGGGCCACGCTGCCCACACACGGGGATGCCTCTGGCTGCGGCGGGGTCCCTTCCCAGCTCACGACGGTGGACCGAGCGCAAGGCCTGCCTCTGTGCCCCACAGGACAAGCTGGACGGCTTTGTGCCCGCACACTTCATCGGTTGGTACCTGAAGGTAGGCACCTCCTCGTTGGGCGGGGTACCTGGTTTCGGAGCCGCCCTGAACTCTGGGCCGTTTTCCAGCCGTGTGGTGGGTTGCGGCCGCGGTGCAGGACAGGCGGACTGCCGAGCTGGGGGGCCTGACCCAACCTTGCGTGTCCTGGGTGTTGCGGTGGCTGCCGGAGAGCAAAGGGGAGAGACCCACGGGGGGTCCCCGGCCCCCATCCCACCCTGCCCTGGGCACCCTCACGCCTGGACACACGAGTCGTCGACATACCTGCAAGTTGCCTCAGAGTCGTTTTTTTGTTTTTTTTTTAAATAAATTTATTTATTTATTTTTGGCTGCGTTGGGTCTTCGTTGCTGCACGTGGGCTTCCTCTAGTTGTGGCGACCGGGGGCTGCTCTTCGTTGCGGTGCGCGGGCTTCTTGTTGCAGTGGCTTCTCTTGTTGCAGAGCACGGGCTCTAGGCACGCGGGCTTCAGTAGTTGTGGCTTGTGGGCTCTAGAGCGCAGGCTCAGTAGTTGCGGCGCACGGGCTTAGTTGCTCCGCGGCATGTGGGCCCTTCCCGGACCAGGGCTCGAACCCATGTCCCCTGCGTTGGCAGGCGGATTCTTAACCACTGCGCCACCACGGAAGCCCTCAAAGTCTTAACTTGGGGCGGCCGGAGCCACAGCTGCCCTGCCGCCGCGCCCCACCTGAGGGCAGTGGGGCGGGGGTAGGGGTGGGCTGTCCTTGGGGGATCCCGCGCGAGGGGCTGACACCCTGGCGGCCCGCAGACCCTGATGATCCGTGACTGGTGGATGTGCACAATCGTGAGCGTGATGTTTGAGTTCCTGGAATACAGCCTGGAGCATCAGCTGCCCAACTTCAGCGAGTGCTGGTGGGACCACGTAAGTGCCGCCCTCTGCGTCCGGCCAGCCACAACGGGGGGGGGGGAGGGCCGTTCGACCTGGGGACCCGTGGCACCCAGCTCCCTCCCGCCTGGCTCCCGCCCCCAGTGGATCATGGACGTGCTCGTCTGCAATGGGCTGGGCATCTACTGCGGCATGAAGACCCTCGAGTGGCTGTCCCTAAAGACGTACAAGTGGCAGGGCCTCTGGAACATTCCGACCTACAAGTACGTCTAGAGAGCCGCCCCGCTCCGCGCGGGCCTTGACCCCAGTGTGGGGCCTGCAGGGCCCCCCCCACCCCGAGGTCATTCCGTGAGGTGCTACAGGCGAGGACCTTGCCTCTGTAAACTCCACCGAGGATGTGGCTCTGGGCGCCGCCCTCGTGGCGGCCGGGACGCCGGCCCGTCCCCATCCAGCCCCCATCCAGCCGGCTGCTCTTGCTCCCTGCCAGCCCTTCTCGGGGCCGGCCCTTCCCAGCCGCCGCCCTCTGTGAAGCAGCAGAGCAGCAGCCCGGGGACAGGCCGGGGGCGGGCGGCGGGCGGCGCGCGTTGCCCGGGGCTGACGGCCGGCTTCCAGGGGCAAGATGAAGAGGATCGCCTTCCAGTTCACGCCCTACAGCTGGGTCCGCTTCGAGTGGAAGCCGGCCTCCAGCCTGCGCCGCTGGCTGGCCGTGTGG
>NW_006792775.1:283707-287201 GCF_000442215.2 Lipotes vexillifer
TGGCTGGTGGCGGCCATCACCGCCACGGAGCTGCTCATTGTGGGGAAATACGACCCGCACACGCTCGCGCTGTCCCTGCCCTTCTACATCGCCCAGTGCTGGACGCTCGGCTCCGTGCTCGCCCTCACCTGGACCGCCTGGCGCTTCTTCCTGAGGTGAGCGCCGAGGCCCCGACGGTCCCGCCTGCCCGCCCCAGCCTCTCAGCTCCCCCGCAGGGCGGCGTCCGGGGACCTCCGGGGGCCGGCCGGTGGTGACGCAGCCCCCGCCGTCCCCAGGGACATCACCCTGAGGTACAAGGAGACACGGCGGCAGAAGCAGCAGGGCAGCGCGGACGGCAGCGCGGACGGGCGCCCACCGGGGCCCGACGACCCCTCGGGGCCCGAGAGGGAGGGGGCGCCAGCACCGCACTGACGCTGCGGCTGGGCCTGCAGAGCCCAGGCCCGGCGCCCTCCACCCTCTGGGATTCCCGCCAGGAGCCTTCCAGCAGGCCTCAGCCCTCAAGGTTCTATGTCCCTTTTCTCCCGCGTGCACGGTGGGGTGGGGCGCGCGCGCGTGTGGTGTGTGCACACGTGTGGGTGCGTGTGTGTGTGTGCACGTGTGCTCCTGAGGCTCTGGGGCTCGCCCTGGGCCGGCTGGTCCCCCTTCTGCACAGTCAGCCCGCCGCCTTGGCCACCCCGAGCCTTGGTGCCCAGACGGCCCGGGCCAGGCAGCAGCGTCTCGGTGCCCCTTTCCGCTCCCTGGGCCCCGCCAGTGCCCCACGACCGTCTGGCGGCACGTGTGAAGGACAGTCGCCCACGGACGCCCTGGTGTGGCTAGGAGAGGGCAGATCCGCTTCCTCGGGAGCCTCCATCTGACCCTCCGACCCAGAGGGTGCGTGGACAGGGCTGCCCGCACATCGAGTCAGAGACTCCAAGGCCTGGTGCCCGCCGTCAGGAGGGCGGGTCGTGAGGGAGGGTCTCTGTGGCCCAGGGTTGAGGTCACCCCCACGAGCAAACAGAACAAATAAAAGCCACGGTGATGGCCTGCAGCTCCGCAGCTCCTCGCTGCCCCTCGCCCCCACCCTACCCTGTGCCGCCCAGAGGGCAGCTGGGAGCCACTTGGGCTGGACACCTGTCCTGGCAGACGACCAGCGGGCACGAGGGTCGCCGGTCCCCCTGGTGCCTCCTGCTGCATCTGCCCCTCGGGCCCGTCCGAGGGAGCTAGTTCTGGGTGGGGTGTGGGTGGTGGCGCACCCCGTCTTCAGGCTTCACGCGCACCAGCGAAGGGAAGCGCCCTGATTTCCGGGCAAGGGTGACACTCCCGACCTTCCCAAGGGCAGGGCCTCTCAGAGCGCCAGGGCCTCGGTGGTGACTTGTTTCCTTAGTTTATTTTCCCGTAACCATCTCTGGGGAGAATTGCAAACCTAGGGCGGCGGTCGTGAGAACGGACAGCGGCGCCCCCCGCCCCACCCGCTGCCGTCCCAGTGTCACCTTTGATCTGGGTTTAGGGCCGACGCCTGTCCCACCACTGTGGAGACACCAAGTGTCCTGTCTGCCCACCTCCAGGGCTCTCGGTGTCACGGGGTTCACAGTCGCTCTGGTCCCAGATTATCTCCCTCCTGTGGCCTGCGCTCTCCCTGCAAGGCTGGAGGCCCGTGTTGCTCACCGGTCCCAGGCGTGGCCCCCGGGAGCGGTTTCTGGCCCACGGTGGGTGCAGGTTCCCCTGGAGCGTCTCCCGCCCAGACCTGGGTGGGTCCACCCAGTCCTCCACAGAACCTGCTCTCTTCCGGGGGCCCTGGGAAGAGCTTCAGGGCTTCGTCGTGATGGCAGCAAGTTACTGCCCAGGCGCCAACCCTCTGAAAGCTGCCCAGTGTCACACCTTGATTGTGCTGCTCAGGACGGGTCACCCCTACGCTGTCCGCCCACGGCCAGGCGAGGCCAGCGAGACGGAGCGGACCCTGCCTGCCCTTACGTCCACAGGGCTCCAGCCTCCACCAGGAGAGCACTCGGGAGCCAGCCTTTGGCAGGCTTGGCCAGGCCCTGGGAGCAGCTCCCAGCCAGGATTTCCGGCCCACATACAGGAGGTCCGAGCACGCTGCCAGCCAACGACCCACGCTGTTGGCCAAGGTGAGCCAGGCTCCGAGGCCAGGGGCCACGTTCTGGTGCCCCTTAGTGCAGGCGGGACGCCGTCCTACAGGGAAGGCCTGTAGGATGGGCTGGCCTCAGAGGCCGCAAGGAGCAGGACCCCACCAGCACCTGGGGAGCTCAGACTGGACGCCCACGGAGGACCCCGCTGGGCACACCCACCACCAGGCCCGGACCCGACTTGACTTGCCTAAGGCTGCTACGTCTGTGGTGCTCGCAAAAACATCACCGCCTTGACACCAGAGCCTCGTGGGGACCACGGGGACGGACAAAGACCCCTCCTGCCAGAAAAGCGTTTTAATAAAGTGCCTAAAATGCTCTCCCAAAAATGAGCTGATTTAAGCTCTTCTCTCGGTTAAAGCCAGGACTCCTCGGGGGAGGAGGGCCGTCCGGGGAGGGGCGTCAGGAGATGATCCGCAGGCCGGGCTTGCTCCCCTCCAGGGCCCGCAGGCGCTCCTCCACCACCTCCGTCCAGTAGATGTCGTACAGGCTGCAGGGAAGGAGGGAGTGAGGTAGCGGCGACACCCCCCACCCCGCCCCCTGTGCCTCGCCTGTGTCCCCCGCACCCCAGGGCCACTCACACCAGCTGCTCCAGGGCGCAGCCGGGCTGCTCCAGGCTGCCCAGCAGCTGCAGGACACCGGGGTCACCCAGGCCGTTGTTGCTCAGGTCCAGCTCGCGCAGGCTGCGATTGGTCAGCAGGAGCGAGGCCAGGCCTCCACAGGCGCCGTCTGTCACGTCACAGTCCCCCAGCCTGGGCAGGGGGCAGGGCCGAGGTCAGGCGGAGGGTGCGCCCCCAGGTGGCTGTGCGACCTGGGCCCAGGCCGCCGCCAGATCATGGAGCGCGAGGGGGCGGGTTTGAGTCCTAGCTGTGCCCGCCCTCAGCCCCGGGCGGACGGGGCGCACCCCAGCAGGCTCACCAGAGCACCCTCAGCGTGGTGCCGGGCTGGCCCAGGGCCTGGCACAGTGCCTGGACGCCCGAGTCACCCAGCTGGTTGCTGCTCAGCTGCAGCTCCAGGAGACGCTTGTTCTGGGTCAGCATCGAGCCGAAGTGGTGGCAGCAGGCGGCCGTGAGGCTGCAGGACTTCACCCTGCGGGCGGCAGACGGGGACTGGGGCCACTGCGGCCCACGCCACTGGGGTGCCCCGGGAGGGCCCTGAGGATCTGAGCGCCAGCACCCCCCACCACCCCCACCGAGTCTGCCCGTCTTCGGTGGCTCCACCTCGGCACCCACCCTCCCCTGCCCCCCGAGGGCACCTGCACCTCGCCAGCCCCCGGCGCTGCCCCCCCCCCCAGCCATGATACTGGTTCTAAATATGGCCCCGATACTCTCAGTGACTAAGGTTTTGACACTATCTCTAGGTCACTTCCTG
>NW_006792775.1:287249-297857 GCF_000442215.2 Lipotes vexillifer
CCACCCAGGGTCCTCTGCACGGGCCCTCCCATCCCCTAGGTGCCACGCGGCCCCCTCACCACAGGGACTCCAGCTGGCAGCCCGGCTGCAGCAGGCTCTCGCACAGCAGCCGGGCGCTCTCGTCACCCAGACTGTTGCCCGCCAGACTCAGCTCCTTCAGGGTCTCCTTGGCCTGGAGAATGCGGCAGAGGTCTCTGCAGCCACTGGCAGTGATGTCACACTCCCAGAGCCTACGGAGGTGAGTCCCCCGTCAGCACAGAGAGGCTCCCAACGCGTCCTGCCGCCCCCAGGTTTTTGTCTGCCCGGCCAGAGGCCGGCTCACCAGAGGGTCTTGAGCTGGGAGCCGGGGCTCAGCAGCCCAGGGCACAGCTCCGCGATGCCTGCGTCGCCCAGCGGGTTGCTGCCCAGGTCCAGCTCGTTCAGTGAGGCCTGGGAGGCCACGATCCCACAAAGGTCCTTACAGTTGGCTGGCGTGAGGCCGCAGTTCTCCAGCCTGGGGGCACGAGAGGCGCTGGGAGCTGGGGCGCCCCCCCCCAGCCCCCGCCCTGCCCCCCAGCCCCAGCCCAGAGCTTACTTGAGTGTCTCCAACTGGCAGGCGGAGTCCGCCAGGCCCAGGCACAGCTCCCGGATGCCAGCCTCGCCCATGTCGTTATTGCTCACCACGAGCTCCTTCAGGTCCCGTGTGGCCCTGAGCACCGCGGCCAGGGGCTCACAGGCTGCAGCCGTCAGGTTGCAGTACTCCAGCCTGGGGGCGGGCGGGCAGTCAGCCCCTCGGCTGCAGGAACGCCGCCTGGCCCAGGGGGCACCTGTCTGGGTCTCCTTTCCCACCCCAGCCATGAGGCCTGCAGAGACCGGACGGCTGCCTGGCGGTGACAGCATGGAAGTGGCCGAGGGGCCATCACCCCGGGTGGCGGGTACCCAGAGACCCACAGGAGAAAGACACCCAGCCTGAGCTGGGGCCTTCCGGCTCGGCTTCCTCCCTCTGTGGCTGACCCCGTCTGTGTGCTCACTCGGGGTCACAGGCCAGCTACCAGCTGCTTTCAGAGGCCACAGCCCCAGCCTCGGGGAAGAGTCCCTCCTCGAAGCTCCCTGCAGCCGATGAGCTGGAGAGGGGGCTTGCCCAGGGAAGACAGCCGAAACCCAGGGGACGGGTGGGCGCGGGCACCTCGGGGCCCCGGGTGGGGTGCACACTCACTGCAGCTTCTCCAGGTGGCACTGCGGGTCCAGGAGCCCCTCGCAGAGCAGCTGCAGGCCAGCGTCGCCCAGCGGGTTGTCGCTGAGGTGCAGCTCCTGCAGGGTGGGCAGAGAGCGCAGCACACCGGGCAGGACCCCGCAGCCGGCCTCCGTCAGGCAGCAGTTCTGGAGGCTGGACACACGTGGCCGTCAGCGGGCACCACGAGCCGGCTGCGGCTCCCACGCAAGACGAGCCACCCCTCCGTCTGCCGGAGCCCAAGCAAGGAGGACACAGAACTGCCGCCACCACACACACCCCCACGGGGGAGGCCAGGCAGCCGGCCTTGCAGGAGGAGACGCGGGGTGGGGGCCGCGAGAGGGCTCAGGTGTGCCTCAGGGCCCAGAGCCCAGGAGTGACCGGCACGGCTCACCTGAGCTTCTGTATCTTGCAGGTGGGGCTCTGCAGGCCCTGGAGCACCAGGTGCACGCCGCTGTCGCCCAGCTCATTGGTGCGGAGGCTGAGCTCCGTCAGGGAGGGGTTGGCCCGGAGCGCAGAACCGATGTCCTTGCACCGCACCTCCGTGAGGCCACAGTCATCCAGCCTGCAGACAGACACTCAGTCACTTCACACAGCAGGTTGTGATCCGTTCTTGGGCCAAGAACTCGACGAGGTGGGTCACAACCAACACATCTTAAAATGAAAGAGAAAAAGCGCGTGGATCGTCTCGTGAAAACTGTTAAGACACTGGCACCTATACGGACGCGTATCTCCGCATCTTCCCCGGGACACGGTCGGGGGCACGAGTGCCCCTCCACCCCTAGGAGAGAAACCAAACCTGGAGGCGGCAGCTCGAGGGCAGAGCCCGGCTGAAGAGGCTTGGAGAGGCCAGTGTGGAACGTGCCAGACCCTGACCCAGGATCACGTCCACCGATGAAGTGAACCATTGAGTCAATACAGGTGGAAGGAAAGCCAGCTCTTCCTCAGAGAATGACAAGTGATAAATGTGGAAGGAATGAAAAAATTAAAAACCCCAGTGAGGCAGAGTCCCAGGAACACTTCAGGCCAAAAACCCACCAACAGCTGCGAAGATCAACAGGCAAAAAGTCCGAGCAGAAACAGGATGTGAGCAGAGTCTGAAGGGGTGTCACCCTGAGAAGTGGCAGGCACCCGCACCAGGTGGTCACAGCGACCATTAGGGGTGACCACGTGGCACCGCTGTGACAACACCTCCCACGATATGATACGCCAGGCAGGACACAACATCATTTCTGTGTTGTCTGGCCAAAACGTATGACTCAACCCTGAGAAGACGTCAGAGGCACTTTCACCTGAGCCCGAGTGAGCGGACCCCGGAGTCAGGCGGCCAAGGACAAGGAGGGACGGAGGGACCATCACGGACAGGAGGGGCCGTGGCGACGATGCCGTGGCGGGTCCCGCACGAGCCGGGAACAGGAGAGGACACGCACGGAAAAGCCGGTGACGTAAGTCAAGGCGGCTGTGTCGGGCTGTTCGCTTTGACCAGCGCCCCAGGCAACGGGGCACGGGGGACCCTGCACTGTCTTTGTGACTCTTCCATAAACCTTCCATAAAACTATTTCAAATAAGTTCAAAAGAAGAAAGATAAGCAGGGACTTGATACGGGGAGGGGGAGGGGGAGCTGGGACAAAGCAAGAGAGTGGCGTGGACATATATACACTACCAGATGTAAGGTAGATAGCTAGTGGGAAGCAGCCGCATAGCACAGGGAGATCAGCTCGGTGCTTTGTGACCACCTAGAGGGGTGGGATAGGGAGGGTGGGAGGGAGACACAAGAGGGAGGGGATATGGGGATAGATGTATACATATAGCTGATTCACTTTGTTATACAGCAGAAACTAGCACACCATTGTAAAGCAATTATACTCCAATAAAGATGTTAAAAAAAAAAAGTAAAATGACACATGTAAGAAGTTATTTATTATAGCATTGTTTGTAATAGCAAAAGGTTAGAAGCAATTAATTGCTATGGAGCCCTAATAAGAAAAAAAAGTGGCTCTAAATGCCTGGGTAAGATTTCCAAAATAGATTAAGGGAAAAAGGAAGGTTATACAACAAAGTGAAGCCTACGCTGCTATTGCTATTTGTCTAAAACAGAGGGGAAAAGAATTGGAAATCTGCTAACCTCGCCCTTGCCACTCCGCCGCACACGCCGTCCTTCGGAGAGCTCACCACTCCTCAGGGTACCCTTCGGGCACTGCACCTTCTTAAACGCTGTTCCCACTGCTCCTCCTCCCAGCCCTCGCCTGCCTGCTCGCCCTTCCCGAGATATTCATGCATACACACACTTCCTTGTATCAGAAACACAAATGGCATATGCTGTGCGTGCCGTTCTGCACTTTTTTTACTTAATACATACTTGCACGTAAAGGGCTGGTGTCTCATTCTCATTCTAGTTTATAACCATATGCTTCTCCGTTGAACGGATAAATCATAACTTATTCAATCAGTCCCCTATTAATGGATATTTCCATTGTTTCCTGTCTTTTGCTATTAAAAATAACGCTGTAATGAACATTCTTGTGCATATGTTATTTCACATTGTATCTACGGAATTATACCTGTGGGCGAAATTCTTAGAAACAAGGGTAGTTGATGCGGAGGGCAACAGAGTGGACTGGGCACAGGACTGAGACTTTTCACTGTATTCCCTTTTGTGTCTTTTCAAATTTTGTACCATATGTCTTACCTATTCAAAAATAAAATATTTTTTAAATCCAAAAAAAAAAAAAGATAAGCAGGCAGGCACTCATCTCTCGCTCGTGAGCCCTGAGGAATCTGCAGGTTTGAGGGCCTCAACAGCAGAAGTCAGCCTGGACTTGGATTCCCAGCCCGCAGCCCGGCAGGGGCAGAGGACAGGCAGTGGCCACACGAGCCGGCTGCGGTGACTGCATGCCCAGGGGAAGGGGACGAGCGGAGGAGACCCTGGGCCAGGTTGCTCTGCCCGCCAGGCCTGGGCCAGAATGGGTCTACATTCGAATGGTTGGAAAAAAATACAAAGGGAGTCACATTGTATGCCACGTGAAAATCATACAAAATTTACATCACGCTTCTGTACGTGAAGTGACCTGGGAGCGTCCCTCACCCCCTGCGGGGTGATGATCCCGGGGGCGCAGGCACAGCTGGTCCTACCTGACCACCTCGTACTGCTGGATCAGAGGCAGGAGCTCTGTCCACCGGGCGTCACTCAGCTGCTCACACTGGATGTCGAGCTTCATGGTGAGAGGCGAGGTGTTGCCTAGACACAGGCAGGGGGGAGAGGATTTCAGCCAAACTCTCAGGGTCTCTGACAGGCCAGGGATGCGGTGGGCGGGAGACGTGCACACAGGGCCGCAGGGGCATCCAGGAGAAGCCACAGCCTCACCGCCTGCTTCGTGTCCCTTTCTCAACACCTTTATCCACGTCAGCCTCCAGGAGCAGAAATGGGAGAGGGCTCCCAGGCAGACTGCCACGGACCGCAGAGCTGGGGGACGTGGCCGCGGGGACAGAGGCTGCTCTCACCCCCCAGCCTCCCGGGCGCCTCCCACCCGAGGAAGGGGAGGCCGGCGCTCACCGCCCGAAGCCCTGCCTCTGCCTTGCCAGCAAGGACAGGGCGGGGGGCGGGGGGTGGCGCCTGTGGGCCCAGGCGGGGTGCAGACCCCAGCCAGGAGAGCGCAGGGACCCCAATCTGCGACTTCTCCCCTCCGAGAACAGGAAGGCAGCGCACAGCCCCACCTGGCTGGCATCCACAAAGCCAGACCCGCCCAGGATGCCAGCACCTGAGGCCTCACTGCCCTGAAGCAGCCCTGTCAGGTGGTCAGCTAGCAGTTCCTGGGGGTGCCAGCCACAAGTGTCCTGGCCAGGACAGAGAAGGTGGGGTGGAGACCCCAGGTCCAGGGACCTGCGCTCTGGATGGTGCATTCATGGTTGGCCACCCGGGGTGCCTGTTTCCATGAGCCCCTTCTAGGCCTGGGACTCTGGACAGGGCACGTCCTCTGCCCAACCCCGGCTCAGCCCAGGGACCAGCCCACAAAGAAGCCAGTTCACCAAGCAGGCTGAGAAAAGAGGGAGGCCTCTGGCCAGCAGGTCTGGGATGGGAGGTCACAGGCCCTGAAGCCTCACCAGGGCCACACACAGAGCCTGAACAAATGAGTAACCAGAGCCCCGGGCGGGTGCCCGACTGTGGCCCTGACCGGGGGGGCGGGGGGGGGGCAGCAGGAGAGGAACCCAGCGGCAGCCATGAGCCGGGGGGGGCCCAGGAGTTGGGCAGGGAGCGGGCTTTCAGTCAAGAGCCACAGGAAGTTCAGTAAACACCCGCGCCTGGAAGCCATGCCTTTCCAGGCCTCTGGAGACAGGATGACTCAGACCCATGTGAGGTTCCCTGTTCTCCGAAACCCCCAGATTCCTGAGAACAATGATTCACTCGTGTTTGTGTCCGTGCCTGGCACAGCCCCGGCCTTGCTGAAGAGGGCATGCCCCCTGCCGGCCCCCGGCTGGTTCAAGCCCACAGCAGGAAGGAGGGCCAGCCCAGGCAAAGGCTCTAGGTACATTCCTCCTGGGAGGCCCCTCGTGCCAATGATCAGGTAAGATTCGGATTCACGTGTGCACGTCCCAGCAGAGGGGCCTACTAAGAAACTGAGGCGAGGGCACGGGTAACTGGCCACTTCCCGTACCATCCCAGGGAGGGGCCGCCCAGCCCACTGGCCAGAGCACGTGAGCAAAACCCGGCCTGCCACCCACCCCCAGCCCAGGGTGTGGCCACCCAAACCCTGACTCAGAAACCTCAGTCATCGCGGGAGAGGGATCAGGGGAGGGGCCCCTGAGGA
Source organism: Lipotes vexillifer (assembly GCF_000442215.2). Lineage (NCBI taxonomy): Eukaryota > Metazoa > Chordata > Mammalia > Artiodactyla > Lipotidae > Lipotes > Lipotes vexillifer. The sequence goes on from NW_006792775.1 coordinate 293,265, forward strand.
TCTCCAGCCCCGAAACCGCTCCCCCGGCTGCTCCCTCCCGGAATCCAGTGTGACATTAGGGGACTCGCCTCTCCAGAGTAGGAAACTGATACCCGGCAGCTGCGCCCCCCAAGCCCCCAGACTTGACTAGACCCAGAGTATCCCTTTGGTTGACCTGTGGGCGTCTTAGCCTCCAGAGGACACGGATTCCTTTGAGAACCCATGAAAAAGTGTTAACATCCCGCAAAGTTGCCGCGTGTACAGCCTTCCTCACAAGCCCCCAGTCAGGGTGCCTGATCTGGACAGGAACAAGCACATGTCCGGCCCACGGCCTCCCTGGCAATCAGGACCCCCACCAGCTGGGCTGCTCCCCAGGCCCCAAGTCGCGGGTCCAGGATCTCAACAACGGCCCCTAATTAATGCTTCCAAGTGCGGGGACAGGCCGCTGCGCAAGGCCGTGCCGGAAGACAGGAGGTGCGTCTTCAACGCCTCAGCCCGGGCCTTCCCTGGAGCGGGGCCCGCGGCCCGCCCCGCGCTACCGGCGCAGCTTGGTTACCTCTGCGAGGCGCGGGAGGTGGCAGGAGGCAGGGGCGCGCCGGGGTCCGCGCGGGGCAGCCCGCCGCCGCTGCCGCCGCCCCCCACGCCCGCCCGAGGCTCCGCATGTGTCCGGGGGTCGGGGGTTGGAGGTCAGCGCTGGGTCGGGCCGGGGCCTCTCCAGGGAGAGGCGGGCCGCTCAGAAGCCGCGCTGAGAAGGCTCCCCGCGCCCCCGGCCCCCGCACTTTCTCGGGCCCGGGGACCGTCCGCCACGCGGTCAGCGGCTGGGGGACCCCCAAAACGCCGCGGGGCCGCCGCGCCCCCCTCCCCGGCCCGCTCCCGCTCCGCCTCGAACCCGTACCTCACCTCCGGGGCCTCCACCGCAGACCAGAGAGCAGAGCTGCGTCTTCCGCCCGGGCAGGGGGTGGGGTCACGTCCTGGGGCGGGGCCTTGGAATGTGGGGGCCGGGCGGGCCCAGAGCCCCGCGCCAGGTCGCCCTCGCCCACCGAACCCCGGCTGGAGGACACTAGACCCCGGTAGGGGCACGCCCGACATCCCTCCATCAGTCCCCGGCTTGGCCCCGGGTCTTTTTCTGAGACGCGCGCCGAGCCTACGCCCACAGTTAAGCCTTCGCCGCTTTCCGCTGAACTCCGGGGTAAAAGTTGACGTCCCAGTTTGATTTTCCACTTTGTCGCCCAGAACGGGGGCAGGCCACCTTGCGAGGAGGGGGCGCCAGGCGGAGATGCGGGCGCAGGCGCGGGGAGCCCCGACCACCCGCAAGGAGACAGGCTGTCGGGGCTTTCTCTGCGCCCTCCCACCAGCAGGCAGGACGTGGGAGTTTCCCAAAGCACAGAAATCGAATACCTGAGACACTTCTTTTTGCTGCCACACAGGAAAAGATGGAAACTATCTGTCTTGGCTGTGCAGAAATGCGTCAGTGTGTAAGCAAATACGGTAGGTTTCCTGGGGGAGAGAACCAGGCATGGCTTTCTTAACAGAAGCCATTTTTTGGCCTAAGCCGTTTTGTGATCTAAGCTGGGCCACAATGCTTTGCCCTTGAACAGGTCTCAGTAATTGATGATCTTAAGGGAACAGAAGAACGCAGAAACAAACGACTGTAACCAGACAAGAGAAGTAACAACAGCAAAGATAGCGTTCCAGTTGCAAAAACTCCCGGTTCTGTTTCCATGGTGACGATTAGCCTGCAGCCGCAACCACCAGACCTACCAGAAACTAAGGGGTGAAGATGACCTCTTCTGACCCTCCTGACTTCAATCAAATGAACCCTGGACTCTGCGGGGAGACACTGCTTTGGAAAAGATCCCCAGTGTTCCCCTTACTTGCAGCAAGAAATCAATCCTTCCTTTCGGGATCTTTGGCTTGGCTGTGTCTTTTGGCTCAACACTCACCACAAGGCGAAGTGTTTTTCGGGTAACAAGCATGGCATTTGGCTTAATGTAAAACACTACACACCCCTGCATTTCTGTGTATCGATCAAGAGGAATATTCATGCATGAGCTTACGAGACATGTTTAAAATGTCTTTTTGCAGCATTTTGCAACTGTCCAAACCTGGAAACAATCTAAATGTCTACCAGTAGGAAGATGGTTAAAGGCTTCATAACACACCTGTTTTGCGCCCCTCTTGGCCTAGCCATAACCAGTGTCGTGGCTGGACTTGCCCTTGTGATTGCAAGGCAGCCTTCAACAAAGACCATTAGGAAGCTTTGGGGGAAAAAAAAAAAGGTTTATTACTCACATGTGTTGGAATGCACATGGCATACCTGGGGCCACAGAGTGAGGTGGGGAGAGGGTGGGGGGTTGGGGGCAGGTGGCTAGGGTTCTGCTTTAACTGGGGTCAAGGTTGGCGGCCTAGGGTTTTGCAGGCTAACTATTGGTAAATTTAAAACATCAGAGCGGGAATTTACAGCAGGAGAAGAGAAAAGCACATGTGGCCCAGATGGTCAGTTATTGAAACGAACCAAGATCTCTAAATTTAACAAAGGAACTTCAGGGAGCTGACCAGTTGCCTGGGGGCTGGTTCGTTGTGGGAATAAAGGAAGCGTTGTGGGAATAAAGGAAGCGTTACTCAACTTGGAGAGAATATCCGGCGGGGCCAGTCCTTGCTTGTGTAGTTTGTAAGGGGGTCAGGGCCACCAACGTGGGGCCAGGGGTCCTGGAGAGACCAGTGGCTTCGCAGGTTTGGGCCCCCAAGGCACAGACACCCACCCCCGCCGCACACCATGAGCTCCCGCAGAGCAAATGCAAGTTGACAAGTTGTCGAGTGAAGACAGTGAGCAGCCCTCCCCCACCCTGATGCGGGAGGATGAGCGTGGTGCTGGGTTTCTGGCAGAAACTCCTGCAGGCTGGGGTGGGTGAGGATGCAGCAGGGAGAGGGGAGGGGGCAGAAAGAGGCCACTGGGTGCACTGGCATGCCAACCAACTTTAACATGATTTTTATCACAGGAGCAGTATGTGCTTTTTGTAGAAAAACCAGAAGAGATTAAAAAAAAAAAGAAAGGCCCAAGAATGCCCACCTTCCAGAGACAAATGATCTGACATCTGTGTATCTGCCCCTACTCCTCCTGTACACACAATACACAGTTTTAAAAATAAAAATGAAATATAAGCAGTAGTAGGCAGAATAATGGCCCCAAAGATGGTCACGTCCTAATCCCCAAACCTGTCAATAGTTATCATAGACGGCAAAGGGGTCTCTGCAGATATGACAAAATTAAGAATCCTGAGATGGGGCTACTGTCCTTGATTACTTGGATAGGCCCAATGTAATCCTGAGGGTCCTTAAAAGAGAGGCAAAAGGGTCAAAATCAGAGAGGAAGTGACAATGGAAGCAGAGGTTGGAGTGGCTGCGCTTTGAAGATGAAGACAGGCAGCCTCTAGAAGCTAGAAAAGGCCAAGAACTAGATTCTCCCCTGGAGCCTCTGGAAGGAACCATTCCGTGGATACGTTAATTTTTAACCCCCTAAGGCCCATTTCTGACTTCTGACCTCCAGAATTGTAAAATATCTATTCTGTAGCAACTCACTACAGTAGCAGTAAGAAACTAATGCATTAGGGAGCTGCTATATTTCTCACCTAAGAATAGATATGTATACAATGTATACATGAATATACACGTACGTGAATAGATATGTATGGAAGCTAACTTTTAATGGGCACACTGTGTGTCACTGTTCGAGTGTATTCAATCTACTCAACCGATCTCCACAAGCTGACATTTAGACTGTCTCAGCCAGACCTTGTAACAACCCGACCTCGCGGCCCTCGAGGTGCTGTCCCACTTACGTCCTCTTTCCCACAGGAGCTGCCCACCCAGCTCCCCCGGGTCACTCGGGTGACCTAACGGGACAGAACTGCAGGGCGGACACATGGCCATCCGAAGGCCCAGCACCCTGTGGGCGCCACCCGGGCGAGTGCTCTCTGCCAGGGCTGTCTGTCCTTCCTGGGGATCGGTTCTTTTGGGGAATAAGGTCGGGGGTTACTCAATTAGATAAGGAAAGTCTGGCTGAGCCAGCCCTTGCAGGTGTAGATTGCTCGGCGCCAAAGGTCGAACCACCAAGACGCAGACCACGCAGGCGCAGAACCAGCGCCCCACGCCGGACGTCACAGCGTGCCCCGGGAGGACGGCCGGCGGCGGCGCGCACACGCAGAGGCGAACTCGGACGCTCTGACGTCATCGGAGCGCGCCGACGTTCCCTGGGCGGTGCCGCGGCCTCGGCCAGCGCGGACCCTGGCCCAGCGGACCCCTCGCCCCTCGCTGGCGACCGCGCGTCTCCCCGGGCTGCGTGGCCTCAGTGGCGCCCGGCGTGCGTCCACGCGCGGCCCGACCAAGACCGGCGCCGGTAAGGGCTGACCCCGGGCCGGTCGGCCGTCTGTTTGGCCCACCCGATGACGGACCTAAGGAGTGACTGACCTAGACACGACAACGAACTGTCCCTGGCCTGTTGACCGGGAGGCAGACGGCCTACTTCCGACCGGGGGGGCGGTGTCAGGACCAGCGGTGGGGCGGGGCCTCGCTGCGGCGCGGCCACAGGCGGTGGGCGGGGCCTCTAGGGGGCGG
>NW_006792775.1:297867-304546 GCF_000442215.2 Lipotes vexillifer
GCGGGGCCTGCGGGTGGGGCGGGGCCAGCGGTGGTCCCCAAGGTGCCCTCACCGCCTCCAGCCCGACTGGAACTGATGGGCGGACCCGCTAGTGCCGCAGGTGGGCCTAGAAAGTCGGACCCGGTGAGGATGAGACCTCGCAGGGCCCGGGCCGTGACATTAACGTGGCGGGCAGCGGGTCGGTTCTCTGACTTGGAGCAAAGTCTGAGTGTCGGGATTCTGCGAGCACCGACAACTAGAGCTGGAGAGTCAGACACAGACACAGACAGTTGGTTTCAGAAGAAAGTGGCAACTTTGTTAATTAAGGCAACGTTTGTAATCTATAGGTGACGTTTCATTCATCTAATATTGTCAGTTAATGTTAACAATTCGTGCCTCACCTAAATGCATTCCTTCGTAAATATTTATTAACTCCTGTGTGCCTGGCTGTGTTGTAGGTGCTGAGGATTCAACAGTGAGTAGAACAGACAGAAATCCCTAATGGAGGGAAACTCGGGAGGGGAAGGACTGTGCCACCAGGGAAGTCCAAGTGTATTTCTTTTAAAGTCCTTGTCTAATAGCTCCATTATCTGCACCAGGCCAGAGAGGGTTATCTGCGGGGACTGGAGCTGGTGAGGGGTGTGGCCAGGTGTCCACAGACTAAATGAAACGTGCCCAGCCAAAGGACATAAAATTGAAAGCTGAGTAAAGCACCTGAGGAGGGGAAGGAAGGTCTGGAAGTGCCTTTCTCCTCATTTTCTCACCCGTATTTGTCAATTTTGAGACACCTCACAAAGTTGAGGGTGCAGGTTACCACCATACATGGGCTGGCCACAGTGGGGGGCCCTTTGGGATTCACTGGAAGTTATGTCATTCTTGTTATTTTTGAACTTACCTGATTCACCTGGTTGAGTCCTTTTCTTCCTTCCTTCCTTCCTTTCTCTCTTTCCTGCATGGCTGCGGGATCTTAGTGCTCCAGCCAGGGATCAAACTCAGCCCCTCTTCAATCCTAGCATTTTCAAACTTCTATCTGAGGTCACTTTTTTTTTTTTTCTCCATGGAGAACACCTTCTAGTATTTCATTTGGTATGGGTTTCCTGGTGAAACCAGGAAAGTGGATTCTGCCAGGTTTTGTTTCTCTGAAAATTTTTCTGTGCATTCTTTATTTTTCAGGGACATTTTCACTGGGTATAGATGTGTAGGTTGGCATTTATTTCTGTTGGCATTCTGAGGATGTTATTCCATTGTCTTCTGGTTTCCATACTTTCTGTCACTCATTGTCACTCCTTTGAAGATGACATGTCTTCCTGGGTACTTTAAAGCTTTCCTCTTTATTCTCAGTCAGCAGGTTTACTATACTGTGCCTGGATGTGTTTTTCCCTGTATTTATCCTTTTTGTTGCTCACTGTGCTTCTAGAATCTAGCTTGATATCTTTCATCAGTTTCGGGAAAGTCTCAGCTCTTATTTCTTCAGATATTTTGGATGCCTCACTCTCTGCTCTTCATCTAGAATCAATTAAAAATATGCTTGAGGGCTTCCCTGGTGGCTCAGTGGTTAAGAATCCACCTGCCAATGCAGGGGACACGGGTTCAAGCCCTGGTCCAGGCAGATCCCACATGCCACGGAGCAACTAAGCCCGTGCGCCACAACTACTGAGCCTGTGCTCTAGAGCCCACGAGCCACAACTGCTGAGCCCATATGCCACAACTACTGACGTGCGCCACACTACTGAGCCTGTGCTCTAGAGCCCACGAGCCACAACTGCTGAGCCCATATGTCACAACTACTGAAGCCCACGCGCCTAGAGCCCATGCTCCACAACAAGAGAAACCACCACGATGAGAAGCCCACGCACTGCAATGAAGAGTAGCCCCCCGCTCGCTGCAACTACAGAAAGCCCGCACGCAGCAACGAGGACCCAACCCAATTTATTTATTTAAATAAATAAATAAATATGCTTGATCTTTCCACTGTACTCACATGTCTCTTATGCTTTTTATTAGATTTTAAATCCTTTGACTCTGTTTCGGTCTACATAATTTCTTTTGACCTGCCTTCTGGTTCACCGATACTCTCTTTATCTTTAGATCTGCTGTCAAAACTATCCATTAAGTCCTTAAATTTAGTTATTCTATTTATTTCTTTTAGAATTTTCATTTGTTTGTTTTTGTTAATCCCCACATCTGTTAATCTTGCCTTTCGCTCCTTGAGTACATTAAGCGTATTTCTTATTTTTTTTTAAATAATAAATTTATTTATTTATTTATTCATTTTTGGCTGCGTTGAGTCTTTGTTGCTGTGTGCGGGCTTTTCTCTAGTTGCGGCGAGCGAGGGCTACTCTTCATTGAGGTGGCCTCTCGTTGTGGAGCACAGGCTCTAGGCACACAAGCTTCAGTAGTTGTGGCATGCAGCCTCAGTAGTTGTGGCTCGCAGGCTCAGTCTTTTTGGCGCATGGGCTTAGTTGCTCTGCGGCATGTGGAATCATTCTGGACCTGGGCTCGAACCCTTGTCCCTTGCATTGTCGGGAGGATTCTTAACCACTGCGCCACCAGGGAAGTCCAAGTGTATATCTTTTAAAGTCCTTGTCTATTAGCTCCATTATCTGCACCTCTGTTGGGTCTGTTTCTATTGCCTGTTCTTCATCACATCTTATTTCCTGGTAACGCCTGGTTACTTTTGACTGAGTGTTGCACATTTTATATTTAAGAAATCATAAAGAACTTGATGATTGGATGACACACTGATGATATTATCTTCTGTTGGAGCAGACTGCCAGGCTAGGAGCACAGGCAATCGTCAGGTCACCTTCATCCTGACAGGGGTTGGGATCGCTTGAAGCTGAGCTTTGCTTCTTACGGGGGCATATTTCTTTCCTGCTCACTCTGGCTCTAGTGTGTAGCTCTTCCAGGGTCCAACCCGAACCTGAAGGGTTCACTGGCCACCCTTCTTACCACAGCCCCTGGGCTCTGTAGCAAGTTTTGATCAGCTTCTCAGCCTCACAGCTGCTGTCTCCAAATCAGCAGACACTCCTGGTGACCCGTCTCTCAGACTGAGCCCTCTTCTGGGTCTTAGCCCCACAATTCCGCACTGTCTTGGTAGGAGTTCTAAGAGGTGTGTGGGTTTTGTCTTGATTCTGTTCCCAGCTCTTTACTTCTCAGCAGAGGGTTGACCTGAACCCTCTATTCCACCATCCCAGGAAATGGGGCCACCTCCCTCTTTTCAAGAGTGTGAAATGCAACCTGTACTTGGGTTTATACTCCAAGCCCTTGGGAAGCACAGAAATATTCCTGAGACTAGATATGACCCCATAATCTTTGCATGTAGGAGTTACTGATTTAGAGTTAGCAACTCAGAATAGACACCAGGTATGCAGGCTGAGATACCCCGCCCTCTTGGGGAGAAGACTAGAAAAGAGACACAAGGATTTACTGGAGCTGTTAATGACACCAATGTGTGAGAAATATTACATTGACTTACTTTTTTAACTGAAATGAGGTATGCTGTGAGATACCACTTGCCCACTTATTCAGTGGCACAGAGACCACTCTGGGCTGCAGGTGCAGCATGGCCGTGATGAAGGTCAGTTAGGGGGCCACGTGGGGGATCAGGGCAGCCCCTCAAATTGGCATTGGGTGGGAAGGAGGAGGGGAGGGAGGCGGAGCCAGGTGTGGGGTGGCTGGGGCTCCCTGGAAGGGGCGCTGTGGGAGGGGCCGGAGGTGGAGGTGCAGAAAGTGTCCAGGATGACCTCGCATGATGGGGGGGGGCAAGGGAGCACATCTGGGGGAAGAGGAGGAATTGGCTAAATTGACTGGCTGTCTGAGCACAAGGGAATTAGTGGTGCGGCAGCGTTGGCAGAATGGGGGGCGCTGCTCTCTGAGGCTCATGTTCTGCCTTCACACCGGCCAGACCCTGAACTGCGGCTGATGTCACAGAATGCCCACTGCACAGAGGCTTACCCAGAGGGGCGTTTAGCATCCTCATCTAGGTCAGAGGTGGACACCATCCATGCTGCCGTAGTGGCTCAGGGCTGGGGCAGCTGTAGGATGGCCATGGAAGCTCCACCACAGGCCCACGGCCCGAGGCAGAAAGGAGGAGTAGCCGAGTGGAGCAAGACTCCGTCTCCTGCATCCCCCCGACGCGGACTTCGAGGCGCACACCTGTTCCCCCGGACCCCCCCACCCCCCGCAGTCCCCCCTCCCCTCAGAGCCCCCAGCACCTGGGAGCCCCCTTAGTTCCGGCAAGCTGTGTGGATGGCCTCATGGCCCCTGGGGCAGGGCTTAGGTTCTGTCCCGAGAGCAGGAGACCCATCAGGTGTAATTGTGGAGGTGGTCAGGCCAGGGTGTCCAGTGGGAAGAGAAGGGCAGGAGTCACGCTGCTCTGAAGGCAGTTGACGAGCGTGGTGACAGGCTGGCTGTTGGCGTGAGAGGAGGGTCACTCTGGCGTCAGCCTCAGTAGCTGAGCACACAGTAGGGCAGCTTATGTGGGGGTGGGCTGAGGAAAGACCACCTTGCAGCGGGAGGAGTTATTTTGGTCATGTGGATTTGGGGGTGCCCATGAGACATGGGGATTTATTAACAGCTTTGAGATGCCTGGGTGGAGGGAGGCCATGGCAACCTGGTGGGTGTTTAAAGCTGTGGGGAGGAGACCCAGAGCCGACCCTGGACAGACCCCCACCTTCATGGTCAACCAGGTAAAGGAAAGCTCCTTGGGGGATCAGGGTCAGCTGCCGAGGGGCCGGGGACTGGGGGAGGGTGCCAATTTAGTGTGGAGCCAGGCACCCCTCACTCACCTGAGCCCCTCCAGGCATCAGGAGGGACCCTAGCAGTGGGTTTTTTCAACATGTGTTGTAAGAGTTGTCAAAACAAAGCATTTTAACTCAATCAGCCTCTTCCCACTCCAGTATCTCCCTATTATGCGCCCCCTGTGGCCGGGAGCACAGGCAGCTGCGGGCATCACCTGGCATCTGGCTGTGGAAGAGCTGAGTTAGGAATATGCCATCTTAACAGCATTTGGACAGATGTTTTGCAACATTTCAATATAAGTAAAAAATTATATCTTCCTGATTTGCACAAATATGAAGGACATCGACTTTTGCCACCTTAAATTTATTTATTTATTTATCTTTTGGCTGTGCTGTGTGGCATGTGGGATATTAGTTCCCCGACCTGGGATCGAACCCGCACCCCCTGCACTGGAAGCACGGAGTCTTAACCACTGGACCAGCCAGAGAAGTCCCCCACCTTAAATTTACTTGTTAAAGAACTGGGGGAAATTTTAAATAATGAATTATGAAACAAAAGTGCTGGAGATGAGCATTGAAATCAACAGAAATTATTCAGACATTGAGACACGAAATACAATAGAAGAATGTTGAGATCACACCGTTCATTAAGAGGAAGAGACCACGTCAAGTAGAAGTCACGGACAGGCTCTTGAATTGTCAGGTGATTCAATTAATGGAGACGGGAGAATGAAGAGAAGAGATGTGGTTTCCTCCCAGATCTGATCACGAGGAGGAGTGAGGCCGTGGCACCACGAGGGCCTTGACGGCCTTGATGGTTCAGAGCGCCTTGTCCACAGATCCTTGAAGATCTTCAAAGACTTGTCACTTCACAGGAAACTGGGAGCTCCTCGTACATGGAAGAAACTTGACAGAGCACTTCCCAAATTTACAATGATTCCAAAATGTACGGGCATAACCAATAACAGGTTATAAATACCAATGATATAAAAAAATGTTAAATCGTGGTTGAGAGTCCGCCTGCCGATGCAGGGGACACGGGTTCGTGCCCCGGTCCGGGAAGATCCCACATGCCGCGGAGCGGCTGGGCCCGTGAGCCATGGCCGCTGAGCCTGCGCATCTGGAGCCTGTGCTCCGCAGCGGGAGAGGCCGCAGTGGTGAGAGGCCCGCGTACCGCAAAAAAAAAAAAAAAAGAATTGAAATCATATATGTAGTATGACATAATTGTATTAAGCTAGAAATTGCTAACAGAAAGATACCATGAAATTCTCCAAACACTTAGAAATTAACCTGTTCACTTCTAAATAGTTCATAGGTCAAAGAGGAAGTCTCGGGAAATTAGAATGTATTTTGAACTAAATAAAATGTCAAAATTTATGGGCTGCAGATAAGACAGTGTTTACAGGGAAATTTATAGCACTAAAAGCCTACATAACAAAAGAAGATTGGTCTCAAATCAATTAACTAAGCATCCACCTTAAGAAACTACAATGACGACCAAAAAATAAAAATAAACCCAAAGCAAGCAGAAGGAAAGAAATAATAAAATAAGCATAAATATCAACAAAATTGACAACAGCAGAGAAAAATCAGTAAAACCAAAAGCTGGTTCTTTGAAAATACCAAAATATTGATAAATCTCTAGCAATACAGACAAGAATAAAAGAAAGGACATATTTTACCAATATCAGGAAAGAGAGGGTATCACTACAAGCCTCGAAGACATGAAAAGGATAAGAAGGAAAAACCACAGACAACTACACACACGCAAATTTGACAACTTAGATGAAATGCACCAATTCTTCAAAAACTACAAACTGGGCTTCCCTGGTGGCGCAGTGGTTGAGAGTCTGCCTGCCGATGCAGGGGACGCGGGTTCGAGCCCCGGTCCGGGAGGATCCCACATGCCGCGGAGCGGCTGGGCCCGTGAGCCATGGCCGCTGAGCCTGCGCGTCCGG
>NW_006792775.1:305922-310990 GCF_000442215.2 Lipotes vexillifer
GGGACACGGGTTCGTGCCCCGGTCCGGGAAGATCCCACATGCCGCGGAGCGGCTGGGCCCGTGAGCCATGGCCGCTGAGCCTGCGCATCTGGAGCCTGTGCTCCGCAGCGGGAGAGGCCGCAGTGGTGAGAGGCCCGCGTACCGCAAAAAAAAAAAAAAAAGAATTGAAATCATATATGTAGTATGACATAATTGTATTAAGCTAGAAATTGCTAACAGAAAGATACCATGAAATTCTCCAAACACTTAGAAATTAACCTGTTCACTTCTAAATAGTTCATAGGTCAAAGAGGAAGTCTCGGGAAATTAGAATGTATTTTGAACTAAATAAAATGTCAAAATTTATGGGCTGCAGATAAGACAGTGTTTACAGGGAAATTTATAGCACTAAAAGCCTACATAACAAAAGAAGATTGGTCTCAAATCAATTAACTAAGCATCCACCTTAAGAAACTACAATGACGACCAAAAAATAAAAATAAACCCAAAGCAAGCAGAAGGAAAGAAATAATAAAATAAGCATAAATATCAACAAAATTGACAACAGCAGAGAAAAATCAGTAAAACCAAAAGCTGGTTCTTTGAAAATACCAAAATATTGATAAATCTCTAGCAATACAGACAAGAATAAAAGAAAGGACATATTTTACCAATATCAGGAAAGAGAGGGTATCACTACAAGCCTCGAAGACATGAAAAGGATAAGAAGGAAAAACCACAGACAACTACACACACGCAAATTTGACAACTTAGATGAAATGCACCAATTCTTCAAAAACTACAAACTGGGCTTCCCTGGTGGCGCAGTGGTTGAGAGTCTGCCTGCCGATGCAGGGGACGCGGGTTCGAGCCCCGGTCCGGGAGGATCCCACATGCCGCGGAGCGGCTGGGCCCGTGAGCCATGGCCGCTGAGCCTGCGCGTCCGGAGCCTGTGCTCCGCAATGGGAGAAGCCGCAGCAGTGAGAGGCCCGCGTACCGCAAAAAAACCCAAAAACAAACAAAAAAAAACCCAAAAAAACCCTACAAACTGACAAAACTCGCTCAAGATAAACTGGATAGCTGGGGTAGTCCTTAGGATGTGTGTGTTTTTCACACCACCAAAGAATTGGTTCTCACAGACCAGGTGTCCCACAAGTTTAACCAGGTGTCCCACAAGTTTAACTGAATTCTGACTCTGTCAGCCTGGAGATAGCACCAGCTTCCACAGGTTAAGGGCTCAGTCCCACAAGACTGACACCACTTCAGCCACCAATCCAGGTCCACCTGTGCTTCTGACGAACTGACTACAGATTGGAGGTTCCCACCACCCGCTCCTCTGGTTGGATTCACTTGCTAGAGCGGCTCACAGAATTCAGGAAACCAGTTTACTTACTAGATCGCGGGTTTATTATAAGGGATATTAAAGGATATGAATGAACAGCCAGATGAAGAGATACATATATAAGGCGAGGTTTGGAAGGTTTCCCAATACAGGAGCTTCTGTTCCTGTGGAGTTTAGGGCCTGGCACGTGCAAGTTTTCTGGTTCACCAACCTGGCAGCTCTCTGAACCCTCTCCTTTTGGGTTTTCATGAAGGCTCCAACCCTCTAATTGTGGTCGGTTCCCCTGGCAACAATATCCCCATCCTTAGGGGATTTCCAATAGTCACCTCTTACTATAAACCCAGTAGTGGTGGAAAGAGACTTGTTATGAATAACAAGACACCCATTTCACTTCGTGGCTCTGAGGGATTTCAGGGACTGAGGCCAGAAGACCAAATACTGTAACGAAAGATGCTCCCGTTGCTCTTAGGAAATTCTAAGGGGTTTGGGATGAAGACCAAAATATATATTTATTATAAATCACGATATCACAGTCCTGTGACCATAAAAAAATTGAATTTGTAGTTACACTTACTGAAAAAGAAATCTCCAGGCCCAGATGGTTTCAATGGCAAATTCTACCAAATATTTAAAGAAGAAATAACAATAATACTATGCAGTCTCTTCCAGAAAAACAGAACAGGAGGGAATATGTCTGAACTCACATTTTGAGAACAGCATTATCCTGAGCCCCACACCTAAGAATGCCAAAAAGAAAAAGAAAATTACAGACAATAGCCCTCATAAGCCAACTGCAAAAATCTTCAACAAAATATAATCAAATCAAATCCTATAATATATAAAAAGAATAATGCATCACAACTAACTGGGATTTATCCTGGGAATGCAAAATTGCTTCTTTAGTTGAAATCTATCATTACAATTCATCATGTTAATGGTCTAAAGAAAAAAGATCACACGCCATGTCAATTGATGTGAAAAAAGCATTTGAGAAAATCCAACACCCATTCATGATAAAAACTCTCAGTAAAATGGAACAGAGGGGAACGTCCTCAACCAAATAAGGGTCATCTACAAAAACCTACAGCTTACATCACATGTAATGGCAAAAACTGGACATTTTCCCCCTGAAATTAGGAACAAAACAAAGAAATCTACTCTTACCATCCTTATTTAACATCATACTGGAAGTCTTAGCGACCTCAGTGAAAAGGAGACAAAAATACAGAGATTGGAAGGGAAGAAACAAAACTGTCTTTATTCACAGATGATCTGATTATGTGTGGAGAAAATTCCAAGGACTCTGTAAGAAAAACTTGTGGAACTAATTCACAAGTTTGGTTAAGGTCTCAGCACGCAGGATCGCAAGCGAAAGATCATAATTAGAAACCAGAAAAGTTTAAAATAACATTTACAGTAGCGCCAAAAATCAAATACTAGGTATAAATCTCCAGAAAACATGCACTGTATCTGTATGTTGAAAACTACAAAATCCTGAAGGAAGATTTTTTTTTTTAGCTTTTTAGAATTATTTTTTTAAATGTTAAAAATTGAAATATAGTTGATTTACAATATTGTGTTAGTTTCAGGTGCACAGCACAGTGATTCAGTTATACATATAAAGGAAGAATTTCAAGACAAATAAATGGAGATGCATACCATGTTCGTGAACGGAAAGACTCAACATAGTAAAGATATCAGTTCTCCTTAAATTGATCTATAGATTAATTACAATTCCAATCAAAATTCCAGCAAGACTTTTTGTAGACAGAGACAAGCTGATTCTAAAATTTACATGTACAGGTGGAAAAAACGAGAATAGCTTAAACAATTTTGAAAAAGAAGAATAAATGTGAGGATCTCATTACCCAACTTAAAAACTCACTCTGAAGTTGCAGTAATGAAGGCAGTGTGGTGCGGGTGAGGGACAGACACACAGAAGGACAGAGCAGATTAGAGCCCAGAAATAGGCCCTCGCTCCTTTGGCGAGCTGATTTTGACAAGGGTACAAAGGCCGTTCAGCAGAGAAACAATCGTCTTTTCAATAAATAGTGTGGGAGCAACTGGATATTGATGTGAAAAAAGAAAAGAATTTTTATCTAAACCGTACAACTTAGGCAAAGATTAACTTTAAATGGGTCATAGGTCTAAACATAAAATCTAAAAATATAAAATGTTTAGATTAAAACAGGAGAAAATCTTACGAGCATGGAGTTACGTAAGGAGTTGATAGATTTGACGTGAAAAGCAAAATCCATCAAAGGCAAAAATATGTATCCTAATGTTAGTAGCACCGTCAAGAGCGATAGTTGTTTGAAAAGCAGTCTGACAGCTTCTGGCAATATTGAAATGATATATGATCTTTGACCTAGAACTTTCTCTCCGGGGAATTGGGCCCTCCCACGGAAAGGAGCATCCATGCTGAGGATGCAAGGAGAAGGGTTTAGCTTTGCCTGCGGTGGCAGAAACGCGGGGCGACAGGAATGGCCATGCAGAGAGTGTACTGGACATCTGCTAGCATGGCCCCAGAACCACGTGAGGCTGACCCCAAGCTCTACGCTCTAGGAACGCAGCAGGGAAGCTGCCCAGGTGAGGAGGGGGCAGAACCGTGTGTGGTAAAAGCCGTGTAATGAACCAGCGGCAACCAGTGTGTGCAAAGGCCAAGCGCAGCGGGCTCGAGGGGAATCCTACGCAGATGCAGGAGGTGGGTCAGGAGAAATAAGACACCACCTCACGGGCTTTCTTGGAGGGGGTCCTGCTGCAGAGGTGGGAGAAGTCACAGTGTGGAGCCATAGAATGGAAAGGCAGAGGCCGTGGGGTTTTTTGTTGTTTGTTTTTTGGGGGGCTGCGCCTCGTGTGGCTTGTGGGATCTTAGTTCCCTGACCAGGGATCAAACCCAGGCCCTCGGCGGTGAGAGCTCAGAGTCTTAACCACTGGACCACCAGGGAAGTCCCAAGGCCGTGGTTTTAAAACCACAGGAAAGATCACACTTGGGCGTATCTGCAAATGCACATGTGTGGGTGGGCACTTGTAACGGGAACTGATGGGGAAGACAAGAACTGGGCAGTGCAGGTGCTGGTCAGGGGCGCCCAGGGTCTCAGTGGAGCACTGAGGCATGGCGGCCCCTGGCCCGAGGACATTGCGGGTGCAGGTGGGGGTGGGGATGGGGAGCATCGGGAGGAGCCCAGGGGGCCTGCCCACTCCTCCCAGGTGGTCAGGCCTCAGGCCGTGGTGCCCTCTGGGGCCTGCCAGGTGGGGTCTGCTCCAACCACAAGGGCCTTGGTTCTGCCCAAATGCCCTGAGGCCTTTAAGAGGAACAGGGTCTTTTAGACTAAAACCCCCTCTGTTTCCATAGTCAGTGGGTCTGGACACATAATAGCAGGTGGTTAATAAATGTAGCAGAATGAGGGGCACTTAGGGTGTCATGGTGTCCCGGGCGCGGGGTGGCAGGGGGAGCCCACAGGAAGGCGCCACATGGCTGAGGGTCCACGAGAGGCAGCACAGGACCCCCTGTGGACGGAGCGCGGGGACGGTCACCAGCAGCACAAGGAGAGGCCTGGAGGCAGCCTGGAGAGCACTTCTCCAGAGCCAGTGGAGCATTTCAGAAAAGCTCCTTGTGTCCCCGGCCGCCGGTCCTGCACGCGGCGGCCTCCCCGTGCCCAGAAGCGGACATCCCGTCCTGGGCAGGGCTGCTGGGGGCTGGCTCTGCTCCCAGATCTCAGGACGGAGGGCCGCTCGGGGGACCTT
>NW_006792775.1:311038-323681 GCF_000442215.2 Lipotes vexillifer
CTCTTCCGCAGCCGTGCAGGACCTCCCAGCCCTCGTTTCCCTAACGGCTCACGTTTGGAGACATTGCTCTTCTCCAGGAAGCTGTAAATAGGAAACTTGTCCTGAGCTCCTGGCTCAGCCTGACTTACTTCTGCCTCCGGACTGCAGGCGTCAGCGTTGGGTATCTGCTGTGAACGCTGGGTTTTATAAACGCGGAACCTGGGAGGAGAGACACTCTTTTTCCTCCTATTTCGCTGTTTGAGGACATGACCCCGTGGCCAGTGAGTCTGGCCGGTGGCCAGCACTGAAGGACCAGGAGTCTGTGTGCCCGCGATTACCTCCAAAACAGGACACTTGGGCAGCTGTTTGCCAAGGCGTGGTTTAAAGAGGTCTAGAACTCGGTCGGGAACGTGGTCTAGAATGCAGTCTTTTATTCCTCAGACTGTATTAGTACTTGTCTCCATAATTCTGTGTCAACCAGTGGGAAGTTAAAAAATCTGTAGAGAAAAGTTATAAAGAGAAGAGGACGGACGCTGGAAAGCGTGTCATGTGCAGGCAGGACGGGGCTCCTCTGTCCCCAGACAGGCCTGTGAGAACGCAGCCCCGCGGGGGAGCTCCCGGAGCCCGTGCCTCCAGGGAGCGCCGCGGGCATCCTGTCCACGAAGCGGAGCCTCCAGGGCAAGGAGGGGACGGGGTGCTGAACGCACATGCCGGGGCTGGCCTCGCAGGCGGCCTGGTTCTCTGGAGAGAGTCGCTGCTGTGTTGCGGCTGTCGCCCCCGCGCTGCCGACGACAGGGCGGTGGCGCGGCTGGACCACGTGTGCGCCTCGTCCCCACTCAGGGGCTGCTGGGAGCCAGGCTGCTGTAAACGTTGTGTTCTCATTTCCCTGGGATGGACGCCCGGGCGTGAGATCGCTGGGTCGTGTTCAATCAGTGAGAAGCCGCCAGGCTGCTCCAGGGCTGGGGTGGGGCTTGCAGGTTCCTGTCCCGGGGCCGTGGTCCCTGTTTTACCTTAGCCAGTCTGATGGCTGTGGAGGGCATCTCGTGTGGCTCTGAGCCGCCTTCCCTCGCAGCTGATGACGTGGGCGTCTTTCCTCGAGCTTTCTTGCCAGCTGCGCCCATCTTCAGGGAGGTGTCCAGCTGTGTCTTTCGCCCGCTCCCTAACTGGAATATCTGCTTTACTGTTGTGTCTCCGGAGCTCTCTCTGTGTTCTGGAACTAACCCTTCGTTGGGTTATGTGCTTGCAAATATTTTCATCCGCTCAGCAGGGGCTTTGGCGGAACACAAGTTGGGAGAGCTGGCATGGTTACCACGTTGTCGCCCAATCCACGAACATGCTGTCTCTCTGTTTATTTGGGCTTTTGATTTCCTTTATCAGCATTCTGTAGTTTTCAGCATGCAGTTCTGTCCACGTTTCGTTACGTTCAGTCCTAAGTGTCTTATTTTCCAGGGCGTCACTATAGCCAGGGTGGTGTCTTCATTGGGTTTCCACGCGATGATTGATCATTGTGAGCACGGAGGTGCCTGCTGACGCGTGTGTGGGTTTGCTGAGCCCACTCTGTCCTTCTACACGTGCTTTTGTTGATACCCTGAGATTTCCTACAGTCAACCATGTCCTATGCAAAGAGGGAGCTTTATTTCTTCCTTCCCAATAGGTCTGCTTTTCCTTGCCTTATGGAAGCAGCTAGAACTCATAGGGCTACCTTGAAGGGAGCAGAGAAAGCAAACTCCTGGTCCCACTGCAGCCCCAGGGGAAAGGCCCACGTGTCCAGTCAGGCCCCTGGGGCATCGGCTGGGAGGTGAGCTGAGGCCCACCTCACATGACTCAGACATGGCATCGAGCGTCATTTATGACACAGGGCAGGTCCTTACCGGCAGTGACAACGATGCAGCTAGCTCCACGGATGGGAACGGACAGTGAAATTGGACGTGGCACCATGGGACCAGGTAATGAGGGCTTGACGGCCAGAGTGAGTGACCTGGGCTCAGTCCAGCAGCTGGCGGAGTTCAAGACAGACAGAGAGAGACAGAGACAGATGGAGAGAGACAGACGGAGACAGGAGATGTGGTGGCAGAGGGAGTCTTCTTTTGTGACTCCGTCCCTTTAGAGTGTGACCTGGGGGGGTACTCGTACTGAACAGCCGCAGCCGCGCCTCTGGACGCGGGGCGAGAGTGCCTGGGGCCTGGGCTGTCCTCGTTGGGTCTCACACACCTGAGGCACCAGGTTCCTGGACTCTCGCCAGGGCCACGGTAGGTGCCACACGGTGCCTGGCAGGGCGACGCACTCACCTCAGAGCTCTGGGGTCTAGGACGGAGTTCCTTTGGTTTAACTGGCACTGTGGACTTCCCAGGTACCAGAAACTCTGAAGTGATGGATGGTTACGGAGATCTTTGCTTCTCTTAGACTTGGTTTTAGGGGTTGAGAAGCATCAGGCGTCTCCTCGGGACCTGCTGTCCTGGCTGTAGCTGTGACCCCGGCAGGGAGCAGACTCAGGAAACTGGACGGGGAAATTGTCGCGTGGGAGCTTGGGCCTCCTGCCCATGCTGGCACCTCTGGGAGGGACCGAGCAGGCGGAAGGGAGCCTCTGCACCTCTGGACCTTCCCCGGCTTGCACCCTCGTCCCCCCCACCCCTCTCCTCGCCAACACCCCTCCTCAGCAGCCCTGACCCCGGCCGCACACCCTCGCGGCCGCCTGACCCTTGGGGTCCTCTCTTGTAGTTTAAAAATAACCTCCTTGCAAAGCCTCCCCGAAATCCACCCCCCCGCACTCTCTCCAGAACCCAAGTGTCCAGCTGCCTGGTGGCATCACACGCAGACGTCCACGCAGCTCGTGATGAGCTCAGCAGAAACCAACTGTGAGGACAGGCCGCCCTGCGGCAGCGAGAAACTCCAGATGGGCTGCGTCCCCGGACGCCCGGGCACAGCTCTCGCCTAGGCCCTCCAGGCCCCGCAGCTCAGGTGAGGAGACGCGCGGCCTCCTTCCTGTGCTCTCAGGGGCTGTCCCCTCACCGTGGGTCCCCAAGCTGAGTGCTTGCCGGTGGATGTGCTCGCGGGCTCCAGGCCTCTGGAAGGCCCAGCCCCGGGCCCTCCTGTGTCCTCCGTCCTCTTCCCTCCGCCCGAGGCTCTGCCCGGCTCTGCGTCCAGCCTCCCACGTCCATGAGCGGCTCACGGATTTCCAGTGTCTCCTGTGACTCCATTAAAACACGTAAAGACTCTGCATTTCTCCTGAAATACACTTTAGCTGCCTTCCCGTGCCTGCTGGTATTGTCGCGTCTAAGTATTTCTAACTTCCATTATGATTTCTTCTTAGACCCGTGAACTATTTAGAGATGTTTCCAAATGTATGGGCTTTTTTTGTTGTTGTTTGTTGTTTTTACATCTTTATTGGAGTATAATTGCTTTACAATGGTCTGCTAGTTTCTGCTTTATAACAAAGTGAATCAGTTATACATATACATATGTTCCCATATCTCTTCTCTCTTGCGTCTCCCTCCCTCCCGCCTTCCCTATCCCACCCCTCTAGGTGGTCACAAAGCACCAAGCTGATCTCCCTGTGCTATGCGGCTGCTTCCCACTAGCTATCTCTTTTACGTTTGGTAGTGTATATATGTCCGTGCCACTCTCTCGCTTTGTCACAGCTTACCCTTCCCCTCCCCATATCCTCAAGTCCATTCTCTAGTAGGTCTGTGTCTTTATTCCTGTCTTACCCCTAGGTTCTTCGTGACATTTTTTTTTTCCTTAAATTCCATATATATGTGTTAGCATACGGTATTTGTCTTTCTCTTTCTGACTTACTTCACTCTGTATGACAGACTCTAGGTCCATCCACCTCATTACAAATAGCTCAATTTCGTTTCTTTTTATGGCTGAGTAATATTCCATTGTATATATGTGCCACATCTTCTTTATCCATTCATCCGACGATGGGCACTTAGGTTGTTTCCATCTCCGGGCTATTGTAAATAGAGCTGCAATGAACATTTTGGTACATGACTCTTTTTGAATTATGGTTTTCTCAGGGTATATGCCCAGTAGTGGGATTGCTGGGTCATATGGTAGTTCTATTTGTAGTTTTTTAAGGAACCTCCATACTGTTCTCCATAGTGGCTGTACCAATTCACATTCCCACCAGCAGTGCAAGAGGGTTCCCTTTCCTCCACACCCTCTCCAGCATTCATTGTTTCTAGATTTTTTGATGATGGCCATTCTGACCGGTGTGAGGTGATACCTGATTGTAGTTCTGATTTGCATTTCTCTAATGATTAGTGATGCTGAGCATTCTTTCATGTGTTTGTTGGCAGGCTGTATATCTTCTTTGGAGAAATGTCTATTTAGGTCTTCTGCTCATTTTTAGATTGCGTTGTTTGTTTTTTTGTTATTGAGCTGCATGAGCTGCTTGTAAATTTTGGAGATTAATCCTTTGTCAGTTGCTTCATTTGCAAATATTTTCTCAAAGAGCACGGAGGGGACAGACAGCATCGTTTTGGGAAGAGCATGAGCTTGGAGCCCTCCGGCTGCATTTGCCAGATCAGAAAAGCATGAGTGCCCGTCAGTGAGGGACTTTAATAACATCCTGATGGATCCACGAAATGCACATTCACAGCCATTAACAGCAGACACACCTCGAAGGTAATCATGAAGATTTCGAAGACTGGTAAATGAAAAAGACACTCAGTGATGCTGTGGGAGGGGGAGTGGATAACTGTGATACAGGACCATCTGGAGGCGGCTTGGCTGGACTCTGTGAGGATGGGCCAAGGGATGGCGGGAGAGGGCCAGGCCTCCTGGCTGAGACCTGCATGGTGACAGGACCCTCCCCCGAAGGCAAGAGACCTTGGAGGTGAAGGGCTCGGTTCTGATCCTGACCTCTGACCCGGGCAGCGACACCGCAGTTCTGCCTGCTGCCCGGCACCCACTCTGCTTCGTGTCCGTAGGCAGTTGGGAGCCCTCGTGGTCTCTGACCTGCTCTGACCCTCACCCGACGCGACCGCAGTCCATTTGTAGAGACCAGGCGCCGCTCCAGCAGTTGAGAGGCCGGAAAGGTGAGCATCAGCTGCACCCTCGTCCCTTGTGGCCACGTTGGAGGTAGAGGTCGCCAGATGGGCGGTTCCGTCCTTCCTGGGATGCGGCCAAGACGACGCTGGCCCCCCAGCATTGACCATGGGCCGGGCGCATCCAGCCACACAATCGGCCTGTGGGGGGAGGGCTGCTGCCAGAGGTGCCCGTGTCCACGTGAGGAGCCCGAGGTCAGAGCTTAGACACCTGGCCCAGAGGAGGAGGAAGGACGGCAGGAGCGGGTAGAGAGGATGCGGCAGAGCCGGCGGAGACAGATAGAAGACGGAGCCAGTGGGGAGGCGCATGCAGGGCGACGGAGGGAGGAGGAGGTGAGACAGGAAGAGGGGGAAGGACAGGAAAGGTGGATGGCGGCAGCAGCGCAGTAGGGGGGAGTGGCTGAGTGGCTGAGGGGTAGGTCTGGGTGTTGGGGAATGGGGAGGACGCAGGAGGAAGGGTGGAGGCAAGCGGCCGGTGGGGACAGTGTAGCAGCTGACGGAGGAGGGGGAAGGATGGAGAAGGGACGCAAGAAGCGGGCAGTAGGGGAAGGTGCAGAAGGGGGTGAAGGGTGAAGGCTAGGGGTGCGAGGGAGGGGAGGGGAGGTGCCCAGAGCTTCGGAGGCCCCACAGCCCGGCGCCCTCTCCAAGCCCTGTGCTTGTGCCCTGCGTCCTCGAGGTGCCCTGTCCATCGTGCCCCAGATCAGGGGCACTGCGAGGTGAGGACGTTTGTGTTCGGCTTGTGGGCCGGGCTGGGACACAGGGCCTCATCCTGAGCAGTGCCCTGTCCCAAGTCCTCTCGACGTGTCACTGGCCCAACACATCCCAGCCGTGTTCCCGATGGGCTGGGCCTTCTGCAAGTGTCCAGGAACGAGTGGGTCCCTCTGCGTGAATGGGGACCGTGAGGCCCTTCCGCCATCGCCTTGTTCAGAACTGTGGACCGAGAGACGGTCTCAGCAGCACAGAGGCTGCCTGAGGTCAAACCTGTCCTCCTCTCCCCAAGCCATGCCCTCCTGATCAGCTGCGGTGTCGTCTGATTCACCAGCCAGAGCCAGCTGCGAGTTCAGTCAACTGGAGTAGGTGTGAGCATCTCGTCCT
Source organism: Lipotes vexillifer (assembly GCF_000442215.2). NCBI lineage: Eukaryota > Metazoa > Chordata > Mammalia > Artiodactyla > Lipotidae > Lipotes > Lipotes vexillifer. The sequence goes on from NW_006792775.1 coordinate 317,164, forward strand.
AGAGACCCCCGGTCCCCAATCCCAGCTCTGCTTCCCAAGTGGGGCCATCCTGGGTGGCTGCCCGCTCCTGGGAGGAGCCTAGTGGGCAGGAGCCCAGGGCCACCCTTGACCAGGAGCACCCCTGCCACCTTCAGGGTCTCCTGGGGCTGAGACTGTGGGGAACCGGGCTCAGAGAGCTCTTTTTCTTCAATTCACACGTCACCAAATTTAGCTGTTAAAATACACCGATCAGTGGTTTTTAGAGTATTTACGAAGTTGTGCAACTGTCACCACTGTGTCCACATTTCACCACCTCGTAACAAAGTCTCATATCCATCAGCAGAGAACCCCCTCGCCCCTCCCCCAGCCCTGGAGACCACTGATCGAGTTTCTGTCTCTATGGATCTGGCGATGCTGGACATTTCAGATCAATGGGATCACTGTGGTCTCTTGTATCCAATTTCTCTCACTGAGCATCATCTCCACCCATGTTGTAGCCCGGATTGGTATTTCCTGTCCACAATACAGGAGGGTTCTAATTTCTCCGCATCCTTGTGTTACTGGTGATGGCCATTCCGTGGGTGAGGAGTGGTGTGTCCTGTGGCCTTGTCTCTGAGGCTGGGTAGCCTTCGGAGAAAGGTCTGTGCACGTCCTCTGTCCACCTTCTAATCGGTCTACTACTTTTTACTGAGTTGGGAGTTTTTATATATTCTTTATACTAGGCCCCTTATCAGATAGGTGATTCACAAATATTTTTATTCATTGTGTAGGTTGTCTTTTCACTTTCTTGATGGTGTCATTTGAAGCACAGAAGTTTTTCGTGTTGATAAAGTCCAGTTTATCCATTTTTTTCTGTTGCTCGTGCTTTTTTATTTATTTGTGTGTGTGTGGCCATGCTATGCAGCATGTGGGCTCTTAGCTCCCCGAACAGGGGTGGAACCCGTGCCCCCTGCAGTAGACGCGCAGAGCCCTAACCACCAGACCGCCAGGGAGTCCCCTGTTGCTCGTGCTTCTGATGCTTAAGCAAAATGTGATTCCCGCAGGAGCCCCTCTGCAGCCGGCAGCCACCCTCTCCTTTCCTCAGCGCCCAAGGCCAGGATCACAGCTCACTGCGCGCAGCTCAGCACTTTGCCTGGGCCTCCTGGCCCCCTTCTTGCCCCTCATCACCTCACTGTGACAGGATTTCCCAGGCGGCCTGGAGGGGAGTCTGGAAGTGGAAGTAAGTGTTACGAGGTGTGGGTGCGAGCCATGACCCGCCAGCCGGGATGCCACCCACCCCGGCGGCGTGGTTTTCTCCCCTCTGATCAGACAGACGGGGGAGCTGCCGACAAGGAGCCAACTCCAACTTGCTGGCTCTCTGAAGCTCTTTAGCACCCTGGAATATTTGGATATCTTTGTCTTGCAGCGTCGCACATGGAGAAGCCGGAGACCCTGCTGGCCCTGGAACGAGCAGAAATAACAGCCAAACACAAGTAGGTGACACCCCGGCAGGGATGGTAAACACGAAGGGCAGGTGCAGCCCAGGCAGGTGTCAGAGCCAAGGACGGGCAGGTGAGGCCCGGCGGGGGTCAGAGCAGGTAGAGCAGGTGAGGCCCAGGTGGGGAAGCATAGCCAGCACAGCCAGCAGGAGCATGTCCCTGGTGGGATCAGAGCCAAGGAGGGGCAGGTGAGGCCCAGGTGGGGCCCATCGCCAGGTATGCGCAGGTGCGGCCCAGTGGGAGCCACAGCAGCAGGAGCAGTTATCTTCCAGGCAGGGATCCCGGCCAAGGCTGAGAAGGCGGAACCCAGGTGGGTATCCTCACCCAGAGGGGCGGGTATGGCCTGGGTGGTGGTCACAGCCAGTGGGACCAGGTGGCCCCGGCAGGATCCTAGCCAGGTACGAGCAGGTGAGGCCCAGGCAGCTCCCACTCGGGCAGGTGGGTCTCGTGCTGTGCTCCTGGGACGCAGGGCAGGGGAGGTGTCCTGCCCCTCCTGTGGCCACACCTCTGGCCTCTGTGGCTTTCAGGGCCAGGCAGGAGCTCCAGTGGAACCCGGGGAAGATGCTGACCTCTCGCTGCACAAAGTCGGCGACAGGCTAGGTTTTCTGCCATGAGGCATCAGGATGCCCCTCCTTCCCATCTCGGGGCAGGTTTCCTTTTGCAGAAAGACCTCTCTGGAGGCGGGACCCATCGCCCCAGCTCAGGGCCTCGACCCCTGGTGGCCACGGCGGGTCAGGGTCTGCACTGGGCTGGAGCTGAGAGGACTCGGGGAGGCGGCGGGGGCAGGGCTGGGCGCTGGTCCAGGCTTGGGCCTCAGCCGCGTGGCCTCCGTGCCTGGCCCTGGCCTCTGCCTCCGAGCCTGGTTAGCTGACTCTGAAGAGCGTGGCCACTGGGTGAGGGGCGCCTGGCCCACAGGTCTCCGAGGCTCTGGCCCAGAGGACAGTGAGAGGTGTGGCCTCAGGGGCTGGAGGGACGGGCAGGGGGAGCAGGCAGGACCGGCCTCAGAAGCTCAAGCGAAGGAGACAGATGCAGGCGGAGTTTGCAGCTGAAGACGACCTGACCCCTCGGTCTGGGGCTGGCAGGGGACGCGGGGTCGAAGGCCGGGCCGGGCCACGGCGGGGGAGAGAGGAGAAGACGCGCGGGCACCGGGCGGAGCCGGCCCGCAGCAGGGCTGAGGCGTCCACTCTGGAGCAGGGTGAGGCCCTGGGGAGCGACTCACCTGAGAGCCCTGAGCGGGGGCCTCTGCGCTCCGGCAGGGCAGGGGCCGGGAGGGCACGGAACAGAGCGGGTGACCCGCATCAGCAGGAGGTGGGGCGCCTCCTGGGGCCGCTGTGGGGACGCAGCCCATCCCTGAGCCAGCACCCTCCTGGTGTCAGCCCTCCCCTCTGCAGCCTCCTGGGCTGACACCTGGGGGTCGATGGGGGCGGGTGGGGCCTTCTGGGCACCCGGCCGGGTGCAGGTCCTCACACTCTGCTTCTCTTGCCTTCCAGTCAGGGGAGCCGAGTAGCCTCAGCACCCAGGGCCTCAGCATCGGCAACCGCAGCACCCACTCCGCGAGGGTAAGAGCCATCCATGCTGCACCGGGGGGAGGGGGGAGGACGTCGTGGGTGCAGCTTCGGTTCCCTGCCGCCCTGACCCCAGAGCCGTCGAGGGGTCCTCGGGCTGAGGGGTCTGCGCCTTTCCTGGCCCCTTTGAGGTCACGCCCATCAGGGCCACCCTAGGAAGCTGGCAGCTGGGCCAGCGCCACCATTTCCCATTTTCCAGCAAAAAGCCCAGGAGATCGGGCGAGCTGACAAGTGGGTGAAGATGCTGAGGGACTGGAGTAAATACCGGGGTGGCGAGAAGGTATCAAGCTGAGCATCCTGACCCTGAAGGGCGCTGGGCTGGGTGCCCCACAAGGCCCGGGGAGAATCCGATGCCAGGGCCGCAGCCAGCCCAGCCGGGGACCCCGCAGGAAGGGAGCAGCGGGGCCACGGCCCGCTCTTAGTTGCAGCAGACCCAGCCCCTCCAGAGCATCCTCCAGACGCCTCTCGCTCTCTCTCCTCCTTGGCATCCCCTGCGCCTGTCTCACAGCTGGCTTCTCTCCCGGAGATGCGCCGGCGGGTCTACAAAGGAACCCCCCCGAGGTGCGAGGTCAGGTATGGTCTCTGCTGTTGGACGTGGAGAAGGTGAAGGCGGAGAACAAAGGGAAACACCAGGGCTTCCCTGGTGGCGCAGCGGTTAAGAATCCTCCTGCCAATGCAGGGGACACGGGTTCGAGCCCTGGTCCAAGAAGATCCCACACGCCGCGGAGCAACTAAGCGCGTGCGCCACAGCCACTGAGCCTGCACTCTAGAGCCGCGAGCCACAACTACTGAGCCTGCGTGCCACAACTACTAAAGCCCGTGCGCCTACAGCCCGTGCTCCACAAGAGAAGCCACTGCAAGGAGGACCCGCGCACCACAACGAAGAGTAGACCCCGCTCGCCACAGCTAGAGAAAGCCCGCACGCAGCAACAAAGACCCAACGCAGCCAAAAATAAATAAATAAATAAGTTTTTTTTTTTTTAAGCTACGACCAGGTATGGCTCCTCCACCTGTGCGGGGGCAGCACCAACAGGCCAGGACATCAGGAGCTTGGGGGGCTGGGCCTCAGGGACCCCTTGCCCATCCCCAGCACTTTCCTGGCACCTCCCAGGCTTGCAGGCCCCAGGGCCCACCTGCCTGGAAGGCCCCACCCACCCCCCTGCTGCCCATCCCACTTGGCCCAGTGCAGACACTGTGTCCAGATATGGACACATGCCACCTGGAATCAAACTAAGCCCTCCCAGACAGGTGGGGGGACAGAGTCACACAGCAAGGGATAGAAACCAGGGGGGAAAGAGCAAGGACACAGAAGCCATGAAAGGAGAAAGCAGAGCCAAACCAGATGAACGACAGGCCTGCGTTCAGTTGAACAGGACTGAATCCGGACAAGAAACAGGTCTTTCCCATTACCCCAGAGAGGTCCCTACACCTGGCCTGTCCCCACCGCTCGGCACCCCCTCTCCACCAAGGGTACCCCCAGGTCACATTGCCCGGGGCAGGCGCTCTGTGTGCCCAGACCGAGTAAGACCAGCAGGGGAGATGTGACAGTGGTCACGCTTCCACAAGCAACCCAAGGACGGGTAACCTACGAGGCTAAGAATGTGGCGGACACCCACTAACTGTGGGACCACAGCCAGCGTCACGCTCAGTCCGGAAGCTCTCAAAGGGCCCCCGGAAACCGGGTAGATACATACAGAGATCAGGAATGTCCCTCTGTATGAACATAAAAAGTTCTGAAACGGGAAACATGCATGTCTGTTAGGCCTAAGGGGAGCCCCAAGGATACGTTTTTCGCCTTCTTAACCAGGGGTCTGAGAAGCGGGGGTGTCAGGGCCGCGGGGCTCTGCATTCCTCCTGGGCTGTTTTAGCGTCTGGGTGTTGGGAGCCCGAGCCCCCAGCAGTCCTCCCGTCCCTGTCCCCGGGGGCCCTGAGTCGGGCTGGTGCCAGATTCACTCTTGGGAAACAAGGCAGTGAGCCGCCCTTACTGTCCTCGCCTTGCCCCGCCTTGCCCCGCCTCACCACTCGTGTCCCCGCCTGTTGGCGGTGGGACTCCGGCTGGGGTCAAGGAACAGAGGCCCAACCGCCCTCTCCGCCGCCCCACGCACCTGGGAGCCTGTCATCCTGGGAGGCCCCATGCAGCGGGCGGAGGAGGGGTCCAGCTGGCCTGGACGGTGCCTCCCTAGAGGGCGGGGGCCTGGACCTTGGACGTGGGCGTCACTCGTGACCCGCCCTGGCTTCAGAAACGCGCTCAGTGAGGCTTCTGCAGAAACAGCTCAGCTCCCGCCGGCCTCCTCGCAGCGCGCGTTCTGTCCGGCGGTGGTGGCCATGGGTCCGGGCTCCGCCTGACGCCTGCCCCGCCCCTTGGCCCCGCCCACAGAGCCCGAAGCTGCAGGCCCGGCTGTACTCCCAGGACCTAACGCAGCTCGACCTGGATGGGAACCGCGCCTTCCGAAACCGCATCGTGTTCCGGGAGCGCTACGGCATCAAGTGGGTCCCTGGGGCCCCGCGGGGGGAGGCGTGGGCCTGGGTCTGAAGCTGGGATGGCGGGTGCCCGACCCCGCCCCCCCCGGCCTGGCGGTGCCGCCTGAGCCTCGAGGGGGCGCGAGTGGGCACGTGAGGAGCGAGGGCGGCGGTGTGGGGCACGGGGCGGGGGGCGCGCGGGGAGAGTGGGGACCGGTCTGGACTGGCTCAACAGGCCCCAGAGGGCCCCGCGGGAGGGGAGGGGCTCCAGGCAGCAGAGACCAGGCTGGACCCGAGCCCAGGTGGAACGAAGGGAACGAATGCGGGTCGGCGGGGTCAAAATGACGCCCCATCTTGATGTTTTTAGTTATATATTAATGCTCTTTTAGACAATTTCTATCATTTATTTTTTATTTTATTTTTTTTAATCACTTATTTTTTTTAAAGTGTGACGAACCCCCAAATTCCATCACCCAGGTCCAACACTAGCGACACTGTCCTGACCTGTGTCCTGCGTTCACCACACACTTGACCAGCACAGGTGTTTTACAGAGAACCCAAGATGTCTGGCCTCACCCCGTCCCTAGGTTCTCAGTATGCATTTTAAAAGCAGGGGGGCTTCCCTGGTGGCGCAGTGCTTGAGAGTCCGCCTGCCGATGCAGGAGACGCGGGTTCGTGCCCCGTTTCGGGAGGATCCCACGTGCCGCGGGGCGGCTGGGCCCGTGAGCCATGGCCGCTGAGCCTGCGCGTCCGGAGCCTGTGCTCCGCAAATGGGAGAGGCCACAACAGTGAGAGGCCCGCATAACGCAAGGGAAAAAAAAAAGCTAACGTGGCTATATATATTTTCTTTTTTTAGTGTGGCTATATTAATATCACAAGGTAGATTTCGAGATAAAGATTACCAGAAACAGAGACATTTCGTAATGATAAAAGGGTCACTTCAATAAGACATAATCACAGGGCTTCCCTGGTGGCGCAGTGGTTGAGCGTCCGCCTGCCGATGCAGGGGACACGGGTTCGTGCCCCGATCCGGGGG
>NW_006792775.1:323850-331954 GCF_000442215.2 Lipotes vexillifer
GTGGGGGGGGGCGGGACGGCACACGAAGACACAGGGATTCTTATGAGTGACCTTGACCCTGTTGCTACACCTGAAGCATTTACTGTAATCCCCTAATATCCAGCCCTAATGGGAGCCCTAATATCGGGTCTCCCAACGCTTCACTCCTTTCTGAACAACGTGTTCCAATCTGGGTAACTGGGGCAAAGACCCTGCCGGCCGGGGAGGCCTGTGGGTGGGCAGGAGAGCAGGTTCAGCGGTGACAGGTTCAGGGCGCACATGAATAGCCAACAGATCAAGCTCACTCTGGACCAAGAGATGCTCTTCAGAGCCCTGACCCCGGAGAGAAGAGGGGTCTGGCCAAGACGGCGCTGGGAGCATCAAGGCAGGCGTGGGCTGTGCTGCCCGAGTGGTCGCCCTGGACCTCCTACGCTCCTCTCATGACGAGATTCCTCTACCGGGGAGACTCCACGGGCCCGAAGCTGGGAAGCCCCGTGCCTGCCTCGGCCCGGAGCGTGGCTGTGTCTCTGCTGACCTCCAAGGCCGGGCCCAGGGCAAGTCGGCCACCGCTGGCCCTCAGAACCTCCATCCCCCCACAGCCACCAGGCTGCAGGCCTCACACAGACAGGAGCCCAGGGTGTGAGGATAAGCCTGGTGGGCCCCGCCGACCCACCACCCCTGCCCATCTGCAGGCCTGGGCACAAAATCAGGGAGGTTTCCTGTAATGCACCAGGTTGTAAATATCTTAGACCTCAGGCCCAGCCACTGTTGTCTGAGAACACAGCCTATTGGATACACAAACGAGTAAACATGGCTGTGTCCCAACTTCTGGCTCCATCTTAAACCTCTGGCTTGTTTGCAGGGCACCTCACTTGTTGCATTAGAAAACCAGAATGCCAGGATGGGGTGAGGCCATGGACACTGGGAAAGAGGCCGGTTAGGTGGGAGAAAAGACACCTATGAGAGAAAGAACTATATCTAAATGTAAAACTTTCATTCTGCAAGACACTGTTAAAAGAATGAAAAAGCTACAGAGTGGGAGAAAATATTTGCCAATCATATATCTAATTAAGGACTCATGCAGAATAAGAACCAAAGTGCTGGTAAGGATGTGAAGCAACAGGAACTCTCATCCAGCACTGGTGGGGATGCAAATGGTGCAGCCACTGTGGAGGACAGTTGGGCGGTTTCTTACAAAACTACACATACTGGGACTTCCCTCGTGGCGCAGTGGTTAAGAATCCACCTGCCAATGCAGGGGACACGGGTTCCATCCCTGGCCCGGGAAGATCCCACATGCCGCGGAGCAACTAAGCCCGTGCGCCACAGCTACTGAGCCTGTGCACCTAGAGCCCACGAGCCACAACTACTGAAGCCCGTGTGCTCTAGGGCCCACGTGCTGCAGCAGTGAAGACCCAATGCAGAAAAAAAAAAAAAAGACCCAATGCAGTCAAAAAAAAAACCACTACATATACTCTCATCATATGATCAGCAATGATGCTCCTTGGTATTTACCCAAATGAGCTGAAAACTTAAACCCACATAAAACCTGCATGCAATATTCACTGCTCTGTTCGTGATCGTTAAAAACTGGAAGCAACCAAGATCATCTTCATCAAGGGAATGGATAAACTGTGGGATTCCATGAAATGGACTTTGATTCAGGGACACAAAGGAACAAGCTATTGATTCACTCAACAGCATGGATGAGTCTTAGACATATTTTGCTAAGTGAAGGAATCCAGACCCACATATGATTCCATTCACAGGGCGTTCTGGAAAAAGCACAGCCCCGGGAGGGTGAGGGTCAGCAGCTGCCGGGGCTAATAGGGTGGGATCTTAGGCCGGAGCACAGATGCGGTGGCCCTGCCTGTGTGCGAAAACCCAAGGGGCTGTACATCCCCAAGACTGAACTGTAATGTGTGCAAACTGAAAAAATAGAGAAAATAAAAACTTGTCAAACTGTATACCTGGGATATTTATATTTCATTGCATGTAGACTTTACCCCTGAAACTCGAGTTTTGATCCTAAAAATGCTGTATTATTAATCAGAAACTTGGCAGGGATGAAGGTTCCCAGTAATCAGAATTCTTGTGGGGCCCCCAGGGAGGCAGCTCTGCTCCACCTGCTCTTTCCAGAACATTCCCTCGAGGAACACCAGCTGAGAGGACCCCAAGGGCTGCCCACAGTGGGGTCTTGGGCCAGTCCCCTGGCCTTGTGCTCTCCCAGGTCAGGCCCCCCCAAGCCTGCCCTCACGGCAGGACCTCCAGACTGTGCCGGGCCCCAACGCCCCCCTCGCCTCGTCTGGGAAAGGGGACCCAGGACGGCGCCCAGAGCCTCCGGCACGGGGCTGCTGTGGTGCTGGCGTCTGAGCTTGCTCAGGGGCTCTCTGGCCCAGAGGGCATCTCAGGTGGCCCCTCCAGGGCAGTGTGAGCTCGGCCAGGCGGGAGCCCATCCAGGAGCTGAGGTGGTAGTGTGGAGGGGGCAGAAGAGGCCTCCGGGTGGGTCCTCCATGCACATCTGGCTCTTGCAAGAGGTGGGCACTGCCAGGGCATGAGCCAGGTCATGGCCATCCTGCTGACGTTCCTGAGTGAGGAGGATGCCTTCTGGGCGCTGGTCCAGCTGATGACTGACGAGAAACATGCCATGCATGGTAGGTGACCACTGAGGACAGCTGGGAGTGCGTCAGGGCCAGGGGTCTCCCTGCAGAGCTCCCCCAGCAGTGGGCTGGAGGGGAACTGGGCCCAGTCTATGTCCCCATCAGCGAAGGGCATGGGCTCCCCGTGCTGCCCTCTGGGTCCTAGAGCCACGGCCCTCAGTCCCGGCCTCATCCAGGCAACTCTCCCTTCCCTGCTGGTCCTTCTGCCTCACACCTGCCACCTGCCACCGCCCTCCGAGCCCACAGCCAGACGAAGCCCCGGCGGCAGCAACACCCCCTCCCGTGCCCCCAACCTGGCTGCCAAGCCTAGGAGAGGGCCAGGCACACCCCCGTCACCCACTCCGTGGGCTGCACTCCCTGTCCCTCTGTACTGGGTCCCCCACCCCCCACTGCGGCCAGGGAAAGTGCCAGGGCCGGACGCCTGCCCACCCCTCAGCCCAGGGCACCAGCTGAGCTGGGCCTCTGGGAACAGGGCCTCTGCCCCGGCCGCCCCGGCCTCAGGCTGTCCTGCCTGGGAAGGGCATGTCCAGCCAGGGCGCAGGAGGGCCCCGCCCGCTGGGGTCACCGCCGGGGGGCGCCTGCGGTGCTCCACCCTCGCTGGACACGGCTCTGACTTGTGGGGGTCCGGGGGCTCCTCGGGCTTCATCCCCGAGTGTTCCCAAAACTGCTGAGGCTCCAAAGCCCACGAAAAGCACGTCCTAGGCAGAGCCCCCCCCCCCAGCTGCAGCGACACCTGGTGAGTAGATGCATCGCCCCCGCCCCCCACAGAGGCACCGCCCCACAGCCACCGCGGGGGGCTTGGCCTCCTGCAGGCTTCATTCTCCTTCTTGGTTGGGGTCAGGGATCAGCGGCGAGCTCGGGATGAGCACGCCCGTGGCAGCACAGCCACCTGGGCCCTGGGGGCAGCTGCCCGGCGCCCCGAGATAGGGAGGCTTCCAGCCGAGCACGCAGGCCCTGAGCCCGTGCCCTCCATCAGGACGAGGAGCAGCCGTCCACGGGCACTGACACCATCTGGTGGTTCTTGCAATGCTTCAACGACCGGGCAAAGGCTGCCCAGGAGGCTGAGTCCCAGAGGTGCTCCCTGACCCGCTCCTGATGCCTGGGGAGGACCCAGCCCCACCCCCCAGACATGCCATGCCCCTCCCGAGGGGCGTCCAGGGGCAGCCCCGAGCCCTCCTGGTGGGCACAGGGCATCTCGAAGTCCCAGCCGTTTCTGCTTTGGCTGCCATCAGAAGGCTGGGTCAGCCCGGGGGTGGGCAGCCCCCAGGCCTCTCCTTACCCCTCCCAGCATCAAGATGCTCCCCGGAGATGGGCTGGCCCTCCCTGGCCCACCTGCCCAGCACGAGCAGCCCAGCCCCTCGCCTGGCCCGGCCATCCTGAAGGCCAAGGAGCAGCGGCATGAGGGGGCCACGGCCGCAGGCCTCCCGCTGGGGGCCCCGGAGCCTCCGAGTCTGGCCTGCCTGTCCCCAGCCCAGGACAGTCCTCGGCGTCGGCTGCGGCCACAGTGATGGAATTCCCTCCCAAGTCTCTCTGAACCATGAGGCCACAGGCAAGTGGCCCCCAGACATCAGCTTTGAGCCGGAATGCTGGGTCCTCTCCCCTTCAACACCTGCCTGGGCCACCCGCAGGGCCACACGACAGGCACGGCCCTGCAAACCCACTGAGGTCCCAGCCACTGGCTCTGCCCAGCCCACCGAAGATGGCACTTCCAGGCCCACGACACCCCTCCTGCCCCGTGGCAACTGCAGCCAGCACCCCTGCTGGGGCAGTGACCAGCACGGCCGTGATGGAGCCGGGGCAGTGCCCCAAGAGCAAGCCCCGCACGTCCCCTCGGCGTCCACAAGGAAGCTGGACATTCAGGGGCCTCCAGAGGACAAGGTGACTGTGAGCACAGTGACCCCGAGGCCCTGGGAAGCCGGTGACACGCCCTACGTCTGCACGCTGGCCTTGAGGACGGGACCCCTCACACGGCACAAGGCCCTGACCCAGAAGCGCCTGGCCCGGCCTGATGTGGGCCCCGGGAAGGCAGGGGCGCTGTGAGCACCCCGACAGTTGGGATGATAACTAAAGGGGCCGCCCTGGCCAGTCCAGAGTTCTGCCCAAGGCAAGGTGAGCCCTCTTGGAGCTGAATGTGGCCGCCTGGGGCCTGGATGGGCCCTACAGGCCGCTTTGGTGACCTGAGGTGGCCCTGGGAGCAACAGGCCACCTCCAACGAGGGCATGGCAGGGGCCAGCGGGCCACCCTCACACACGTAAGGAGGCAGGGCGAGCGAGACGCCGGACCCCACGCAGCCACCTGGTCCCCACGGGGCAGAGCAGAGGGTGCCTCTGGACCCGACAGGCTGTGTCCCTCCCTCTGCCGAAGTCAGTTACTGCCTTCCAGGGCCCCCAACTCAGGAGACGCGACCCCACCGGGAGCCCAAAGAAGCTCCCCGCCCCGCAGCCGTTCCCTACGAAGGCTCCCCCCAGGGAGGGACGGTCTTTGGTCTCAGCTTCCCCTCATGCCGGTTAGAGGTGAATAAAGCTTCATGTGCTGAGTGGTAGACGGGCTGGTTCTCGCAGCACCCAGAGGTCTCCGGAGGATGCACCGGGGCCCCGAGAGGCAGAGAAGCTGCCGGATGCTCAAAGCTGAGGTGCCCGCGTGCCTCCTGGGGCGTCACTCGCACCGCAGCCTCCCGACCTCAGCCAAATGCCAGGGTCAAGACATGAAATAATTTACTGCGACTCGGCCTGTGCCCCGTGGGCCAGGATGGGGCTAGAAGAGAGTGACAACTGGGGACCCGCCGGCGTCAGTTCATGACAGTCTGTGCAAAGCGTCCCGGGAGGCCCGCGGTCACTCTGTCCACCGACCTGGGCTGGCCAGGCTCTGGCAGCACTTCCTTCCTTCCCTGCATCCTCAGCCCGCGTCTCATCCGGCACCTCCACAGCCCGCACCCATGCCGCTGTCAGGAGAGCAGGCACCTGCAGCTCAGGCAGCCCGGGCCACCCTCGTCAGGCGGGCTCAGCTTGCGCGCCTTGTGCTGCCGGATCTCGCGCACCAGCGTGTAGAAGGCATCCTCCACGCCCTGGCAAGAGGAGGCCAGCTCAGGGCGGGGACCACTGCCTCGGCCTCGAGCAGAACCCCAGCCCCTTCACCCCACCCCGCAAACGGGGAGCTGAACCCTGCTCCTCTCCGGCCCCAGGGGCCACCCCGTGGAGAGGCCTGTCCTCAGCAGCTCCCCCACGGCCCGCTGAGGGGCTGGGGCCGACCAGGACCCGTGGGGCAATGTGGGGGCACAGGGGTGGGGGCCCCAGGGTCACCGCTCCGGTCTGGCTCAGGGCAGCTCTCTCCGGGGACCTCCACCTCCCCCGGGAGCTGTGTCGGCCCAGACCCGGGCCCTGGCCTCCCTCGCTGCCCTGCCATCCGGGGAGACTTACAGCGAGAGGGGCTGCTGGGTCACGGGGGTCCCGGAGGGTCCCAGAGGGTCCCGGAGCTGGAGCCAGAGCCAGAGCGGCTGCCCTGCGTCAAGGGAGAGGGGGCAGTGAGTGCGGCTCCCGGGTGGGGCGGGGCGGGGCCCTGGCTGGCTGCGGGGGCAGGGGGCCTGCTCACCTGGCGCGTCTTGGCCGAAGTCTCGATGTAGGGGATGCCGTAGCTGCGGGCGAGGTCCTGGGCCTGCCGAGACTCCACGGTGCGCGCGGCCAGGTCACACTTGTTCCCCACCAGCACCATGGGCACGTCGTCCGAGTCCTTCACCCGCTTGATCTGCTCCCTGCAAGGGGGAAGGCGTGAGCCAGCAGGCAGGCTGCCCGCAGCCCGAGCGAGGATGAGAGGCCCCTGAGGGCTGGCAGGCAGCTCACCTGTACTGGTGGATGTCCTCGAAGGACTTGGCATTGTTGATGGCAAACACACAAAGGAAGCCCTCCCCAGTGCGCATGTACTGGTCCCGCATGGCGCTGTACTCCTCCTGGCCCGCCGTGTCCAGGATGTCCAGCAGGCACGTCTCCCCATCGATGACCACTTGCTTCCGGTAGGAGTCCTGGGGAGGACACTGCTTAGAGACAGCAGGCCCTCCGGGGACAGGACCCTCCCTCGCTCCTCTCGTGCCCCCCAGGACCTACGATGAAGAGACCCCCTCCTGCAAAGCAGGCAGAAGACAAGCCCGTGTCAGGAGCCAGGATGTGGACAGGAACCAGGCCAGCTCACCTCTATGGTGGGGTCGTACTCATCCACAAAGTGGTTCTGGATGAGCTGGATGGTCAGGGCGCTCTTCCCTACCCCTCCAGCGCCCACCACCACGAGCTTATACTCCGTCATTGCTCCTCAAAGGACCACAGCACAAGGCACTGCAGTGGTCGCCTGTCCCACCTGCCGAGGAAGCGGCACTCAGCACGGCCAGACCACACAGGGCAGGCCCGCTGAGCTCTCTGGGCCAGCCTGCCCAGGCCCAGCCTGCCCTCTGGGCCCGGACATCCAGGTAACAGGGGCAGCAGCCAGCCGCTCACCTGTGGCACCTCCAGCCCAGAGGTGGGAGGGGGGTCCTGCCTCCAGCTGCATTTAATGACTGTGTGAGAGAAGCAGGGAGCCGGCCCCCCAGAGGCAGGGCTGACAGCTGAGAGCGTCTCCCAAGCATGCACCCGAATTAGAAGCTGCTGGGTAGGCAAGAAGCCTGAACTGGAAGCGCCGTGGGCTGAGGTTACCAGCGCCCCCATGAGAACAGGCCTTGCCACAGTGGCGGGCACAGGAGCGTGCCCGGACAGGCTGGTGGCAGCCGACAACCAGCTCCAGGCCCCCCCACCCCCGGGCATGCTAGTGCATTTGACAAGTATTCACTGAGCACCTACTGCATGCCAAGTACTGCTCCAGGCACAGGATAACAAGCAGATGGAAAGTACCCCTGCCTTGGCAGGTTCGGGCTACGCTCCAAAGAAAAAATCCACATAAAGGAAAAATAAAGGGAAACCCACGGGGCCCCACTGCCAGAAGAACTTTGGAGAGCATAAGGAAGGTGAGGAGGTGGACAGGGGGCCAGGGCTCCAGGAAGCAGAAGCTGATCACAGGAAAAGACCCAAAGGAGGTGTAGAAATAAGGAGACAGGTGAGAAAGGAAAAAGGCTTGGAGCCAAGGCCCCTAGCTGGGGTGCCCCCAATTTGTGACGCTTAAAGAAGGGATGCCCTTGTGGGGACAGTGGGCAGTGACTTCCTAAACCTCAGATTCGTCTGGTGTATGTGATGGCCGCCCGGTGCCCGAGCTCTTCGCAGGGGTCCTTGGGTCTCTGGCGGGTGGGAGACCCCGCCTAGCGCCATGGTCACGGGCGGGCCTCCGCTCGGGGACACCCAGCACACTTGTGGGGCCCCGGAAGACAGGGCCCGGGACACGGAGCCTAAGGGGTTGGCCTGGGTGAGGCAGAGCGGACCAGCCGCCGCCCGCAACCCCCGCCGCAGCGCCCCGCCCGCCGCCGCCCGCGGCTCACCTGCGCCCCCGCGCGC
>NW_006792775.1:332129-344869 GCF_000442215.2 Lipotes vexillifer
GGGCGGCGGGCGGCGGACCCCCGACCGGGCCGCGCACACCCCGCCCCGCGCCCGTCCGTCAGCCCGGCACAGCCTGCCATTGGCCGCGCGCGCCGGGCCCCGCTCTGCCCCACCCCGGTTGGCCGAGAGGCCCGCCCGTCAGAGGCCTCGGCCGGGCGGGGCTTCCGGGAGCTGAGCGGAGGGCGGTTCCCGCCCGGCTGGGCCTCGTGGGCCGCGGCCTGAGGGGTTGGCTCCGCTGGGTACGGGGTCCGGGGGAGACAACTTCTCCGGAGACTGCCCGGACTCTCCCGGGAACAGGCGGAACTCGCGGGGAGACAGAGACCCCGCGGCGAAGCGGGTCCGCGGCCGGGTGTGGACTGGGGCGGGGTCGCCGATGTCCGACTCGAGCCCCTGCGCCGCTCCTGGAGCCCAGCGCCGGGCCCCTGGGCACTTTCACGGCGCGCACAGCTGCGCCCACGACCCCCTAGGCCGTCCCTGCGCAGTGCCGCGCAGCACACCGTAGGGGTTCCGGAGCGGAGGGGACAGCCCGAGGGCTGAGCCTCAGGGAGGGTGGAACCCGCGGCGTCGGCACCGCAGACTCCCCCGGACCCGAGGCCGGGGAAAAGCGGAGGGGCTGCCGGGACGAGGGTCAGGTGCAGGTGGCTTCGGAAGGGGCTCCTCCCGGCTCCCAGGACGCCTGGCAGGTTCGGCGGGGTCCTTGGGCGCGGCTCAGCCATGCGCCCAGGGCCAGGCGGCGCAGGGCGCCTCGGCTGGGCGGGGACGTCTGAGCCCGCGGAGCAGCGAGTCCGGCTCAATCTTTTTACCCAGTGCGGGGGGTCTTGTTTTTCACTTACGTAGTGCGCAGCCCCGCCCCGAGCTCCGCAGAGGGCCCTTGTCCCGCGCTCCCTGATCTCCAGCTTCCCCCAACCTCGGCAGGCCCTGCAGACTACCCCGTCCACCCAGCTTCCCCAAAGCCCGGAGCCCAGCCCTGCAGGAGCTCACCCTGAGGCCCAAACGGTACCCAGGAAATCCAACCCAAAAGCTGCCATAGGGGGTTGAATTGAAGACTCCCCCACCCCAAGCATAAATATGCACATTGTATCTCCTTTAGAGATTCTCAGAAGTACATGATTTAACATTTTAAAAAATTTCAAAGTAACGCATAAACACATTCTCCTTGTTTATAAGAAAGAATGGTGCATTACACTTAAGGCCAAACCTCCCCCTCTGCTCAGCCGGCACCCCCCTTCCATTCCTGCCCCTTCCGTGCCGTTCGGCCCCCTCCCGTGCCGGCTCCGTGCAGTTCCCCAGGAGCTCACCCCACTGAAAGCCTTGACCTCGGCGGGCCCCTGGGGGGCCGCCCCCGCCCCAGGCACGGCGCCGACCCCACGTGCCGTGGCTGTGTCCGGTTGGCCGTCCCGCGCACTGCGCCGCGGCCACGACGAAGCCCGGCTCGCGCCTGACGCGCGTAGACGCGAAGTAAAGGCGGATAAGTGAAAACGGGTGACGGCGCCTCTCGCCGACACGGACACTCTGGACTCCCCTCCAGGAGTCCAGGTCTGCATTTCCCTCGTCTTCTGAGGGTCCTTTCCCAAGGCGCTTCCTTTAAATCCCGCAGGGCCTTGGCCTCAGGCACGACCCGACACGGGCGCCTACCACCTGAGAAAGGTAGGCGCGAGTCTCCACCCCAGACCACCTTTGCGGAAGCCGACACCTGGCCTGCATGCGCCCAGCCGTCTCGACCGCGTCTCACCTCCCCAGCTGCCCTCCCGGCCCCAGGGGCGCTCCCGCGCGTGAGGGGCGGGACACGCGCGAACCTCCCAACCTGGTTGGCCGCCGCCCCGCCCGCCCCCCGCCGGCCCTAGCAACCGTTGCTAGGGGGCGTGACTCGGCCTCGCGGAGCCGGAAGATTCCCGCGGCTCATGAATATTTGCAGATTCAGAGAAGGCCCCGCCCCCGTTGCCTTGGCGCCCAGGCCCCTCAACCCCGCGGCCGGAAGAACAACCCCAAGTCGAAGACAGCGCCCGGCGAAGGAGGGCGCCCGGGTCCAAACCCCCGAGGCTGGGGCACCGGGGCCGACCCCTCAGGTGAGAGCCGAGCGCGCCTTTGGGCCCGGGGCCGCAGGCCTCGCTGTCTCGTCCCGTGTCGGGGTGGGGGGGGGAACTGAGGCCGGGGATGGAGCAGAAAGACAGTGAGGTCCCAGTGATGCCCCAATTGTCATATCTGGTCCCCTGGGGACCCATCCCACAACACCTGGCCCTGCTAAGGGTCTCGCGGTCACCGGGACAGGAGGGACCCCAAGCCCTGCCTAGGAACCCACTCTGGGAGTTTCCATGATGGGGACCTAGGAGGCGAGAGGCCCTACCCTCAGAAGGGATAGCAGGTGGAGGGCACCCAGAGAGGTGATGAGCCCGGCCAGGAGCTGGCGTTAGTCTGGGCCATGGAGAGAGAAAGGCCACCACACTTCCAACTTCGGGGGCTCACGGAGTGGCAGGGCAGGATGGGATCAGGGCCATGAACAGTGTGGACGGGTCCAGGCCAGTGAGTAGATGTAAAGGGATAGTGTCTCAATGGGAACCTCAGCCTCCAACCCAGGCCCTGCTCCTTGGACCCCAAGACCTTTGGCTAATCTGGACCCATACTCTGGGCCTAGTCATGGGCAGGACCTCAGGTCAGCTGTTCTCAGGCACAAAGGGAAGAGGGTGGCCCACTGGCGTCCCAGGCCACAGCCTGGCCAGCCCATCCCTTTCCCAGAGCCCAAGGCTGGCAGCCCTGGGGTAGGCGGGGGCAGCATCTTCCTAGGGGGCCTGGTGCTGGGGTCCTCCTTTGAGGCTTAGGGCCGTTCACCAGCTGGAGAAAGGCAGGCAGCAGAGGAACTTTCGGAAAGAAATCCTGGCCAGAAATTCCGTGAGGTTCTTCGTGAGGCTCCCCTGCATGGCCTTCACCTCCTTGGGCCCTTGGTGTGTGGTCACTTTCCAGACAAGGGCATGTGGAACCCGGGCAGCTTGTCCCAAGGCCCAGCACTCCCTCCCACCCTCTCTGTCAAAGGCTAGCTGATCACCCCCGCCCCGGGGAGGATGAATCTTGACCATCCACAGGGAGTGATAGACAAGAACAGTGGCCAGAAGCTGCATCTGCCACATTCACTGATTTTGGGGGGGGATATTCTTGAGCCCCTGTTCTGCACACTGGACATGGCAGGTGAGTGTCCTGCCCACACAGAGCTCACTTGCTGTCTCAGGCAAGGCACTCACTCAACTGAACCGAGGGCTGTAGAAGGGGGTCGGTCTTATCAGGTAGTAAGTCCAGGAAGGTCGGGAGGGAGCACAGGGGTAGGGGTTGGCAAGGCCCTGATCCAAGGTGGAGGGAAGAAGCCAGGATTTCCATACAGACTTCTAGCTCTACCCTCAGAGATGATTCCAGGGTCTGGGGCCAGGCACAGGCATCTGTGTCTTTAAGGAGCAATGCCAGGTGAGCCTGGTGCAGGTGGACCACCTCCTGTGGGCCTGGGGGTAACGCCCAAGAGGGACAGGGTGCCTGGGAGGCCAGCCCACAGGGGATGGTCTAGAGCAACAGGCCGGGGACCCCTTTTGGAGAGGGTAAAGTTGGGGATGGAGGGAAGTGGGGATTTGCAGACCAAGCATTTGCATTGGATGGACCCAGAGGGACCCTAGCGTCGGTCACCCATACGGCTGTCTTTCCAGTCAGCCGGGCCAGGTGCCCCATCAGGATGGTTGAAAGGACCTGAGGGCCAGGCCCCAGGCTGGCGTCTGCTCACTTCTGGGCCCTGTGACCTTGGCCCAGCCCGTCCCAGGTCCCTCGAGCATGGTGACCTGGCCAGGGGGCCAACCTGACCGTCTTTCTCTCGCAGGTGCCACCTGGGACCACATGCTGCCGTCTGGCCCAGGTGTTTGACCCACGGTGGGGAAAAGCAGCTGCCTCCAGATGAGGGGGTCTCAGTGGGCACAGGGGTGGGGGGTGCCTGAGACGCTGGTCCTGAGCCCCCGGGTCGGAGACCATCGGGTGGAGGACACACAGCACGAGGCCTGAGGCAGAGGCTTTGCTGCGGTTACAGCAGCAAATGGGTGAGCGGGGCCTCGAGGCCGCCCCCTCCCCGGCCTACGTGGGGCCTCAGAGGGCAGGCCGGAGCTGGCACCCCGCATGGACCCCGAAGGACAGGCAGAAGCACAGGGAGGGCGGCCTGCCCAGGCCGGGGGTGTGAGCCCAGGCTGAGGGAGGAGACGGCAAGGCGCCCGGGCAGGCCGGGGCTTCACCATTACAGCCTTCTCCAGGCCAGAGGTGGGCTCCGGGGGCTTGTTGTGTACGTGCATACATCGAGGGCTGCACAGGGTCTCAGCTGGGCTGTGGGTCAGAGGAAGAGCAGAGGCTGACCATCTTTGCCCTCTGCTTACACCCAGCAGGTTGGATGTGAATGGACCAGGCCTGGGACAGAGCCCATGGGCCTTGGCCAAGCATAGCCAGTATCCGAGTGCGGGCGCTGAGCTGGCAGAGCCGGCACAAGCCCCGCCCCCAGAGCAAGGCCCCGGGCAGCCGAGGGGGCAGCCACAGCGGGCGGCTGCCGGAGGAGCACCTGTCACCTGCCCGACTGGTGAGTGCCGGGGGGCTGAGCTCGGCCGCAGGGGCTGACAGATGCCCTCGGCCCGCTGGGGCCCCTGCACCTGCTCCACCCTTGCGCCAACCCCAGGTGCTTGGCGACACAGACGTCCCCCAGGCATTCAGGCCGCAGAAGGGCCTGAGCCAGGCCCAGCCTCAGATTCGCTGAGCCCCTACCATGCGCTGGGCTCCAGGGACCCCTCCGTGAACCAGAAAGAAGGCCCCTCATTCTTGTGGGAAACAGGGTGACAGCCCATCCAAGCGCATGGCGCACAGACAGGGAACCACGAGCAGAGGAGGGAGCAGGCCATCTGCAGGGTGGGGCATCCTGGGGTCCCACTGACCGCATCTGGCGCAGTTGTTGAAGCCTCTCTCCCAAACCTGGGGTGCAGTGGCAGCCGCTTCCCACCCCCACCCTGGGGCCCAGCAGGTTCTGCAGAGTCCTCTCGCCTGCAGGTTCCTGCCCAGTGACCCCAGAGAGCAGCCCGGCACCTCCTGGTGACCAGACCCCTTCCCTTTCTGGCCATGCCCCTCGCCCTTCATTGGCCACGCTAAGGGCCAGGTGCTCCCCAGCACCCCTCCAGCCCCCACAAACACTTGCAGCCAGGTGAGGGACCCTTGGAGACCCTGGGGTGACAACCCACCAACACGCGGCAGAAGGAAGCCTGGCTGCCTGAGGTCCCCACGCACTTTCCTTACCAACTCGGAGAAGGGTCCACGAGGTCTGGTCACTGCAGGTGGACAGGACGCTCCCGCCGGCCCCCTCCCCACACCCCCCAGCAGCCCCTGTGTGTCCGCCCTCCAGCCAGGCCTTCAGCGCCCGCAGTACCCAGGGTCCTGGTCCAGCGTGGACCCGTCATGTCAGGCCGCCAGCCCCTGCTGCTGCACGGGCTGGGTGCTGGGGACACGCCTTGATCAGAGCTACTCCGTCCACCCTGGGACCTCCCCCTCCCCCACCCAGCTCCTGGCTGGGGAGAGAGCCTGCCTGTGTGAGCGTGGCCCAAGCACCCCAGGACCACCCTTGCTTCCTAACGTATTTGAGTCCAGTGCCCACCATGCCAAAGCGTGGCTGCTGAAGCATTTCCCTCGGTCGCTGGAACCGGGGGTCTCAGGCCTCTGTCCTCCCAGACCCTCTCGCATGTAGCCAGCATGTGGCGACTGGTTTCTCCCTGAGGCTGAGTCTTACTGAGTCATCCTAACTCCAAGCCCTTCTTCATTTTTTCTTTTACTGGTTTGAGCTGAGAAGCCATTTTATTCTCCAAGCCACGAGTTCCAGGACCCCTGGGCTCTCTCCACCAGCTCTGAACTCTGCCTTGTGTAAAACCTCATCAAATGCAGTGAACTGTGGCCAGCTCACTCTGCCCACAATTGCCTGGCACCTCTCCACCCCCATCACAGGTTCATTGTGTGCATCTTCTGCCATCCAGGTTACTACAGGAGACCCTTTTACCAAAAATTCCATTGTCACATGACCTGGGTCTCCATCTTTCCAGCTTCAGTAACACTCACATCACACACCCCCCACCAGTCCCCGTCCAGTGTCACATCATTTCATCATTTTTGTTATGGTAGCTATTGGAGCTGCACCTAGGTCCCAAGTTTTGTATGAGTCAGCTATTGCTATAGTGATGCTACATAACAAACAACCCCCAAACTCATCAGATTACAGTGCAAGTGTACCGTCCATGGGTTTGAAGAAGGCTGGGGCTCAGCCATGCTGAGCAGAGCTGGGCTCCAGGCCCTGAGCTGCACTGGGTCTGTTCCATGGGTCTCGTTAGGACACCAGCACACCTCAGGTCACACCCTTCTCTGGCAACGGCCCCACCAGCCACACAGGATCACAATCTCCACTCCTGTCACATCACACTTATCATCCAGCTGGAGCCAGTCGTGGCCACAGTCAACATGGGTGAGGCAGGGAAACGCCTGCCACCTGCTGCAGCCTTGCAGCCAAAACCAGGAGTCTCACTGGGGGGCAGGGCGGGGTGTGTGTGACTACTGTCCAGCTCTCAGGGCTGACTCCCCACCGACCCCTGCAGCAGGCCCTGGCCCAGGTGGATGACCTCCGACTGGTGAGCGTGCTGGAGCTGTGTGTCAACACCCACGGGAACAGCCTGGGGAACTTTGGTGAGAGCCCCTCCCCGTGCACACCCTCCACTGTCACGGCCAGGCCGTGCTTGAAGGCTCGGCCTGCTCGGGCCCTGCCCACCAGGATCTGGTCTTTGGACCACTGCACCCACAGACCTGCCCTGCACCCTGCTCTCCAGGGACTGATAACCCTCTCCCGGGGCCCTGGGAGCACAGGACACTGGCTGGGGGGGCCGTGCTCTGGAGCCCAGTGTGTGGTCTGGCCATGCCCACAGTTCCCTGTGGGAGGCGGCCTGGGGGCAAGACCCGCGCCAGCCAGGCTCCCCTCCCCGCAGAGTCCCGTGGCCCCGTGGCCTTCTGTGTGCCTCTGCCCCCACGGGGTGCCTCCTGCACCCTCCCCTGCTGGCCTGTGTCATTCAAACCGGGCCTCAGACATCAGCATGTGGCCCCAAGGCTGCCCCGGGGCCTCAGAGCAGCCATCAGGCAGCAGGGGCCGAGGGGCGCTGACACCTCTGAAGGTGCAAAGGGCGGCAGGGCCTGCGCTGACCTCTCTTCCTCCGGCCCCACAGGGCTGCACCTGCCCAACCTCAGCCAGCTGAAGCTGAATGGCAGCTGCCTGGGCTCCCTGAGGTGAGTGTCCACCCGCCGCGGTGGTCACGGGGGAGGGCATGCTGCCGGCCTGGGTGGGGTCCTGAGCATCCCACTATCTCCAGCTCCTGGCCCTAACGCCCACCCCTGGTCACATCGCCCACCCCTGGTCAGCTGGAGGCCCCGCTGAGGGTGACGCCAGCCACCCGGAGCCTGCAGTCAGGGTCGGGCTGATCACACCAGGTTTTGTGGCTGATGAGGTCTCCAGGGACCTCCCTGTGGTGCCCGGAAGGCACCCACTGACCTTCGGCAGAGGACCCCCAACCCGCGAGCCTGGGCAGCTCATCACCGACCAGCTTCTGGATTTGGGGCATCCCCACACCCCTCACCACAGCCCAGAGCTGTGTCCCCGTGCTGGTGGGGCCGTAGCTGGGGGTTGAGCCGGCCCCATCAGCGCAGCAAGACGAGCAGAGGAGCATGGCCGCTGCTGCCCAGCCGGACCTCAGGCCCCATGTGAAACACAACAGCATCTTAATAGCTTAAAAGACAAAATGCAAAAATCAGGACAGATTAAGGTTTTTGCTTACTTCGTCGGGCTGGAAAGAACAAAGCTGAGGTAATATCAGAGTTTATTGGGTGTTTGAACAAAATGGGTGTCAGGAAAACCCTGCTGGGATTTTGTTTTTTGTTTTTTTATAAATTTATTTTATTTATTTTTGGCAGCGTTGCGTCTTCGTTGCTGCGCGTGGGCTTTCTCTACTTGTGGCGAGCAGGGGCCACCCTTTGTTGCGATGCGTGGGCTTCTCATTGCGGTGGCTTCTCGTGTTGCGGAGCACGGGCTGTAGGCGCGTGGGCCTCAGTAGTTGTGGCACGTGGGCTTCAGTAGTTATGGCTCACAGGCTCTAGAGCTCAGGCTCAGCAGTTGTGGCGCACGGGCTTAGTTGCTCCACGGCATGTGGGAATCTCCCGGACCAGGGCTTGAACCCGCATCCCCTGCATTGGCAGGCGGATTCCTAACCACTGCCCCACAAGGGAAG
Source organism: Lipotes vexillifer (assembly GCF_000442215.2). NCBI lineage: Eukaryota > Metazoa > Chordata > Mammalia > Artiodactyla > Lipotidae > Lipotes > Lipotes vexillifer. The sequence goes on from NW_006792775.1 coordinate 340,436, forward strand.
CCCAACCCTGCTGGTTTTATGCGGCCAGACAGCCGTCCTGGGGCAGTGGGAGGCCAGTCCCAGTTCTAGAAAGTTCTCCTGATGTTTTAAATGGGCTGTAAGTATCCAGTCATTTCGAGAGGAGATGATAAAGGTATTCATTAAGCAGCCTTGCACGATTTTTCCCATTTGTACTGCTGTTTGTCGAATAAACATCAAAAAGAATTTGAAAAACACCTGAAAGCCTAGAAGTGGAAGCAAAGAAGATCAGAGGCTGCGTGGCCCCTGTAGGCAGGGACAAGCAGGTGGATGCCAGCTTCCACGGCTCCTGCATGGCTCCTGGGCCTGCAAGGAAGGGTCTGGAAAGCAGGTTCTCAGAATTGCCTTTAGTACCTATACATGGTTCAGCAATATTCTGACAGAGATGTCAATACTTTAAGTTAACAAAGACAAAAAGAATCATATTTACTCCTTCATTATTAAGGCTTACAAAATAGCTCAAAGAACAATAAAATATATAGAAACCATAAAAAGGATGGAAACTACAAAGAGAAGTGGAAGGTATAAAATTAAGTATCTGTTACCATTTGTAACAAAACAAAATATTTGATTTCAAAAAAAAATCAATTCCAAGAAAAAATTAAATCATGATTTATATAAAACATTTGTTCTGTTCCTTGATAACAACAGTGAAAACTATAAGGAATCTTTTAAGTTTCCTGAAACTTAGCACATCCTGAAACTTGGCCAAATGTTTGCAGATCTTCACAGAGTGATAGTAAATAAATATTTGTGAAAGGAAACTAATTCAATATGACAGTGCAATGAAGTGATGTTACAGCTTAGCTGATGACAGAGACAGTCAAGACATTAAAACCCCAGGCAGTGTTATGAGGACAGGAAGGTAATTTTCACGTGATGGCTGTCACTTCATCCGAAGCTGAGAGAGAATTCGGCCCCTGAAAGTGTCACTGACGTGAGGACAGATGGGGCTGGTTTCCAGGCCAGCCAGCATCCGACAAGAGCATCCTTCACCAGGACCACTGTGTGGGGAAACCACAGTAACAATCTCTGAAACTCAACAACTAACTTGGAGATCATTAAAATGATTGAAGGGACAGTTCTCACTACAACTTAATCGTGTGTGTGTCCCCTGAAGACTCTCCACCCTTCCTCCTCCCATGATCTCAGACCATGGTGGCTTTCACTTAAACAGAAACCCCTCATTTCGATTTGTTCCAGTCCATCAGTTCCGGCTGGTATTGTGGGTGTTTTTTAGGAGGTTTGTCCGCACCCCAGGGTCTTGGAGATATTCTACTTTTTCTTCTATTCACTTATGGTCTCACTTTTCATTTTTGGGTCTTTAATCCTACTTATCTGTGAGGTTGCTTCCACTCCTGATATGAGATGGGGACCCAGTTCTGTTTAGCACCACCTGGTGAGTTGGTTTTCCCAGCATCGTCTACCCCAGGCCCCCGCGGACACGCTGGCGGAGTGAGGAGCTCTCCGTCATCACAGTCTTCATTGGTGCGGCTTTGTGTTAATCTGTAACATGTGTTACCCTCATCGTAGTTTTCCTTTTTCCAAACTGACCTAGCTATTCCTGAGCACTTATTCTTGCATTTGAGTTTTACGACCAGTTTGCTGGGTTTCACACACCCTTATCTTTCAGGATTTTGTTTTGTTTTGTTTTGGAATTCTAAAAAGGCACATGCTCATTTGGGTTAATTTTTATGTTATACACATCCATGAACATGGTATAGCTCTCCATTCACGTGTGCTTTAATGTTCTTAATAGAGTCTTTAAACTTCTTCTGTAAGGTTTATAGGTTAGAACGCTTTCAGCTGCAAGTTACAGAAACCTGCAGCCAACTGGCCTGAGCAGTGAGAAATTGTTTATCCCTCAATTGCCTAAGGACCACGGGGCAAACCCTGTTCTAAGCACAGAGGATATGTCAGGGAACAGAACAGGTGAGAATCCCTGTCCCTGAGGGCACACAAGGAGCCCAGTGGTGGCTCACGCAGCCGGTGGCCCCCCAGGATGTGGCCCCCATCCCCATGCCTGGGGCTGCTGCAGCCACATTGGTGGGCTGAGGGAGTGTGGTAGCTAGTCTTCTAGGGTTGCTGAACAAAGCACCACGAACCAGGTGTCCTGAACAGCAGAAACTGACTCCCTCAGGTCTGGAGGCCACGAGTCAAGATCAAGGTGTATCTCCTTCTGAGCCAGAGGGAGAACCCAGCTCACTCCTCGCTCCTGGGGGTTTGCTGGCCACCTCTGACGTTCCTTGGCTTGTAGACTCATCACCCCAATCTCTGCCTTCAGCGCATGTGGCCTTCTTCTCCCTGTGTCCAGATCCAAATTTCCCCTTTTTGTAAGGACACCAGTCATATTGGATTAGGGCCCACCTCACCTCCACCAATTACATCTTCAGAGACCCTGTTTCCATGTCAGGTCACATTCTGAGGTCCTGAAGGTTAGGACTCCAACATATGAATTTGGGGGGTGGGGTGGGGAGGATGCAATTCATCCCATAACAGGAAATGTGCCTTCCTGTGTCCATCAGTAAGAACACGAAGGTTCCCGGCATTCTTCTGTGTTTCTTTGGCCAGAACTGTATCATGTATACACTCTCTTACACCAACCACTAGCAAGGGAATGGAATTATGATTGGAGTGGGCTAATCAGGACCCCCACCTGTGCACCCTGCTGCCACTTGGGACAGGGCAGGACACCAGCCTCCTCTGAAGGCAGGGTTCCCTGAAACCAGAACTGAATTAATTCCCACATACTTATAGTATTTTTTATAATCATGGATGAGGGCCTGATTCTGCTGTATTCTGTTTGATTGTTGCAAATTTAGAGAAACACTATGCTGATTTAGAATAGATTTTTTTTTTAATTTTTATTTTATTGGAGTATAGTTACTTTACAATATTGTGTTAGTTTCTACTGTACAGCAAAGTGAATCAGCTATATGTATACATATATGCCCTCTTTTTTGGATTTCCTAGAATAGATATTTTAAATCAATAAAACAATTGTTTTTTTATAAATGGGTCTATTACCTCTGGCAATAGTGTACCTTTGTTTTGTACTTAACATTATTGCCAAACTGTCCTATTAATTCAAATAATTTGTTAATTCAGATGGGTGTCCATATTGATGGTGATCTTATCAGCAAGTTACGAGTGCTATCTTTCACTCAAATCCTCCTGCTCCTTTTTCTTGTCTTATTGCTTTGGCCAGGATCTGCTAACCAGTACGATGTTAGCGGCAATGACAGTAGCAGGCATCCTTGATTTGTTCCCGATCTTAACGGGTATGTGTCTGGGTTCCTCTGCATCTATTGACCTGATCATAAAATGATATTTCTCCTTTAGTCTATTTATGCACTGGATTCCACTGACAGATTTTGTGATGGTAATTCATCCTTACGTTCCTGCAGTAACACTACTTGATGAGTTATTTTTAAATCACTGTATGGACTTCCCTGGTGGTGCAGTGGATGGGACTCTGCGCTCCAAATGCAGGGAGCCCAGGTTCAATCCCTGGTCAGGGAACTAGGTCCCACATGCATGCCACAACTAAGAGTTCACGTGGCACAACCAAGGATACTGCCTGCCACCACTAAGACCCAGTGCAACCAAATAAATAAGTAAATAAAAATATTTAAATCACTGTAACGTTAAAATAATATTTGCTGTGCAGTTTTCACATCAGTCTTCATGAGTGATAGTGCTTTAATGCCCCAGTTTGTATTTCTCTGGTCCTGGAATCAAGGACTGACTCAGACGGGGCCCTCCCTTTTATTGTTCTCTTCAACTGCTTAATTTTTTGAAACTTCCTGTACAGGAAATTATTGTGGAAGATAGAGATTGTCTATTCCATGATAGATCTTATTTTTAAAACTGATCCAGATCCGGGGACTTGGCGGGGGTGGGGCGAGGGGTGTTAATCACTGTTTAATTTCTTTAGTGGTTATTAGTCTAGTTTTCTTTCTTTTGGCACCAGCTTTGTCTAGTTTTCAAGAATGTTGGTATGCAGTTTGTTCATAATGGTTTTTGTTGTTTTAAGCTGCTGCTATAGCCATAATTATTCCTCTTTTTAAGTTCCATACATTTATTTGCATTGTCCCTCTGTTCATCCTTGATCAGTCCTGCCAGAGGATTGTCTATTAAGTTTTTAAAGAATCAGCACTGGGCTCTGTTAATCTTCTCTATGTTTTTTCTAGTTATTACTGGTTCTGTTCTAATCTTGATTACGTCTTTCCTTCATGTTCTTTTGTTACTTGCTGTTGTTCTTTTTCTGGCTCCTTGAGCTGAATGCTTAGCTTAATTGTTCCACTCCTTCCAGTTTTTTGATAAATATATTTAAAGATCTAACTTTCTAGGGCTTCTCTGGTGACGCAGTGGTTAAGAATCCGCCTGCCAATGCAGCATATATATGCAGGAATG
>NW_006792775.1:344912-346999 GCF_000442215.2 Lipotes vexillifer
GAATGCTATATTCCTAGTATAATTCCTAGCATAATTCCTAGTATAATTCCTAGCATATATATTCAGGAATGCTATATTCCTAGTATAATTAGGAATATAGCAATACCCCCAGCATGAACACAGGGACACGGGTTCCAGCCCTGGTCCGGGAAGATCCCACATGCCGCGGAGCAACTAAGCCCGTGCGCCACTACTACTAAGCCTGCTCTCTAGAGCCTGCGAGCCACAATTACTCAGCCCACATGCTGCAACTACTGAAGCTCATGCGCCTAAAACCCGTGCTCCACAACAAGAGAACCCACCGCAGTGAGAAGCCCACGCACCGCAACAGAGAAGCCCCCACTCACCGCAACTAGAGAAAAGCCCACATGCAGCAACGAAGACCCAATGCAACCAAAAATTAATTAATTTAAAAAAATAAAAGAATCCTGGAGGGCAGCTAGCAGAGGCTTGGCATGTGCAGAATTGTAATCTTTACAGAAGTGAAGAGAAACAATAGAACCTAACAGTTGTTTAAAGGATAAAGAAAACTTGTCAGACATAAAAGAAAACTTTCATCTACAGATTGAAATAAAAAACTGAAACTGAATTGGCAACCCTGAAACATATCCTAATAATAAAGTTCCTGGACTTCAAGACACAGATCATATTGGGGGCAGCCAAGGAAAGAGATCAAGTCTTCCTTTAAGAAGAGAAAAAAAAGGAAGTTTTCCTCAGACTTCTCCATAGAAACACTCAAAGCCAGAAGACAGTAGAATGATGTCTACACAGCCCAGCAGAAAGACGGTATGAATCAAGAATTTCATACCCAGCCAACATTTTGGAATGAGTAAGAGATTAAGGAAAATAGTTTGATTAGCCCCTCTTGAAGGAATCATGAGGCGCAAATTTCAGCCAATTAAAAGATGATTGGAAAATGCATTGAAGGCAATAGACTGGGGAGAAACATGGAATCTCTGTAACTAAAGGTGGAGATTATGGTAACAGAACAAAACTTAAAAAACGCAACATACAGGTTAATCGGTGGATGAGACGTAACCGAAGGGGAACCGGAAGATGGGCCCCAGCGATGCAGAAAGGTGAGGCAGGCCAGGAACACCTCAGAGGTGAGGAGGCGCCTTCACGTGGACCAGGGGAGCAGGCAGAGCCCCCAAAGCAGGAGGAAGAGCAGATGCCAAGACCAGGGACACCACAGTGCGGATGCAATTCAGGACCATGGGGAGACCAGAGCTGCTGGAGCCGGGGCAGGGAGGGCAGGGCGGCCAGCAAGGACTAACGTGTGTCACCTTATCACCGCAGGGAAGCCCCTCACCTCAGCGTCTCCAGTGAGTCAGCATTTCCAGGCAGCATTTCAGACCCTCACTCCCAATCTGAATGCCCAAGGAGCTATTAATAGTACAATTAGGAATATAGGAACACCGCCAGCATGAAAGGGAAAAGTGAGGACAAACCCACAGGACCCCAGAGGAAGCAGACAACGCCGGGAGGGGAGTAAAACGTCCAGGCACCTTCAGTGAATGTTCTGAGAGACACGGAAGAAGACGCGGCTTCTTTGCACCCTTAAAACAGAAACAGAAACAGAAACAGAAACAGATGCCATGAAATAAGATCAGAGAACAGCGAAGGGCGCTTGGGAATTAAATGTATGAGGGCTGACAAAAAATGTTACCAGCATTGTAGGAAGAGAAGGGAATCTCCCAGAAAGCAGAGGAAAGGCAAAGAGATGGAAACGGGAGAGAGAAGGGATGAGAACAAAGCTCCTTCTCAGAGACCACACGTGCGGGGCTGAGCTCCAGATATGAGAGCAGAGACCGCGAGGAGAGAAAGTACAAAAGGGAATATCCCAGAAGCTGATGGAAAGGATGTGCAACAGTGGGCCGGTGCCCGGACCGGAGACGAGGGTCACCCAGGCTGAGAGGACCCCGCGGGCAGAGGTGGGACCCACTGAGGTCGGGGGCAGATGGGAGAGCCCCGGCCTGCCCACTGGCAGGGGATTGGCCGCCAAGGGAGGGTGGCACAAACAAGTCCCAGGTGGGGGCAAGGGGAGGGGCTGTGACACAGGGAAATCACCACAAAAAAGGCCGGGC
>NW_006792775.1:347278-352494 GCF_000442215.2 Lipotes vexillifer
CCGCCCAAGCCAGTCACAACTGTCCCTGAACCTGGAGACAGCCAGATGTGGGTGGCGGCTGGGCAGGAGGCATGGCACAGGGCCTTCACGGCCACCGAGACACGACCCTCCGCCCCAGGACCGCACTGACCAGCCAACCCTACCCTCTGCAGGGACCTGGGCACCTCCCTGGGCCGCCTGCAGGTGCTGTGGCTGGCTCGCTGCGGCCTGGCTGACCTGGATGGCATCGGCTCCTTCCCGGCCCTGAAGGTGGGTTTGCGGCGCTCTGGGGAGTGCGGGGAGGCAGGGGAGCCCTGACTGAGCCCCACCCCGTGCGCCCCAGGAACTCTACCTTTCCTACAACGACGTCTCGGACCTGAGCCCGCTGTGCCTGCTTGAGCAGCTGGAGGTGCTGGACCTGGAGGGCAACTGTGTGGAGGACCCGGGGCAGCTGCGCTACCTGCAGCTGTGTCCGCGGCTGGCCACGCTCACCCTGGAGGGCAACCCGCTATGCCTGCGGCCCGGCCCCGGCCCCGCCCACCAGGTGGGCACCGGGCGGGGAGGCGCTCTGTAGCTCCAGCCTCTCGGCCCGGGGAACTGCTTTGTCCACCTGAACTCCGGCCGGGTCGCAGGGGATCCCAGGACACACGCCTAGGGCACGCCCGCCTGTCGCTGGGGGTTCTTCACTGGGAATTCATTCCCATGTTGCTGGAGGCCCGGCGGCTGCCAGCTCGTCCTTCTAGGCCAGGACCAGACTCCAGAGGGCCACGCGTACACCCCAAGAGGTCTGTGCACACGCCATGGGGAACCACGCGTGTTCTGTACAGTCTCCACGTAGAGTCATGTACACATGCACACACGGTCACATACACACACCCATGCAGGCCCCGTGCAGAGGCAGCCCCACCCCCTGCAGCGCTGCTCGTGAACCGGATGCCTGTGCACACTGCCCGCGGCTGCACACACCCTCGCACTGCCCGTGCACTCCCAGAGCTCACACGCCTGCCCAGCTACTTGTGGTGCCTGTGCACAGCAGCCGCCCACTGGGCCAGAGCTCTGAGTTCAGGGCAGCTCCGCAGGCCAGAGGGCACCCCTGGACCCTGGCAGTGAGCCCAGAGAGTGAGATCATGCATGGGTAAGAGCCCAGGGTCCCTGCAGTCCCTGCTGTCCCAGAGTGACCCAGGCTGGCCTGGCCGCCTGGGCAAAGAGAGATGCATCCCCGACCCCCAGCTCCCCTGCACTGCCCCCCCAGCAAGTCTGGGGGCAGCGGCTACGGGGCAATGCTGGCCTGACGGGCCCACCACACTCAGGCCTGCCACCCCCACCGCAGGTGCCCCAGGGCTACAACTACCGGGCAGAGGTCAGGAAGCTCATCCCCCAGCTGCAGGTCTTGGATGAGTTGCCGGCCACACACACACGCCTGCCAACCTCCCGAAAGCTGGACCACGACTGGCTCGTGGTGAAGGAGGCCATCAAGGAGGGCAGCGTCCTGGACAGCCTGCTCCCTGGGCTGGGTACAGACGGAAGCCGTCCGGGGGCCTCGGGCTGGGGCTGCCCCAGGAGAGGGCTCCATCCCCCCCACCCCTGGCCCTGCCCACAGGTCTCTCAGAGCTGGAGAGCCGCCTCGTGTCCCTTCTCAGCCACGAACCCCCCGCCCCTGCCCCGTCCCCAGAGCCCTGCACACCCACCCCCACGCCAGGACACCCTCCCTGTGAGCAGCCCTGGTGGGGGCCTCCCCAACCATCCTCAGGGGGAAAGGAGGGCCAAACCTGCCCCCTGGTGGCGCTGGGCCTCAGGCACACGCATGCTGGGTGGCGGGGGGCCCTGCTCCGTGGACAGGGTTCAGCTGGGGGGATCCTGGGTGGCCGGCTGGCGTGGGCCTTGATGGCCTCTGATTTTGACTGTTGTGCAGGTTCTCCCCACGGATCCCCCATCTGGAGATGCAGCCCCGAGCTATGCTCACCTGAGGTCCAGCGCAGGGCCCCCAGGCCCTGGCCCTGCGCCCTGCCGGAGGACGACGCCAGCAGTCTCACCCACGGTAGGCGGCCCACCTCGGTGTGACGCTGCCCCGTAGCCGCTCAGCCCCGAACCAGGCCCAGCCGTGCCCTCTTCTGCAGGTGCCAGCCGGGTCCTCTGTGGAAACCCCGCCAAAGGCCTGCAGGAGCGCCGGCACCAGTGCCAGGTACAGCCTGCTCCCCCCAGCAGGCCGGGCCCTGGCCTGACGGCGCCTGCCCCAGCACCCCCTCGAAGGCCGTGCCCGTGAACCAGCCCGTCCCTCCCCAGGCTGGGGCGCACCCAGCGAGGCTGCCGCCTCCTGGGCCCGAAGACCTGGCCACCCGGGCCTCCGCGCCAGGGCCTGACCCTGCAGACAGCCACCACCTCCTGGCCTCGGCCGGGCTTCCGGCCTTGAGGGAGCTGCGCCTGCGGTGGGTTCTCCCTGCCCCCCAGCCTGGCCCCGCCACCCTGTGTGTCCCTTCTGTCTGGGACCTGCCTTGGCTGAGTGCTCGCTGGTCCTCCCGGTGGCTGGAGGGGCTGGTCACGGGAGCCTAAGACTGGGGCACCAGCCCGAGCCACACTCATCTGGGATTGGCTCCAAAGGAGGTGCAGGGCTGCAGCCTCTCCCCTTCCCTGCACCCCAGCCCTCTCCCCAGTAGGTGCCTGGAGTCCCGGGAGGAGGGGGCTGCCGCCCCCAGGGGCCCACAGAGGGGCCCTGAAGAGCAGGACGAGGCTGGGCCCACAACTCGCCCCCGCCCCCCGAGCCTGGCCCCAGGTACCGCGCGACCACGCACACAGGCTCAGACCAGCTCTGCCCCCTCTTCAGCCAGGCTCTGAGATGGGTGGGACGGGGAGGTCCTCTCTTGGGGGTGGGGCCAACCCCAAGTCCCCCTCCCCTGAGCCCATGGGACCATGTGGCCACTGGAGCTGGATGAGAGAGAGAGAGAAGGCCCTCCAGAGAAGGGCAGTGTGAGCAGAGGCCAGAGGGGCCTGAATGAAAGAGCAAGTGGCCCCAGGGGTGGGGCAGTGAGGGGCCAGGACCAACAAGCAGGACAGAGCCACCAGAAGGCCTGAGGGGAGCGTGGCACAAGGCCAGCAAAGGGAGCAAGGCCACCAGCTGGGCAGGAGACCAAGGTGGGGAGGGGGACTGCCCTTCCTTTGCAGACAGGGCCTGTGCTGGGCTCGGGACACAGAATCAAGCCAGGCGAGGCCCTCCCTCAGGAACACTGGCTTCAGAGTGACCATGGCTGAAAGGAGCAAATGCAGGGCCTTGAGGCAGAGAGACCCCTCACCCAGCAGGCCCCAGGGAGGCTTCCTAGAGGAAGGGTCTGAACCGACTGGCAGAACAGCTGGGTGGGCAAACCCGGGGAGGGGGCGTTGTAAGCAGGGGCCACAGAATGTAGGCTGCAAGATTGGCCCAATGACCCTCCGGGGTGGCGTGGCATTGGGGGCGGGTGCGCATCAAGGAAGCCAGGGTGGAGCAGGGATAGGGCAGGTCAAAGCTCTGCACTTCCTGTGCTGGCTGCGGCCTGCAGGGAAGGGCTGGGGAAGGTGGGCCATGAGACAGCCAGGAGGGGTGGAAAGGTGGAGGGGGAGCAGGCAGGCAGCCAGGAGGAGTGGCTGGAGGGGTGACAGGCAGTGAGGGACAAAGGGGTGCCAGGACCTCCTACTCCAGTCCGGGTCCGGGTGGGCTCTGGGTGACCACAGACACACCCACCCAGCCTGCCCTCAGGCAGGTGCCAGGGCCTCGCTCTATAGGGGAGGTTTGGGAACTGCCCCAGGGCCACCAGCCTGTGAGCATGCCCTAGGGGACGGGACCCAGTGACCCAAAGCTAGAGCCCAGACTTCCCCAGAGGTGGGTCCAGCTCAAGCAAAGGTCAGAGGTCACAGGGCCGAGGGGCCACAGCTTCCCTGGGGAGCACAGGAAGTGGGGCAGTGGGGTGCTGCCTTGGGGGGGGTGAAGGGCTAAGGGGAGGAGCCACAGTGGACACTGCAGCCCTGCCCATGGTGACCGCCCCAAGTGACTCCTTGGGGGCCCTTGTCTGACATGCCGTCTTTTTCCTTTTTTTCCAGAGCCTTCCAGGACCCTGGGCTACAACCTGACCCCCTCTCCTCCCAAGTCCCTCATGCCATCTGACAGGGGCAGCAGCTCCTGGGCGTCCACAGATCTGCAGTTTCAGGGGCATCGCCTCAGAGCCCTGGGTAGTCTGGGGCCTGGCGTGGGTCAGGGGCTGGCTGCAGTGACTGCTCTGAGAGCCCTAGAGGTGGCCTCAGGCCCCAGCCCTCGAGCCGAAGGCTGTCCAGGCCCAAAGCCAGCGCCAGATCCAGCAGCCAGACCCCCAGCCTCCAGTGCATGCCGCACCTGAACCTCATCACCCCAGCCCAACCCCACCCCTAGTGTACACCACTACCCACTGTCAGGCTGGCCTGGGCAGTAGGTAAGGGCCCCAGGGCGATCGTGGGAGCCCCCGTGTGAACTCTGGCCTCACAGAACCCAGAGGACCTGGGCGGGTGTGTTGGGTGGTGGGAAGTGAGCCTGGTACAGGAGAGCAGCCTCTTGGTAGAGGGAAGTTAGGAGTTGGGACCACCAAGGGTGGGAAGAGGGAAAGCCCAGGGGAGGGTGGTCCAACTCACCACCGCTGGCCCAGCTGCCCACCTCTTCCGTGTGGCCTGGCCTTCCCTGGAGGAGCAGGCCGGGAAGAGAGCAGACTGGGCCCAGGCCGAGGTGGCTGGAGCTGGGCCCTGTCCATCCCCTGGCCAGCCCTCCAGTCGCCCCAGGGCTCTGAGCCTCCCTTGGGTTGCCGTGGTCCCGAGGAGGGGCGCTTGCCCTAGGCCAACCAGGGTGCGACCACGCCTCCCATCCCTGGTGGACTTGTGGGGTTCCCCGCGCGGGGATGGGGTGGCCAGCTCCCTCTTCTTGGGGCCGGATACCCGGAAACCAAGCGAATCATTTTCGACTCTCAGGTGTACAGAAATGCGGTTTACTTGGTAGGCGGCGTTGGTTCAATAAACTATGCAGCTGGCACCGCCTGCCTCCGGCGCTTTCTCCCCGCCCCGCCCCGCAGCCACAGTCGCGGAGGCGCGGGAGCACAGGCGCCGGTGCCGCCGCCCTGCCCGGCCCTACACCGGCCAGCGCGAGTCCGAGGTGATGGGCGGGCAGCTGAGGAAGCGGAAGCCGAACCTGCTCTCGGCCGTGCTTTGCACCGACAGCGCCACCATCGGACAGCCGCGGTCCACGCTCT
>NW_006792775.1:352913-355042 GCF_000442215.2 Lipotes vexillifer
TCTTCCGGCGCACCTGGGGGGGCGGAGCCTGAGTGGCCGCAGGGCGGGGCCAGGGCGGGGCGGGGGCTGCCCGGACGCCCGCGCCAGCACTCACCCGGACCTTGTGTTCCTTCCTAGCCTGGCAGTCCTCGAGGCCCAGCGCGGCCTCTGCGCGGGACAATGAGGGTGTGGGGTCGGCCGGCCGCCCCCTTCTCGCTGTCCGCCCCTCCCTCCACGTCCCTCCCTGCTGCGCACTCACCGGGGACGGGGATGGGGCTGGCGGGCAGGAGCTCTGGGTGGGTCTCGGCGGCGCCCTCGGGCCGCCCTGGCTCCTCTCTCTGGCGGAGGAGCTTTCTGGTGCTCAGGCGGGGCAACTGGACCCGCGTCCTGGGGGGAAGGGCGGTGAGGGGGGTCGTGAGAGACAGAGCCTGTTCGCGGGAAGGGGTGGTTCCGGAGGGGACGGGGCCAGGGGAGGTGGAGGACCTGAGGGGAGTCCTGAATAGCTGGAGGGTGGTCCTGGCAAGGGCGGGCCCTGGGGAGGTGGAGGACAGTCCTAGCAGGGGGTCTGGGGTCTTTGTCGAGTCTGGGCCTGGGGAGAAGGTACGGACTGGGGGACCCGAGGTCCCCACCCCGGCCTCCGGCGCCCGGCCCGGGCCTCCTGCACCCGACCCTTGCGCGGGGGTCGAGGCAGGGGCTGCTGCTTCGCGAGGTCGGCACCGGGCCAGGCCTCTGAGAGCCGGAAACGGTCGATGGACAAGTCGGTGTTGTCGGCGAAGATCCTGCACACGGGGGTCACGCAGTGAGCGGCCTGGTGCTTGCTGAAGACCTGCGGGGCCGTGGGGGACACGGTGGTCACCTCCACCCCGCAAAGCCCGCCCTTCCCACCACCCCCGCTGGGACCCGCACTGACCTCGCCTTGGGGGTTCAGGAGGAGGGTCACGCAGCCCCGGCTGGAGTGGAAGTGGACGGGCTCCTGGCCCAAGGAGGAGGGTGGCTGCCGCTTGGTGCTGCTGGGCGCCTCGCCCCACACCTGGGGACGGCGTCGGCGGCGGGTGAGGGGTGAGGGGCCGGCGGCGGGGGGGCCGGGGCGGGGCCGCGAGGGGCGCGGGGAGCAGGGCGCACCGTGATGTGTTGCCTTGGCTCCAGCAGCGTGCTGGGCGGGAAGCGGTACATGCACACGGGGAAGTCGCGCACCAGCTGCTGCAGCACGAAGCCACCCAGGTCGGCCGTCTCCTCCAGCGACTGGTTGAGGATGCGCACGAACCTCCGGCGGTGGCTCACCGCCATGATCTTCAGGCAGGATCCCGTGGGGCTGGGGCGGGAGCACGGGCAGGGGAGCTGTGCCGAGAAGTTCGGGCCCCTCCCACCGTGGCCCCGCTAGGAGACCTGCTCCCGCCCTTGCGCTCGGGGCTGGCTCCCGTCCTCACCTTGGACAGCGCCCGTAATGCCGGGGGTGGGGATCCGCACGGGACTCAGGCTCCTGGCCATTCTTGCCCTGCCTGTCCGAGTGGGTTTTCCGGAGATCCAGGGAGAGGCGGCCTGTCCAGGCGGGGAAGCCCAATATGGAGGGTCCACTGGGGACATCTCCGGTGAGGCCAGACCTGGCCCACTGCGCCCTGAGGTTCCACGTGGGAGAGGAGCAGCATGAGGCAGGGGTCGGATCGCAGGCAGGGGAGACGGCTGGACCCAGGAGGCTGCGCGAAGCAGAGGAGTGCCTGGCAGTACTTGCTGGGGCGTGGGGGGATGTGGATTCAGGCCAGAGCACAAAAGCGGTGGCAGTCGTCCTCCAACACCACCTTAACCCCTAGGGATGTGGCTGGAAAGGGCCCAACTGCCTCAAACTGGGCTGCTGTGAAAGCCCAGAGGGTGGGGGACACCCTTTAGGACTTTGGGCAGAGATCACAGTCCCGCGGGGGTGGGAGGGGGAGAAACCAGGGGAGACACGCCCCACTCCACCTTCCCATGTTGCTCGACTGTTCCCGCAGAGGCTTTGTGCCTGTGCCTCCTTCTGCTCAGCAGTGTGGCCTGGCGCCTGGAGAGGGTCCCCTGTCACTTTCTGCACGTGGTAACGTGCAGCCAGCAGGCAGCTGCTGGACTCGGAGTCGGCACCCCCGGAGCTGCTGGTGCCCACCAGGGGCAGGGAGCTCCAC
>NW_006792775.1:355052-359872 GCF_000442215.2 Lipotes vexillifer
GAGGATGCTCCCTGTGCCAGCAGTACAGCTCTGAGTTCCACTGGTCAGGCTGTGTGGCTGGTGGGAGCTCCGGGAGCGGCGGGGCCCGGGGGTGCCTGCAGGCCAAGATCAGCTCGCTGCCAATGGCTTCAGCTCCTGGACCCCAGCCCTGCCCCCATCCAGCCTCCATAAGGAGGGCAGGGCACACCAAGTTGTGGCCCCAGTCCCTAGGATCCAGCCTGGGCAAAAGGCTCATGGCTGGACAGAGATGGCCCCAGAGCCCTTTCCCTTCTAAGTGACCTGTCCAGGGACACTAAGGGGTGGAACTTGGAGTTTGGTCCATGCCAACCAAGGCAAGCCCTCCCCTCCCCTCACCCCTAGGAAGTCCCCACCCAGTGCAGTTACTGTTGATCTGAGCTGGACTCGAGGTTGGTGAAGAGGTTGGGGTACCAGTGGGCGATGCTGTTCCAGTTCACATTCTCCAGCGGGAAACCCTGGCCAGGGAGCAAGAAGCATACGACCTGACCCTCCCGCAGAACTGCAGAGCCAAGAACACGCCTGGAGGGCCTCGCTTACCTCCCCAGCAGTGGGGGGCCGATCATTCTCAGAGAGGTCACTGGGGTCCATCGGGGTCTCTGCCGTCACCACCTGCAAAAGGGGCAGCAGGCTGGGGGGAAACGCTCCCCTCTGCCCAAGGTCACTCTCCCCTCTGACCTCCCCAGTGCCTGAGGCACACACTTGCTAAGTATCAGGTGTCAGGGATACGGGGCTCGTAGCTCCTCCCTGCCCCAGGCCTCGGTCCTGGTTCCAGAGGCAGCCTGAGGGGGGCAGGCCTCCCAGGAAGCCCAGGGACCCCCAGCGGAAGCGCCAGTCTCAAGGGGACATGCTAGCTGTCGGAGGGAAGACCGAGGAGGGCGGGCTTGGTGGGGGGCGCCCAGGGGCCAGGCTCACCTCCACACTGCCCGTGGAAGACCGCAGCATGCGGCCCACCCAGGAGGAGCGGGCCAGCTGCAGGAGGCAGGACTTCTGCAAGGCCTGCAACTCGGCCTCCAGCTGCCGAAGCGTGTTTCTGGTCTGCAGCAGCTGCTCCTCCAGGTGTGCCTTCTCCTGCTCGGGGAGGGCGGGGCCTTCTGCAGACCCTGCCGGCCAAGGCCAACCCCTGCCTGCCCCCCCCGCCCCCCGTCCGCACCCCACTCCCTGATCCCACCTGCCCCTCACCAGCTGGGCCTGTCCCTTCTGCTCTTCCAACTCCAGGGTCAGCTTTTGGACCTGGTTTTGCGAGAGCTTCCGGCTGCGCGAGCTCCTGGGGGAAAGGGCAATCTCAGCTGCCCCCACCTCTGGGTCGGCAGCCAGGGAGAGAAGGAGGGGCTCCTCTTCACTGTCATTAGGGGCCTGAGGGCACAGAGTGCAACTGGGCCAGGCCAGGGCAGGCCCTGAAGAGGTCTGGGCTGGAGGTGGCGTCTAGGTGGGGTTCAGCACCCACGGACGTGCTCGGGATCAGGGTCTGGGCGGCTTCACAGTACATCAGCTTCTTCAGGGCTGGGGTGGGGGGTCGGGGCCAGGTAAGGACAGGGGCTGGAGGCGAAGGTCGGGGCCAGGTTCAGGCCTGCGGTCTTGGCAGTGGACTTTGGAGTCAGACGTAAACTCGGAGTTAGGGTCGGCACGGGGACTGGGCAGGCGGGGGACCAGCAGTATATGCTGCTGACCTCTCGGCTGAAAGCCGAGCCACTTCCTGCAGGATAAGGCAGTGTCGGGCCTCCCAGTGGTTCTCGATCGCCCACCGCAGGGCCTGGATCTCCCGTTCTCGCTGCCTCCACAGCAGCCGCAGAGTGTGGGGGTCCAGGGACTCCGGGGCAGACCTGAAAGGCCAGCGCTCCTTCCGCTTGATCAGACCCTGCTCTCTGGCTGGCCTGGCCCAAGCGGCTGACCTCCCCCCTCCCCTCCTTACTGCGGGTTGACAGAGGAGACCATCCTGGTGGAGCTGGGCTTGGTGTCCTGAGGGCATGTGGGAGCCCCACGGTCAGGAGAGGCGCTGGCTGGAGGCCCCACGTGGCCGCTGACCAGTTCTCGGTCCACCAGGGATGCGAAAGCCTTTTCCTCGGCATCTTCAGCCTCCTGACAAGACTCAGGGGCCATTCTTGATGTTGTGGAGGGAGCTGAGAGGAAGGATGGTAGGGCTGCCCTGGGTCCCGTGTGTGGGCAGCCCTGCAGGGCTCTCCTTACACGGCCAGCACACGTGCGTGTGTATGGCAGCCCCAGGATGGCACCGCTGGTTCACAGGGTGTCACTCTCCAAGAAGGGGTGTGTGTGTGTGTGTGTGTGTGTGTGTGTTTGCCCCACAGGACAGCACACTGCCAGTCACGTGGGTGTCCACACCTGCATGTTTCTGACCAGGCCAGGGCAGCAGGTCACCCCCACCCCTGGCACCATGTCACTTGGGTGTTCACACATTCCCTGTCATCTCCCCCCTGTCACCCTTGCCCTCCAGGAGCTGTAATCCTGCCCCCCAGCCTAGTGTAAGTGTTCCCAAAGGTGCTAGTCCTTTGCCGGTGATGTCCCTGTCCCCCTCAGATCCAGGGCCCTCCCACCAACACTCACCTGAGGCCTGAAATCTAAGCAGGCCTGGGGAGAGAAAGGTTCTACAGTGTTGCCATGGATACCAGCACCCAGAAGGGGAGGGGCCATTTGTTACCGGGAGACCCCAGACCGGGGCCCTGAGTGGACCCTGGGCCCCCTCCTTGTATAGCCTGAAGGAGAAGCTGTGAGAGGCTGAGCTAACCTCCGCAGGCCCAGAGGACACAGAGTGACCAGTAGGGTCTGCCATGGTCCCCAGCTCAGCCCAACACCTCCAACTGACCCTGGGGCAGGTTCCCACCGTCCCTCCCCAGCCTGACCATGGTGATCAGTGGGTATTGGTGGCATTGCTGCCCCGTGAGTGTGTCCACAGGCCAGCAGGACGGCCTTCGTGAGGATGTGGCCCTCACTGGGGCCTGAGCTGACTGGGGAGGAGGGAGAGGAGGAGGCAGGTGAGAGCTCGGAGAACCTGGCGGAGGGGCTTGCTGAGCTCTAACCAGCAGTGGAACCCCTCCTGAGTTCCTCCTACGGCCTCTGTGCCCATAGCAGCTGGTGCCCATTTACCTGACCAAGAGAGAAGCCTCCCCTTCCCCTTCCCCCATCCACCTCCACCACTCGAGCCACTGCAGGGAGGCCTGGGGACACTCATATAACGATGACAATGGTCCCCTCACCCGCGCCTCTGGACAAAAGTGAGGCCCCAGACCTGACCTATTAGACTCACGCCCTCCAGTATTTGCCCCACCCCCACCCCACTTCATTCCTTCACCATTCATTCATTCAGACTTTCAGCTTTTGCTCTTGGTAGGGCTTGTGGTGGGAGGGAGGACCCCCCCCCCGCCCCCCGCCCATGGCCCAGTCTGATTGGGCGAGTACAGGCTCTGGATGCCCTTGCCGCTGGGCCACACAGATAGCATTGAGCCTACGAGGGGCCCTGGCTGCCGCGCTGGCTTGGGGTCTCCTGGCAGAAGAGCAGGACTGGCCTGGTGCAGGAGCGTGTCCACAGCTTGGGCAGGCACTGGGCCCCACTGAGGGCAGGAAAGGGCTGGGGGAAGGAACCTCAGACAAAGAGTCCAGGGCCTTTGTCCCAGGCAACCTCTGGGCGGCCCCATCACCCACCAGGATTGTCAGCCTGGCAGCAGCCAGAGAGGAGCAGCGGCCAAGCAGCTCCACTGCCTCCCGCTAAGAGCCCCCGACCCCTGTGCGTTCCGACGCGGACCCATCAGGCCGGGGGAGGGGCGTTTCTGGCCCCGCGGCTCCGCTGGGCGCAGGCCGGGCTCGCGGGGTCCCAGGCCAGCGCCCCCTCCCTAGGCGGGAGGCTCATCAGACTGGGCGGCTTCTGCGGAAGTCAATCGTGGAGCGCGGCCAGGCACCTGCCCCACGCGCCGCCTGCGACCGCGGTCTGGGACGCGCTTCCGTGTTGTTTTCGGGCTTGGGGCGTGCGTGGAGCCGGGCTCTGTCCGCCCCGCTGCTCCCCGGAGCCCCGCCCACACCTGGGCGCCGCCGGGGGCGGGGCGGGCGGGGAGCCAATGGGGAGGGCCAGGGGCGAGGCTCAGAGTAGGTGGCTAATGGGCGTTGGCACGGGGGTGGGCAGTGCGCGCCGCGGAGCCAATGGAAGTGTGTGGGGCGGGGTGCTCCGGCCGTGGGCCAATGGGGTGGCGGGCCGGGGCGCTCCCGCGGCGCTGTAGGCGGCAGGTTGCGGCGGCGCCCGGCGCCTAGCGGCAGCCAGTTGCCGTCCGGATTCCGGAGGCAGGCGAGCGTCCAGGTGAGCCGCGCCGGGCCCCGGAGCTTCCAGAGCGCAGGGCGCGGCCCCGGACGGCGACTCCGACGGAGGGGCGCAAGCCGGGCCGGTGTGGGGGCCGCGCCGCACCTGCACCCGCCCCGGGCGGGGACAGCGGCCTCGCGGCGATCGCGGGGACGGGCGGGAGTGGGGAGGGGCCGCCCGTGCCGGGTGCGGTGGGTCGGGAGGGCCGAGGTCTGCGCGCGGACGCCCCGCGGGAGGGGCTGTACCCTCCGAGCCAGGTGGCTGGGTCTGGTTAATGATTTGCCTTGTTCCGGGAGTGGGGCGGGGCGAGAGCACGCTGGGAAGTGGGGAAGCCTCCCAGCGCTGCGGGAGGGCACACTGGTTCCCCCTTTGGGGGGCACTGGTATTTGCTACCCCACCCCCAGGAATGCGCGGCCTGCAGGTGGGGCTGGGCAGCAGACGCTGAGGGGCAGCAGTCCTGAGCCAGTTCAGGGGGTGAGGGGCAGGCCTCAAGGAGGAAGAG
>NW_006792775.1:359882-361265 GCF_000442215.2 Lipotes vexillifer
GCGGGGCCAGGCTGTGTTGGGGCCAGGCAGGGCCTGACCCTGTGGCCTTCACCCTCCCTGCAGGACAGGGATGCTCTCAGGGCTGGCGGCCATGGAGCTGAAGGTGTGGGTGGATGGCATCCAGCGTGTGGTCTGTGGGGTTTCAGAGCAGACCACCTGTCAGGAAGTGGTCATCGCACTGGCCCAAGCGATAGGTGAGTCCCCTGAAGCACGGATGGGCCCAGCAGGTGCACCTGGGGTGCCCCGAGGAGGGTGGGGCTGCTGCTGATCCCTCTTGCCTGCCCCCAACTGTGCAAGCCAGGTGGACAGACGGTAAGGGATGTGGGCTGACTGACCCCTCTCCCCTGCTCCAGGCCAGACAGGCCGCTTTGTGCTTGTGCAGCGTCTCAGAGAGAAGGAACGGCAGCTGCTACCCCAGGAGTGTCCCGTGGGTGCCCAGGCGACCTGTGGACAGTTTGCCAGCGATGTCCAGTTTGTCCTGAGGCGGACAGGACCCAGCCTCGCTGGGAGGCCCTCCTCGGACAGCTGCCCTCCCCCTGAGCGCTGCCCAATCCGAGCTAGCCTTCCCCCAAAGCCTCGACCAGCACTGGACCGTGAGCCCTGCAAAGCACCGACCTTCAGCCTGGGGTTCCCTGGGCTGGCCCCCGGCCCTGTGCCACCCGAGCCTGTGGGTCCCACAGCACCAATGCCGGGCTGCTGCGCAGACCTGCAGGGCTTGGAGCGAAGGGTGCGCAGGAACGCAGCGGAGCTGGGCCAGGAGGCCTTCTGGGAGCAGGAGCTGCGGCGGGAGCAGGCCCGGGAGCACGAGGGGCAGGCCCGCCTGCAGGCGCTGAGCGCGGCCACGGCTGAGCATGCCGCTCGGCTGCAGGCCCTGGACGCCCAGACCCGCGCCCTGGAGGCCGAGTTACTTCTGGCCGCAGAGGCCCCTGGGCCCCCCTCACCCACAGCGTCTGTCGCAGAACGCCTGCGCCAGGACCTGGCCGCCCAGGAGCGGCAGAGTGTGGAGGTGCAGGGCAGCCTTGCCCTGGTGGGCAGGGCTCTGGAGGCTGCTGAGCACGCCCTGCAGGTGAGCCCGCTGGACCCCGCACCCCTGCCAGTTCCTTCATCGCAGGGTGGATTTGGGTGTCGGTCTCAGGATCAGATGAGGGAGAGCATGAGGCTGTGCGGCTCCACGGCCGTGCGCCTCTGAGGGTCCCGTGTGTCCTAGGCCCAGGCCCAGGAGCTGGAGGAGCTGAACCGGGAGCTCCGTCAGTGTAACCTGCAGCAGTTCATCCGGCAGACGGGGGCTGCACTGTCCCCGCCCCCACGGCCGGACGGGGCCCCCCCTGGCACACAGGTCAGAGAGGTTCTGGAGGGTGGCCAGGTCGGGGGGGGGCCAGCCCA
>NW_006792775.1:361280-364556 GCF_000442215.2 Lipotes vexillifer
CGCTCTTCCCACAGGATCTTCTGCCTCTGTCCAGAGAAGAGCCCCTGCCGGGAGCCCCCCCGAGTCCAGCCCTAGTGTCCAGCCTGAGCCCAGAGAGTATGTCAGTCTCCCCCACTCTGGGTGGGATGAGGTCCTTCTGTGGCCCCCACAGCCCTCTCAGCCCATGTCTTCCCCACAGTCACCCCCATGAGGCAGAACTCCTGGAGGTAGCAGCTCTCGCCCCAGAGTGGACGTCGAGTGCCAGCCCAGCCCTGGGCTCTGATGACACGAGCAAGGGCAGCCAAGGCCAGCCCAGCCTGGATGACAGAAGGCGAGCTCGGGGTCACAGAGGACTCCTTCCACCATGCAGTGGGAAGCCCTGGTACCCTGGGTCTGAGATGGGACTCCTCGGAGCCCTAGGGTTTCTGCTGCAGGGGGCAGGGGAAGGCTGAGGACTCTCGCTCTAGTCCTTGTCATATCTGCGCAGACCCCTGGAGAAGCACGGGTCATGGCCAGCCCAGAAATCACTAGGCCCCAAAGGCCACAGCTCCTTGCTGGGGAAGGGAGGTGCATGGGCCACCCTGTGTTCAGCCTGTAGGTATGCGCTTGCGTGTGGGAGGTATCCTTCCCCACGTCCGTGTGTGCGCACCTACCCCGACACTAAAACCTCAATAAACTGCCCCACGTGGCTTAAGCGTGTCCCGAGGCTGCACTGGGCAGGGTCTGTGGGGTCCCTGGGTAGTCCCCTGAGCTGCCTGGGGCTGGCAGCAGCCAAAGATCCTGAGATGGGGGTTTCCCAGGGACTAGTCATCAGTTGGTCTAAAGCGGGAGCTCCCAGGGGCTCACATTTCAGGCTGCTGTGTCCACCCACCCCCTGGGGGGGTGGCCCTTCCCTGTTGGTGTGTGGGGGTGGGGTGCAGAGGTGCTTCTCTCCTTGGCAACCTGAGCCTGGGGTTGGAGTGGTGCTGGGTGCCTGAAGCAGCCTCAGCACTGACCTGGGTTTCTGTCTGGACCCCTCCCCCACCTGGCTTCCCTCTCTGGCCTGCTCCCCACCAGCAGCAGAAAGCGCTGCCCCCTCTGGGGTGGCTCCTGGATATGAGGACTCAAGGACACGCCAGACCCGTCCATCAGGTTTCCTGAGTCTGAGAGCTTGCGGGGACTCCTGGGTCTGCGAGGCCCAGGGAGCTTTGCTGGCCCCTGGAGGGTGTGCCGCCCACCTCCACTCCCCAGGTGGGCATGAAGCCTCAGCTGCATGCCTGCAGCCTTGAAACTGGGGCAGGGAGAGGTCCAAATCACAGCCCTGGTCCTGGGGTGGGCCACAGGCTCCCAGCTCAGAGAGCTGTGGCTGGGATGGGAGAGCTCTGCCGGTCAACCTGGGGGGCTCTGAGGCTTGGGTGCAGCCATGTGTATTGAGGAACAGGGGACAGGACAGCCTAGATCACAGGGGTCTTCGTGCTTAGTTTGGGGGTGGGCAACTTTGGGATGGACAGCCTTCTTCTGGGGTGGCCCCTGAGCCGGGCCTGGCATTCCCCACTTCCTTTGGGGCCGACAGTAGGGGACGTGAAGTCCCGAGTGCAAGGAGCAAGGAAACCACCAAGCGCACGGCTTACGGGG
The DNA here is from genome assembly GCF_000442215.2 of Lipotes vexillifer. Classification (NCBI taxonomy): domain Eukaryota; kingdom Metazoa; phylum Chordata; class Mammalia; order Artiodactyla; family Lipotidae; genus Lipotes; species Lipotes vexillifer. The sequence goes on from NW_006792775.1 coordinate 362,874, forward strand.
GTAACCAGGAGCCGGTACTTCCTGCCTGAGCTGCAGCAGGGGTGGGAGTGGCTGCACGGGCCTGGTGGCGAAAGGGATCTGGCCCCGGCTTCCTCTGTGGAGCCCCCAGCCCATCCCCTCACCTGTCCACACTCCTGCCTGACCTGTGACTCCAGATAGGGCCAAGCACAGGCCACACAGGGTGCAGCCCGGAGTGCACGGGCCAGTCAGGCCTTGCCCTGGGTGGGAGGACTGGGGACTGTCCGATGGGCCTGCTCCCTTCACCTGTAGCCCCCACCTGTGCTCCAGAGGGTTGGATGGACCGCTGGGCACCAGCCCTGAGCCTTAGCATGGCGTCATCTCCCAAGCCAGCAGGGGGCAAGGCCAGGTGCCATCCAGGGACCACCCTACACACACAGGGGAAAGGGGAGGACCAGCCCATGCCCTTCCCAGTGTCGTGGGCTTCCCCACTCCCCAAAGGGCGGCAGACACAGAACTGGGCGGACTTATGCCCCCTGGTCTCGGTGTCTGTTTTCAGGGAACACCCGTTCCTTCTGAAGTCACTGGCAGGGACCCGCCCCTGGCCTGAGGCTGGCTCTGAGGACGCTGACAGCCCCTCTTCTCCAGCTCAGAGAGGGTCCTCAGGCAGAGCCTTCCTCTGAGGCTGTTCCAGGTGAACAAAATTCCACACCCCCCGAAAGTTGCCAGAAGTGCTTCAGATCACTAAGCAAATCCTTGAGTTGCTGAAAAGTTTACTTTTGAGTTTTAAACTGTACTTTGAAAACAATGATGTGAAATGTGCTGAGGTGAGGAAAGGCCCAGCTCCCATCAAACCAGTGGATGGCAGGGCAGGACCCTGCCTGCTGTGAGTACCGGGCAGCTATCCTCACTGTAGCTCCGCAGGGCCAGACTGTGTTGGGGGGAAGGCACTGGTGCCCCGACTGGCCTCAGAGTTCCTGCTTGCCCCCCGCCCCGCACAGCAGGGCCCTCCAGGGCTGGCTGAGAACACCAGGGTTCACAGACGGCTGCCCAGAGTAAGTCATTGCCCAGTGGCAGCAAATCAGCTCTGCTGGTTCTCAACCCCAAAGCCACCAACAGCCTCCCTGCCACCTGCAGCACCTGGCCCTGCCAAGCCTGCTGGGTGTGACACTCAGCACACCACATCGACCATCAGGACAGGGTCCCTCCAAAGGGGAGTCCGAGTCCACACAAGGCCCCGACTAAGCCTACCTCCCCACCAGGCTGCCCCAGCCATCAGCCCCCACCACCTGGGAGAGGGGACAGAGCCTGCTGCTGGCCTCCTGGCGTCTGCAGGCCCAGAGGCTGCTCTGGGCCGGCTCCACAACCACAGGATTTTCACGGTGAACTCAAGAATCCCTAACAGTGAAAGCGGGCCTCCAGGAGCCCCCGCCCCTAGGAGGGTGTGTCAGGGGTACCACAAAAGGGTCTTCAGAGCCCCGACTCCCTTAGCGGCCTCGCTGAAGTGGCAGAGTGCACAGAAAAGTCAAATCTGTCACCACTGTCCTCAAGGAAGTCCTCAGAGGTAGCCCTCAAGAGGCTGGTTCTGGAGGTCCTTGTCCCAACGTCCAAGGGTCGAACCCCGGCACCCGTGCTTGCCCAGGACTGCCTTAAGCTTGGCGACATCGGGAAGGCGGTCCCAGGAACCCTGCACATCCTGACACCCTGAGACACACAAGGGAAAGA
>NW_006792775.1:364599-375508 GCF_000442215.2 Lipotes vexillifer
GAAAGAGAGGGCATCTGGTCCAACCTGAGACCCCTCGTGCGGAGGACAGCGAAGTTCCCTGAATGTCCCCCGTTTTCCCTCAGCCGACTGCTGGGCGCAGAAAAGCACACCCAGTCCATGGGGCGCCTTTGCCCACCACCCGCCTTGGCGCGCGCCCTCTGACCCGATGTGGCCGTCCCCTGCCCCGCAGGGTCACAGAGGGGACGGGGCGGTCGCGCAGCCCAGGGACAGATCAGCCGCTGTCACACGCACAGTGGGTCCGGAGCAGCGCAGTGTGCGGTGGGCAGTGGCTGCCCTGCGCCTGGAGGGACCGCCGTGCGGGCGGAAGGGTCGTCCCGCGCCCCCGACCCTTCCCTCCCCTCCAACTTGGCTGTCCGATCCCTCTGCCCTTGCCCGGTCCGAGCTCCCGCCCGCCGGCCTGGGACCCCTCGCGCGTCACCTGCGACCCCGGCACGGGGCCGTCGCCAGCTTTCTGCCCAACTTCGGCGGCAGCCGCGGCCCCCTCGCGGCCCCGCCGGCTCCGCGCTCCGCGCCCGGCCCGTATGCAAATGTACAGGTCCCGCAGCCAATGGTCGGCCGAGTCGGGCCCGCCCTGCCGCGCCGCAGCCACTGTGTGCGAGCCGGGGACGGGACGCCACGCCCACCGTCGCGCGGCGCCTCGCGGGCGCGGCCGGCGCGTTCCTCTCCGCACGTCGGCCTCTGGGCGGGGCCGCCACCTGCCGGGCGGGGCCTGCGGGCGCCGCGTCGCCGCCTGGCGCCCGGGGCAGCTCCCCCGCCGGCCGGGGCGGATGGTACGATCCGAGGCGCTACCCACGCCTGCCCCGGCGGTGGAACAGCCCGGGCGCTTCAGCATCCCCGGCCCGCGCGAGCCGGGCCCCTCCCCGGGAAGGCCGGGCTCCGGCACACGTAAGCCGGCCCTTGCCCTCGCGACCACCTACTGGCCGCGCCTCCTGCACCCACTCCGGGGCGGTCTGGCTGGCGTTGAGAGGGCTCCGCTTTCGCCTGGTTTGACCCGCGACACCCGCGGGCCGGCCCTGGGGACTCCTGGTCACTCCTGTCCGGAGGGGCCACGGCACGGGGCGCAGGGCCCTCGTCAGCTTACCCCCGTCCTCTGACCTGTCCTGTCCGGGCATTGAAAATTGTAGAAACTAAGGGAACGGAGCGTTTCAGACCTGGAGTCATCCATTCCTGGTGTAGCCCCAAGGTGGCAGCCAGGGGAGTCGTGGCCCTGGCCCCTTCTCTTCACACTCCCCTCGCAGCCTCCCTGAGGCAGAATCATAGGTCATCCGGACCCCTAATCAGGCAGAGAGGTGCCCGAGCTCCTTCTGTTCTCCACCATCCAGTCTGGAGAGTTAGGGTTAGGATTAAGGCCTCTTAAGACCTTTGTGTTCCCTCCAAAGTAAGCAAGAACTCCCCCGTTTGCCCACCTCCCTCAAGTCAACCAGAGTCTCTGGCACCTGTCTCAGAGCCTGGCCCTCCCTGGAGGACCCCATTCTCCCTGCTCCAGGCAGCTAAGCTACAAAGGGCCCCTCTGCCCCCGACTTGGCCCAGGGACAGTACCTCCTCAGCATCAGCCACCCCGGCTGCTCTCCTGCAGCCCTCCTGCCCCCCAGCTCACTACCCCACTCTTGTCCTCCCCGGAGCCCACATAAGCCTGGGCTGGAGCCCACCAGTTGCCACAAAACCACTGTGGGCCCCTCCTGCACCCTCTTCCCACCATCTTGGTCATTTCATTTCTTCCTTCAAAAGTGTTGCCCAGGTGGCTGAGTGTGGGCCTCCAGGGAGACATCTGACCCTGCCTGGGACCTCAGGAGCATGAAGCCTGAGTATAGAAGTTCAAGTGCAGGGTGTTGGGTGTGGCCCCCTGTGGACAGGGCCTGCACCTTCAGGACTGGGCGTGATTAGGGGGCGGGCAGACAGGCAGGGGTTTGGAGGGGAGAAGTCTGGGATTCAGGGACAGGGACAGGCCAGAAGTCAGGGTGACTCCCAGTTCCTGCCTTGCCCTGCTGGAACGACCTCCAGCAGTGCCCCCTCAGTCCTGCTGGTTCCAAATGCACCCTTTATCACCCTCTGAAGTGTACTGGTGGTCCCTCAAAAAGATATGTTATATCCAAATGCCTAGACCCTGTGAATGTTACCTTACTTGGAAAAAGGGTCTTTGCAGCTTGATGAGGTCATCCTGGATTATTTGAGTGGGTCCTAAATCCAAAGACAAGTGTGCTTTTAAGAAAGGTACAGACACACAGGGTGGAAGGCCATACGAAGACCGAGGCAGAGATTGGGGTGATGCTGCCATAAGCCACGGAAGACTGAAGGACCAAAAACCAGAAGCGGAAACAAAGGACTATCTCTACAGATTTCAGAGAAAGCACAGCTGTCAACCTAGATTTTGGACTTCTGGCCTCCTGGACTGTGAGAGAAGAAATTTGTGGTTTTAAGCCCCCCAGTCTGTGGTCATTTGTTGTGGCTGCCCTAGGACACTGATACACCTGCCTTCCTAAGTTAGGGATCACAGCCCTGCCTGTCTCCTTTCCCCAGCTCTGGCCCTGTGTGTTTGTGCAGGACTGATGGCAGGGGAGAGGGCTGACCTGGGCTGGACAGAACCAAGGGAGCTCCCTGTCCAGCTCCACCCTCCTGTGCACACGAGGAGAGGAGCATGCATCCTGTGTCTGGGCCTGCCTGGGCCTGCGAGGGGCAGGAGTAGGGTGTGCCAGCATGCACCAGGGCCCAGTGAGGGCTGCAAGGTACAGGTTTTTTTTCTCTCTTTTTTTTTATTTGTTTTTGGCTGTGTTGGGTCTTCGTTGCTGCGCGCGGGCTTTACTCTAGTTGTGGCGAGTGGGGGTTACTCTTCGTTGCAGTGTGCGGGCTTCTCATTGCGGTGGCTTCTCTTGTTGCGGAGCATGGCCTCTAGGCGTGCAGGCTTCAGTAGCCAGCTCCCCCGCCGGCCGGGGCGGATGGTACGATCCGAGGCGCTACCCACGCCTGCCCCGGCGGTGGAACAGCCCGGGCGCTTCAGCATCCCCGGCCCGCGCGAGCCGGGCCCCTCCCCGGGAAGGCCGGGCTCCGGCACACGTAAGCCGGCCCTTGCCCTCGCGACCACCTACTGGCCGCGCCTCCTGCACCCACTCCGGGGCGGTCTGGCTGGCGTTGAGAGGGCTCCGCTTTCGCCTGGTTTGACCCGCGACACCCGCGGGCCGGCCCTGGGGACTCCTGGTCACTCCTGTCCGGAGGGGCCACGGCACGGGGCGCAGGGCCCTCGTCAGCTTACCCCCGTCCTCTGACCTGTCCTGTCCGGGCATTGAAAATTGTAGAAACTAAGGGAACGGAGCGTTTCAGACCTGGAGTCATCCATTCCTGGTGTAGCCCCAAGGTGGCAGCCAGGGGAGTCGTGGCCCTGGCCCCTTCTCTTCACACTCCCCTCGCAGCCTCCCTGAGGCAGAATCATAGGTCATCCGGACCCCTAATCAGGCAGAGAGGTGCCCGAGCTCCTTCTGTTCTCCACCATCCAGTCTGGAGAGTTAGGGTTAGGATTAAGGCCTCTTAAGACCTTTGTGTTCCCTCCAAAGTAAGCAAGAACTCCCCCGTTTGCCCACCTCCCTCAAGTCAACCAGAGTCTCTGGCACCTGTCTCAGAGCCTGGCCCTCCCTGGAGGACCCCATTCTCCCTGCTCCAGGCAGCTAAGCTACAAAGGGCCCCTCTGCCCCCGACTTGGCCCAGGGACAGTACCTCCTCAGCATCAGCCACCCCGGCTGCTCTCCTGCAGCCCTCCTGCCCCCCAGCTCACTACCCCACTCTTGTCCTCCCCGGAGCCCACATAAGCCTGGGCTGGAGCCCACCAGTTGCCACAAAACCACTGTGGGCCCCTCCTGCACCCTCTTCCCACCATCTTGGTCATTTCATTTCTTCCTTCAAAAGTGTTGCCCAGGTGGCTGAGTGTGGGCCTCCAGGGAGACATCTGACCCTGCCTGGGACCTCAGGAGCATGAAGCCTGAGTATAGAAGTTCAAGTGCAGGGTGTTGGGTGTGGCCCCCTGTGGACAGGGCCTGCACCTTCAGGACTGGGCGTGATTAGGGGGCGGGCAGACAGGCAGGGGTTTGGAGGGGAGAAGTCTGGGATTCAGGGACAGGGACAGGCCAGAAGTCAGGGTGACTCCCAGTTCCTGCCTTGCCCTGCTGGAACGACCTCCAGCAGTGCCCCCTCAGTCCTGCTGGTTCCAAATGCACCCTTTATCACCCTCTGAAGTGTACTGGTGGTCCCTCAAAAAGATATGTTATATCCAAATGCCTAGACCCTGTGAATGTTACCTTACTTGGAAAAAGGGTCTTTGCAGCTTGATGAGGTCATCCTGGATTATTTGAGTGGGTCCTAAATCCAAAGACAAGTGTGCTTTTAAGAAAGGTACAGACACACAGGGTGGAAGGCCATACGAAGACCGAGGCAGAGATTGGGGTGATGCTGCCATAAGCCACGGAAGACTGAAGGACCAAAAACCAGAAGCGGAAACAAAGGACTATCTCTACAGATTTCAGAGAAAGCACAGCTGTCAACCTAGATTTTGGACTTCTGGCCTCCTGGACTGTGAGAGAAGAAATTTGTGGTTTTAAGCCCCCCAGTCTGTGGTCATTTGTTGTGGCTGCCCTAGGACACTGATACACCTGCCTTCCTAAGTTAGGGATCACAGCCCTGCCTGTCTCCTTTCCCCAGCTCTGGCCCTGTGTGTTTGTGCAGGACTGATGGCAGGGGAGAGGGCTGACCTGGGCTGGACAGAACCAAGGGAGCTCCCTGTCCAGCTCCACCCTCCTGTGCACACGAGGAGAGGAGCATGCATCCTGTGTCTGGGCCTGCCTGGGCCTGCGAGGGGCAGGAGTAGGGTGTGCCAGCATGCACCAGGGCCCAGTGAGGGCTGCAAGGTACAGGTTTTTTTTCTCTCTTTTTTTTTATTTGTTTTTGGCTGTGTTGGGTCTTCGTTGCTGCGCGCGGGCTTTACTCTAGTTGTGGCGAGTGGGGGTTACTCTTCGTTGCAGTGTGCGGGCTTCTCATTGCGGTGGCTTCTCTTGTTGCGGAGCATGGCCTCTAGGCGTGCAGGCTTCAGTAGCTGTGGCACGCGGGCTCAGTAGTTGTGGTGCATGGGCTTGGTTGCTCCGCCGCATGTGGGATCTTCCCAGACCAGGGCTCGAACCCGTGTCCCCTGCATTGGCGGGCGGATTCTTAACCACTGCGCCACCAGGGAAGCCCTGCATGTGTTTATTATGACAATCTTCCAGCAGGCCCCAAGAGCAGCTGCAGATGAGGGTAGGAGGGGCTGATCCCGCTCCAAGGGGGCTCCAAGCTGCTTGTCCAACTGCTTCCCAGGAGCTTTAGTGGCGTGCTCCCACCCACCCAGATTTGGGATCCTCTGTTGGGCGGTGTCCTCATATCTAGTGGTCTTTGGCAGGTAGGCATGTGTGTGCAGAAGGGCCGACACTTGCTGAGACCAAGCTGAGAGGCAGGGGGAGGTGTCTGGTGCAGGGTGTTTACCATGCTGGACCCCACCCATCCAGCCCTCCACATCACTATTTTATAGCCAACGAGGCACAGAGGGATTAAGAAACTCTTCCGAGGTCACAAGATCCATACTTACGCTGAGAGCCAAAGTGTCTGGGTTTGGGTACTGGCCTGGGTGACACCCAAGAGGTACTATGCTGTGCCAGGGCCACACACACACACACACACACACACACACACACACACAGAGAAGATTCCCTCCAGAGTCCCTCACCTCTCTGGCACCATCCATTCTTCCTTTCTGCAAAGTCCTTTCCGGATCCTGTAAGCACGCGGGTTATTTCTCCCCTCGTAAACAGAGAAAACAAAACAACCTTTTCTCGGTGGCCTCCTTCCCAGCTGTCTCCACTTTTGTTTCCCGCTTGGTGCTCGCCGGCCATCACTCTGCTCGCCTTCTCGTTAAACCGCCTCCAGCTGCCCCGCCCCCCAGCGCTGCTATCCTCCGGGTCACCGATGACACCCACCTCGCTCCACACAGGCGTCCTCCTGGATGCGCTTTCTTCCCCTGGCTTCCAGGAACCCTTCCTGGTTTCCCCTTTTACCTGGCATCTCACATCCAACTCCTCAACAACCCCCCCGCTGGGTTCTGTCTTCATAATCTACCAGGAGCGGATCGCTTCCCGCACCTGCGCTGCCCCACCCCAGCCGGCACCACGGTGGTCCCTGAAGGGGGGTTCACCAAAGAGGCCTCCCCACTGGTCCCCCGGGCCCGCCCCCGCTGCTCCATTCTGTTCACCCGCTGCCGCCCCGGGGATCCTATCAGCCAGCGCCTGTCACCCTGCTCAGGACCCTCCCGTGCCGCTCCCCGCCCAGGCCCACTTCGCGGGCCTCCCTTCTGTGGTCCCGGCAGCTTCTCCGAGCTCTCCCCACGGCTGCTCCCTCCGCCATCACGTCTCGGCCGGGTCCATCCTCACCCGCTAACTACCACTGGCCAGTCCTCCTGCCTCCGGAGCCCCGGACTCTGCTCTTTTTATCAGAGCACGAATCAGCTTCTCACACACCACACGGCGCAGTGATTCGCAACGTTCATTGTTTACTGTGTCTGGACAAGATGGGACACGGGACTGGGGAATCGTCCTCGCTGTGCCCAGCGCCTGGCGGAGCCCGCGCAGAGGGTCCATCAGTGTTTGGTCGGAGTGAACAGACGGCACAAAGCTGCTCGTCCCTGGAGCGCCACCAGGCCGTCCCGGCCCGGCTCTACGCAGCTCGCGCTTGGCGTCTGAGGGATGGGAGGGGGGTGGCGGGAGGGCGGGGCGGGGGCGCCGCGTGGAGCAGGACCCGGGCTGGGGGCGGGGCCATCGCACGGGGCGGGATCCTGGCTGGGGGCGGGACCCTAGGTGTGCCAGGCTTCCGCTCCCATTCGCCCTGGGCGACGGGCGGAGGGTCGGACTGTACCAGCTCCCCGACGGAGGGGCAGACCCAGAACAGCCCAAAGGCGGGAACTTAGACACCTCAAGTTCTTCCAAGCAGCTTGTCTCTTTGGACGGTGATAACGCAGTAAACAGTGTTTCCAAAGCCTCGAGATCCCCAAGCTGAGGGAGCGGCTCTCTCTTCCACCTCAGGCCTTTCTTCCCCTCCCTGGTCCCAGTGGTTCCCGCCAACGGGCGGGGTGGGAGGACCCCGGAAGCCGGCTCCATGCACTTCCGGGTCGAGGAGCGCGCGGCGGCGGCGGCGGAGGCGTTCGGGCCTAGTCGCGGTTCTCGCTCCGGCGGCGGCTGGAGCGCCCGGTAGCGGCCGGCGGAGCGCGAGGTTCCGGGTACGTGCTGGGCCGCAGCTTCCCGGGTGTCTGTTGCGCTCCGGCCGGAGGGCCGCCCCGGGCGCCTCGCGCTTTGTCTGCGGCCTGCCCAGCGGTGCGAGGCTTGCGCCGCACTGGCCCCGGGCTGGCGGGCGGCGGTGACCGCCTGCGGGCGCGGAGGCCTTGCGCAGAGGCTGGGAGGTCCCGAGCTTGCAGGCGGGTTTCCGGGGGTCGCCTTCCTAGAGCGAAGTGTGACCCTTTGCTAACTCGTTTCCAGCTCCTGGTCGTCTTTGCTTTCATTGGCTTCGCCAGTGTTTCGACAGGCCTGTTTGGTTGACGGGATGGTTCGTCGTTCTTTAACTCACGTAGTCTTCACAGCAGTCTCTCGGGACTAGGTATTGGCCTTGCTGTTTTACATACATAGAATGGAGCCCGGAGAGGTTAAGTAACTTGCCAACGTCACACAGCTCCTGAGTGCGGAGCCAGGGCCCTGTGTTAACCCTAGCCCTGATTCCTGGCCCATGTTTTTTTTTAATAACAAGGATTGTTTTACATTCTTGTCAACTTTGGTGTTTATATACTTATCTTGTTTCTGCAGCAGCAAGATGGTAGTCAGCCTGTGAGCCACATTTTAGCCGGTGGTCACTTGGACAGAACCTGAGGCTGAAGTGAGGTTTGCCTTGGGACATAGCACACCTTCCCTCTCCCTGGACGACTCGGTATTTTTTCTTAGGAGAAGAATGTTGAGTCAGAATGACAACAGCTGGTTCCTTTTTTTGCACCAGGCTGGTGGTAAGGCCGTGACAGGGCCAGCCTGGCTTTGGTTCTCTTAGCAGCCTCCCAGCATGGACTCTTGGTGTGTGTCTCAACCCTGCCAAGACCTTGCTGGGCCCTAGCTTTTTGACTTCCGTTGCAGTTTACTGGGACATATGAGCAGAGGTGGGGATGGTGGATCTGGGCAGGTGTGTTTGAGCTGGGGCTGCTGGTGGGGCCAGTAGGTGCTAAGCCAGGGTCCCATTCACACAGTGTTCTGAGTGCAGGGTTCCTTACAGAGGAAGTGGGGGCCGGGGCTTGCTAACGGTGGTCTCTTTCTTCGTGGTCGCACAGCGTTTGCTCTGGAAAGCACCTTCAGAGGCTAGCCGGCTCTTTTCCCTGGGCGCTGCCAGAAGTTACTGTGTATGATGATGCAGGAAGGGAGGGCTGTCGGGAGGCCTAGAGGTTCTCCTCTCAGCTGTGATGGAGAAGCACAGGGCTCTCGGGACTGATCCCCACAGGTGCAGGGACGTGGGGAGCCAGTCATCCTGATTCCGGAGTTGGTGTCTCAGGCAAGCCAGACCCCATCGTGGCCGCACTGACCTCCTGTAGCTCTCTGAGCCAGGCCCTGCCACTGCCCCTGGCAGGCAGGCCTAGATCTCAGTCACCAAGGGAGAGGCCAGGGGTTATTTGTGTTTTTGACCTTTTGCATGTGAACTGTCTCTGGCTGTGCTCTGTCATCTCCTTGAGGGGTTACATTTTTTTATTTTTTTCCCCCGGTAGGTTCCTGGGTGTGAGTATTTACCTCCCTCATAGGCTGTGCTTCTCCAGGGCAGGACCCGTGCTGCACACAGTAGGGGCAGGGTAAGCATGAGAGCAGGTGTCCCAGAATGACAGCTATAGCCAGAGGATAATAGGTCTTCTTACCTGCAATGGGCTGCAGCCATCATGCTCAGGGGAAAGGTGTCATCCCTTGGGACGGACAGTGGTACCATGGTCTGTGCGTCTCCAGCAGAAGACGTGGTCAGGACGTGGGTACAGGACAGGGAAGGTCCCTGCTGTGTTGCTGACTCACCAAGAAGTGGGGTGCAGACCCTTAAGTTGAGTAGGACTGTGGCTGATTTTCTTAACCTTGGGGTGTTAGGTAGAAGAAAGGTGGTGGCGTTCGGGGGTTAGAAATTTCGGTTGACTCCTTCCAGGCAGAAGCATCATGTGGCAGTTGGCAGTTTCATGGCACTAACACGCCCTCACTATTTTGGAAAACATCGTCCCAGAATCAGGCTTTGTATGGGAAGTGAGGCGTTCTGGGGTCTGAACCTGGCCTCAGCCCCATCAGGGGATCATTCTTTGGGAGCATCTGTACAATGGTGGTAGTGACAGCCCGTTCCCTTGTTTCTGTGATGCATGTGTAATACACAGTGTGTGGCCCACAGCCCACGGGAGAGAAGCCTGCATGTAGGATCCAGGAATGAGAGCCTTTCCTGGCTTCTGGGCATGCTGCTGTCAGCCTAACCCCTCCCCCTGGTTCTTGCTTTGCTCCTCTGCCTTCCGGTCTTTCCTGTGACCCCTTTCCTTTGACCATGCAGACTGACTTGGTTGGAAGCACACTGTGCCACCTGGATGGGGGCAGTGTTTCCTCACTGTGTGTCATTGAGGTGTTTCCTCTCGGGGTCACTTGGGAAGTGAGTAGCACTGATGGGAAAGGAACCCTTATTTGGAGACCAAAGTCAGAGGCTCTAGTGTGGGAGGGTAATTGTGTCCCACTGTGTCTGTGAGGTCATTGGTCTAGATCTTCTGTGTTATCCTGGCAGTGGCCTTGCAGAGTAGGCACGACAGGCATCCCCACTTGGAGATCAGGAGCCCAAGAGCAGGTGGACATGGCAGCCAAGAGACAGAACCTGACCTCTGCTCCTTGTGGCCCCGTGCTGCTCCTGGGCAGTCAGGTGACTTGGCGGTGCCCTGTGGATGCACTGGGGCGAGGTCAGAGGAACCTCAGCTGGTACCTTGGCCTCCCAGCCATAGTCAGGTGCATGGAGCCTGGGCTGGCCAGCCAGGGCTGAGAGGGAGGTGCCAGGGGAGTGCAGGGAGAGGGCCCTGCTTGGCACCGGGGCCTTCTGGTGACCATCCCCCATTGAAAGCGCTGCTTTGCCTCAGCTTGTGATAAGCCATTTCCTTCAAGCCTGGCCTCGGGGTACCTGGGGAGTGTTGAGGTGTGGTAGGTGCCTGACTGAACAAGAAGGTGGCCAGTCTGAGGCTCAGTTAGTTTCGTTATAAATTGGGATCTGACTTTGAACGTGGCTCTGTAGATAAGAGCTAGTCTTTTTTGTGTGTATGCACAGTTTTGAGCGTATTATATCTCCTGTGCTACGGGTAGACACGTGTCACCAGGACATGACGTGTAGAGAGTGACTGTTGCTCTCTCTGCAGGGAGCTTTATGTAACGTTTGGGACAGCGGGGAATTACTTGACCCTGGTTTCTTTCAGAGCTGAACTCCAATGTCCAGCAATGGATGACGACAGCCTGGACGAGCTTGTGGACCGAAGCCCGGGGCCCGATGGCCACCCGAGACTCCGTCCTGCCGCCCTGACCAGCGATGCTGGTGAGCCGCCCTCCCGCTTCTCCACACGGAGCTGGGGAGCAAGTGTTCATGCTTTGCTCTTCAAGTGCACAAGTGGCACATCGTTTGGTGTTTATTTTTAATGCAATCAATACAGATGTAAATCGAGCAAAAGATGCTGCTTTTCCCTCCCCACGTCCGCATGTGGCCCCACCCCCCCATCCCTGGGGGCAGCACTGGGCGCCCTGGGGCAGGTGTCCTCTGAACACCTCTGTGCATCTTCCAACCTGCCTCAGCCGTGACGCTGCCCCCCCCCCCG